>NC_090931.1:1415508280-1415817833 GCF_040938575.1 Ambystoma mexicanum | reverse complement strand
CCAGCAAGCTTAATCCTCCTGATTAACACCCCTGAATGCCCAATATCCTCCAATCTCTCCCTCCAACATCTGGCTGCCTCCTTCTTCTTTCTCATGAATCCCCCTTTCACAATTCTTCACCATGTCATTCCTGTGTCTCCTATTCAAAAACCCCACACTGCCAAACAGATCTCTTAATCAATTTACGGGGATAACATCTGGCCAATAGTTTGACTCCTAAAGTTGATGCATGCTCATTCATGATGCATGTTAATTCAAATTCACTATTTAAGGTGCAGGTCTGCGTCATTCTTAAAAAACTGACCGTGAGGTAAATTATCACTCAATTATCTGGGGTGCTGGATAGAATAAATTAATAGCCTGTGCTGGTCTGCTGCCTCGCAATATAGGGTAGCATACCATCACCCATTTAGATACCCAGTTAGCAAGTCCACAATTGGAATGTAACCCTTGTCACAATGACAAGTGAACACGAAGGTACTATTACATTGATTAAGCCAAGCTATTAACTCGTGCAGCGTTGCTCTACTACCTTCTCAAATAAATAATATATCGTTGCTATATTTCCAATGGCTGACTTGATTGCTAAAAGGATTATCGTTATAAATATAGCGATCTTGAAAGTCTGCCATATAGATATCAGCGAGGCTTGGTGCAAAAGCTGCATTGATTTACATATTGGATCATTACTGGTGCTATGAATACTCTTAAAATATGGCCAGTTTGTGTAACTTGCCACTCATTTCTTTTCAATAAAATCATATTAACCAGTGGCAGCTGGTATGCAGGGTACTAGGGTGCCACCCCTCCGTGTTTAAGGTGGAATGATGTACGTTTAGATTCACATTCTAAACTCTGACCTTTCACCCAGTGCCTTAAAAAGCCAGGAAGGCAGGTTTGGTATAACGCTGGTAGGGGATTGGGCTGTATGGACAGTTGTACACCCCCCACT
This sequence comes from Ambystoma mexicanum, assembly GCF_040938575.1. Taxonomy (NCBI): domain Eukaryota; kingdom Metazoa; phylum Chordata; class Amphibia; order Caudata; family Ambystomatidae; genus Ambystoma; species Ambystoma mexicanum. The sequence continues at coordinate 1,415,816,881 of NC_090931.1, read as the reverse complement.
GCAAAATGTTCCTTCTTTTTGACACAGAAGCCTTAGGGCCCGGTTCATGGAATGTTTAACGTGGTGCAAAGTGACTTTTCACAGAGTGGTGCAAAGTGTATTGTTGCAGTACAAAATCACTTTCACCACTCTGTGAATCGTGGTGTATGTTGTAATTGTAATTGGTTATTTATAATGTGCTTAACACAGAAGTTTCTAAGCGTGGACCCAGGGATCAAACCTGTGTTGCTCTGCATGGTCTTGCTTACAAGGCGAGCCGTTGCCCCTGAGCTATCCTTGCAGTGCAAAGTCACTTTGTACTGTGCTATAAATTCCATGAACACAGCCGTTTAGAGTGTTCCATTGAGAGATTGGAGCACACAGGAAATCTAGCCCTGCCTCCTGTCTGACTGACAGGAGATGCTTAGTTGCAAGAGATGCAGTCATTCAGAGGTGCACGATGGGTCCTGTGGGTCATCATGTGGCGGCCGGGGGGCGGGGGGGGGGTCAACAGGTTCATGTAAAAGCACTCGAAGCTGGACTACTGTAACAGCCTCTATCTTAATCTGCCTGCCTCCACTCTCCGCCCTCTGCAACTCATCCAGAACAGAACTGCGAGACTTGTCCTTGGCCTCAAGCCCAGGGACCGTATCTCTCCAGGACTGAAATCTCTACACTGGCTCCCAGTGGCTGCGAGGATAAAGTTCAAAACCCTCTGCATTGTCCACAAGGCCTTCTGGGGCCTGGGTCCTAAATACCTTCAACTCTCTCTTCCCAAATATATCTTCCTTCCCGAGCCCTTCGCTCATCCGCCTCCAATTCCCTCAGGGTTAGCCGCTTCTCGAAGCAACGAGCTGGGGGTAGATCTCTCTCTGCGGCAGGGGCCTCCCTCTGGAACAGCCTTCCTGCCTCCCTGAAACCTGAGGAGAACCATCTCCGGTTCCGGAAGCACCTCAAAACCCTCCTCTTTGCTTCTGCTTTCTCTCTCCCTCTCCCCTGCTGAACAGCTAATTAATTCCTCACTGAAACTGCACTGATCCTGCAACTGGACCACTCTAAACGGCCTCGGTCCTGGGCCCTGCCACTCTCCACTTGCACTGATGCCCTGGAACCCCTTTGCACTGCAGGACTGTCTCTGTATCCCTACAGCCCCCCCCCCCAGCACTTGTTCTGCACTTACCTCACACTTGCCACCAGCTGGCCCTATTTATTTATTTATTTATTACGTTACGCCACTTACCTTGTACTGCACTTCCCCCCCTCCCCTTCCCCTTGCACTTTTCGCCCACCCCTGCACTTGCGCGATCTGAATGACACCTGGCCTAGTAAGATCGTTGTCTGTCTCCCCTTGTCCCCCCCTCCCTGCCTCGTCGCGCCTTGAAACACATGTGTATAGGTGCGTTACAAATACCATATCATATCATATCATATCATATCATATATCATATCATATGTATGTGTGAATGCGTGAATGTATGCAGGTATCGCTTTGAAACAGTTTTGCTAATTGTATAAGTGCCTTCTAAGTGACCAATACATACATACTTAAATCAATGCATGTGAGTAGTGTGTGTGCCATGTGATAGTCATTTATAGAATGCACTTACACTTCTAATGATATCTTGGTGCTACACCCACACCAACACAACTGCCAAAAAACGACTATCTGCATTACTGTGTGTGTGCTTAGGGTGAATCCCGGTACTATTGGCAAAGCCAGCCAGTACCTCCTTTTTTTCACACTCACATTATTACTGTTTTATGGACAAATCTATCGTTGAGCATGTTCTGACACAGGGATGGTGGCATGTACTGATGCGGCCCTCCTTGCCATGTGTTGTTACACTCACATGACTGCCTTATCAGTAAAGTGAACACGAGGATATTTTCACTACGTTTGGACAAACTTTACAGATAGAAACTCACATCACTCTAATTTAGTGATTCGATAAGGTAAAACTTCAGGGAACTTTTTAAAAGTGTTGTCCAAAGTTTGACCACATGTCGTGAAGGGGACACTTACAAAACAAAATAGGTGATAGCTGGGAGGTTTTAAATTAATCATAACCTCTGGCATTGCTCTGCGGGCAAGCAGCTGGTGCTCCATTTTATTCAAAGGCAGCTTTCAGAGAGGCATGAAATTATTTCTGGAGGAAGGGTTAGAATATTTAGGGAATGGGTGATCCATTGGAGTGGAGTTAGAGTAGTTGAGAACGGATAAGGGTACAGAGAGGTAGTAAGGGTCTTTGACCCGGTTAAAGTAAACAAGGCATATGCCATTTTCAGTGACACCTTGGTAGGGGGGGATCAGAGAACACCTGAGGGCATCTGGTGGGAGAGTCAGGCTCCACTGATTTTGGTGCGAGAGAAACCCCATTATCCAAGTATGTGAGTGACAAAGAAGCCAGTCTCTGTTTCGTGAAGTGAGTGGACAATACATGTGCAATTGGCCGACACTTGGCATGAGGAGCACCTGAATTTAGTGGGAGGGAGCGCCAGATATTTAGTGAGGTGGGTATACACTGGTCACAGGATGAACAACACATTTGAAGCAACATGTCAGAAACCAAATGTGCTAAAGGAAGGGGGAGATGTGCTGCTTGTGTTCTTTTCACTTCTACAACAGCACTTGCTGTGTACACTGGGAATGCCACAGTTCCACAAGGTCAAATGTATTAGCAAGCTCATGTCCCCCACTCCCGTCAGATTTTGCATTGTAGAAAATGCACCAGAAAATCTTGCACCACAATAGTGATCATCCATTGAGACTGTCAGAAGAGTTTGTACCTACAGTTCTGTTCACTATCTAAGGGGCTGAATGGTGAGGTGTGAAATACTGTCTACTGAAGACCAGGGAAGATGAACAGTGGGAGGAGATTGAAAATCCTAGGTCTTCATCTCTGCCATCCCAGTCCGCTGATAAAACAGCCAAAGTGATGATGCTGAGGAGATGGACGAGGAAGAAGACAAAAAATATTATCCTTTAGGATCCAGCTGGGAATGTGCCTTGCTGCTGGAAAACAGTGATATAAAGGATTATATGGAAATCACACCACAGATGCACAAGCTACAGATGCACAACAAGTCATTTTCATATCTGTAACAAGCGCCACGATGCCCTCTGGACTGCCTGTGCGCTCAACAAATGTGAGTAAATAAATAAATAAATAAATAACTACAAAATTAATCATAGTTTTACCCCCACCCGTGTACACTCTTCAAGAGACGACCTTCCTGGTGCAGATCAAAAAGCACATCACATTATTTATTTGCATCCAGATCACCACCTAGTAACATCAAATCCAGACGCAAACAGCCTGTATTTTGCTAGACTACTATGCACGTCAGACGTTTGACAGTACTCCACACAGAAGCAACCAGATCAGTCCACCACTTTGACACTCTGCAGGACAGCGATTTGGTGCTGAAGGAGAGCAGGGACCAACTTGGATGCAATATCTATGCATTACCGTAAGCTGCTGCATCATGAACAGACATAGGAAGACGTTAAAAGATGTGAGGTGTAGCCCCCTGCATGGCATCAGGCAAGTGGCAGTACTCCACCAGTCCTCACAGTTGCCCCTGAAAATACTTCAGCTGCGTCAATGTTTTGTAGTGGTAGTCTATTTCTACCCCCGAACCAGAGAGGTGCAGAGTTGTGATCATCCATTCTGTCAGGCCAGTCTTTTGGAAGAGATTGGGGTTGTCACAAGTTACTGACATATAGTGACTGCTTGGCACTAATCTGGCTCTAAAGTTGGCAACATATCTCTTGCCTTACTCTTGTGGAAAACCCTGGATTCCTTCACCATATGGGGAAAGCTGATGACTGCAGGCGAGTTCTAAAACAACATTGTTTTCTCCCTTAAAGGCTTATTGCAACTGTACAACAATGTGATGCCTATGGTGAGGTGAGTACTACAGGATCCGCGGGACTATAATTCCACTTCAACCCGAACATGTAGACAAGGAAGTGGTCAGAGCAACACATTTATAGCTGTTAGAGCTATAAAGGAAAGTAATCCGGTGCTAAGCCAATATCAGGAATGCCGGGACTTTCGGGACTCAGGACTAGCTTGGCTTTTGGTTGTAGCCCCTGAGCTTCTACATGGGACTAAACCAAAAGACACCTGGGGCTATAGCCCAGAGAGCTACCCCCTAGCAATGGATCTGGCACATGGTTTTAAACTCCCCCACTTTGCTTTTGGCGGCCAGTGCAGTTCTTTGAGAACCACCAAAATATGATGTCAGCGACCCAGATGGAGCAACAACCTTGCAGCTGCTTTTTAATATACAGCAACTTGGTGAATGTCTTCCTAGGGAGATCAAGGTAGATAGCATAACAGTTGTCAAGGCGGCTTGCTAAAAAAAGGCATGCAACTATGGGACTTTAGCTAAAAAAGTAAAGTAGTCCGGGAACTGTTCAAGAGTTCTTAACTGAAAGAAACAGCTGCTATTGATGGAGATGACCTTCTGGGCCACACCAGTGATTTCTTTCTCAGGCTCCCAATTCCTGATAAAGTATGTGAACAGGATGTGAATTGCATGCACAAAACAGGGGATGTGAATTGGCTTGTCAAAGCAAGGACAGTTGATCAAATTTCTGCTGCAGCTATGCCTAAATACAAACTATGAGGACTTACGCATTGTCCATTCACCACCTCCGTCTTCTCCCAAATGTCAACACCCCTGTGGTTTCTGAATGAGATCCTTGTGAGCACAATATTTCCAAGTGCAGGACCCATCATGGCTTTTTGACGAAGGGCACGCATGAGGCTACAAGCCATAACTGACCAGTGTTCAGGATCCTGATGATTGTCAATCACAATAGAGCGAGATTACACAACAATAGGGTTTCAAGATTATGAATCTCAGAAAGGTTATTTTCAGGAATAAACTTGTCTAGTCGTTTACTGAAGATAGGAGAACGGCATTTTGACTAACCAGGCTTCACTGATTGTCGTTACATTCAAAGAATAAGGAGAGCAGTATTCAATCCATTTCGCCTTGAGGATGACCGTTGGGTCGAAACACGTGTCGGCTGACTCAATAAATCAGATTCTTTGGATACAAGAACTTCTTGATTTGACAGAGTCACTTGAGTAACTAATGTTTGTGGGATAAAGTTCTGAGTCCTTGCGCAGTTGAACATCACATTTTTTATATTTGTACCTTATTACAGGAGGACCCTTGGGTGCCATTATGCTGCAACTGCTCAGCGAGAGCAGGAAAATTACACAGTGAATAATGCCATAACGATTTAGTTCCCAAAGTGCATTTAAACCGTGATGTCCTTGCGTATTTCGTGCAGAGTTTAATGTATCTCATAAAGTTTCTATCACGACAGTGCATGATGGTTGCTGATATTCTGGGCACTGGAATATGCACGTCCTTATGAAGACAAATTAAAATTGGCAAATGATAAATGCTAGGACATAGGTTTGGTGGTATCCCACCAGTAAATCCGGCAAAATACCACCAAATGGAATTGCTGTTATCAGCACTTGGAATGCTGTAATTACCAGCATATTCCAAGTGCCGGCAATGGTGGTAATTCCCCATTCCAGACAAGACCAGTATTTTTTCTTGAGAATAAAAAAGCAAAGAAAATGGCTGCCATGGTTCGGGGAGATTGGACTACAGGTAGTCCCTTTGCCTTTTCCAATGCAGCCATTACATTTTTTTTGTTTAAAGTAAACAAAGAACATGGGCATCAGGGACCAGGGAGAAAGGACAACAAGTAGTCCCTTCTCCCTTTCCATGTTGACCATTCGTGAGGCGGTGATGCACCGGGAACACTGCTGTTCCAGGTGCCAGCGAGGGACAACAGAGCCCAGGGTAAATGGGGAAGGGGTGGGGAGGCTTAAATATGAGTAAAATTGGAGTGGGGTAGGGGGCACAAGGGGTGCAGGAATGTGTTTACCTGATTCCTGGTGAGGAAGCTCGGAGCAGGATCTTTCCCTGTGTGGTAAGTACCCTGTTCTAAGTCTCTTCATTGGATGGGAGGCCGCCGCACCTCCCTTGCCAGATACTAATGCAATATATGTAACCCTTTAGAAGGTCTGTGGATTGGGGACTGAGAATGTTCACTGATGCTCTTACCCGGAGATGTGTTTTCCTTCTCAGACCCCTTCTGGTTTAAATGGGCATGCTATGCTTGTTTTCATTACAGTTGTGAGGTATATATAACAACATAAATAAGTATGTTTGCGTTCCCTTCAACGCTGGTACTTACAGAAATAGCCTCTGATGTGTATGCATTGTGGGCCTTCTTATGTATTGTTTGTACTAGCACAAGTTTCTAGTAAGTCTTGAATTGTTAGCTTGTTATTACATGTTTAACATTACACAGTCACACCTGACATCTTGTTACCAACATTATAAACACAACCCTTTGTAGGGACTTTTCGTCAACATTAATTTCACATGTGATGTCATCAGTGATGTCATCAATGGCAATTGTGATGTCAGCTTTGATGTCCTAGGTGTTATATAACTGTATAACTGCTGACTTTCTGAGGTTTTTAGGTTTTACTTGTAACCATAAAGTCCCTTTAACAAAGTTTTTTCATTGAAATTCATAGGTTTTTATTAGTGCAACTTAAGCATATCGTCCCTTTAACAAAATGTTTTCATTGAATTTCATAGGTTTGTATTAGTGCAACTTAACCATAACGTCCCTTTAACAAAGCTTTTTTCATTGAATTGAATAGGTTTTTTTAGTGCAACTTAACCATAACGTCACTTTAACAACGTTTTTTCATTGAATCTCATAGGTTTTTATTAGTGCAACTTAACCATAATGTCCCTTTAACAAAGTTTTGTCAGTGAATTTTATAGGTTTTTATTGGTGCAACTTAATTTTAACGCCTCTTTAACAAAGCTTTTCTTCAGAGAATTCCATGGGTTTTTACCAGTACATGCTATTATACTTACCCAGTATAGCAATATTTCTGTCCAATTTACAAAATGGCACCTTAAAACTCTGCCATTTCCCACCTTCTAGCATCATTTTGAACACTTCTATACTTTTTCCACAGTTTTTGCGTCTGACGTCGTCGCTGACCTTTCCGAACAGTGCCATGTGAACATGCGTTGACGTGCGGCATGATGACGTGCCCAAGAACGCGTTTGCACTTTGCGTACAGGTCCTTGCTTTCAGGACAGTTCAGAACTGCATTTTCTCCTGATCTAAGAACTTTTTAAGCTCAAAATGTAACCTTGCACAGCTCCTACACCTATGCTTACTCATTATCCATTAACAATCTTGTACAAAGCACATAATTGGAGGAATAGTAGCAAAACTGCTATTTAACTTAAAAATGACATCAGCTATTGCCATCCATCCTCCCCAAGAGCCACTACCACCACCAGCTCGAGGACCCACACAACAAAAAAGTGCAGTATTTCCAAGGACAATGAAGAGAGCCAAGAAGATGAGGTAGAGAAAGTGCCTACCTCTAGCCACCAGAGAGAATCATGGGTGTGACCGTTAGTTTCACTGTTGGGAATGTACCAAAGGCTAAAGCTACAAAAGTGAAATGTACTGAGTGCAGCTTTGTACTCAGTTGCGGACTACCTGGACATTACGCCTACGGGACCACCTCCATGCGCCACCACACCAGATCCAACCACCACAATGCTCTCGGAAAGATTGTTCCTTTCTTAGCAAGTAGTAGGCTGTCTATCTCCACATCATCTTCCTCAACCAATACTGTAACCACACAACCTACTTCTGTGGGACACAAAATCCCACCAGCTACCTTGCAAGCAATAAAAGAGGCTGTTGATCCATATCTTTTGAAGGCAACAGTCCTCTGTATATACTGCAACACACCACTCTGCAGGGGTAAAGCAATTTCGAAGTGTTTTTTGAAGCTGTAATCAAGGGTCATGAGAAACACTAATAAATAAATAAATAACGAGGGCTCCAGACCATTATCCTCCATTCCAGGCCCTGGGATGGGGGGATAAAGGCCATTAGCACCCCTGGTTTCCAAATTGGGAACCCGGGGTGCTAAAAAATAGATTTTTCTTCCTACAGCGGGACACCTGCGGCATCCCGCTGTAGGAAGGAAAATCCTTTTCCAAAATGACCATCATGGAAAGGGAACGTGGGGCTCCATACAGTCCCACTCTTCCCTTTCCATGGCAGCCTGCAGAAGGCGAAGACAGAACCCTATGACCATATTACTACAAGCACGTTTTTTTCCCTCTTCCCTTTCCATGGCAGCCTGCTGAAGGTGTAGACAAAACACTATGACCATATTACCACAAGCACATTTTTGTTCCCTTTCAAACCTATTCCACTTTTGACTAACTCTACCACATAGTCGGTCCCAGGTGGACACAGCCACTTTAACCCCATTGTACGTCCTTCGCCATCATGGCCAGTAGCAAGATTGTCCGGGTCATGACCTTATACCATGATCCAGACAATTTAGCCAGTGCCCATGGACACAGGCTCTACCTCAGTCACCAAAGGTATATCACTATTTTGTGTACCTACATTATGACACAAAAATAAAACACAGGCACATTTGCAAAACCATTCTTTCAAGTCCTTGCCGATGTTCCTTACACGAGTTTGCTTGAAATCCGCCCATGTTTTATTTTTTCTAAAGTGTCAAAATGTATGTACATCGTTCACTCTTTTTGGGAAGATTTATTCCAGATTGTGCGCATATTGACGAGTGGTGGTTTACATTTCTGTCTGGACATAAAGCCCAACATATGTGCTGTGGTTGATTTTCTTGATAAGATCTTAGATCATGAATTACAATTGGGAAACTAAGTGGAGTTGTCTACATCAGAGTTGATTTGAAATGAGTTCGCTTCCGTGATTGACGTATAAGTGATTGGCAATGTTTGTGTAATTAAAGTTTTGTTATAAAACTAATTGTTACAAATAAAATTAAAATAAAATTCAAAAAAACAATAGTCATTTAACTTGACAAAATCCATTCAGACTTTACACAAACATTCAAGGTTGGGACTATAATCATTCTGAAAACGTTTGTCCACATTTGTCAATTGGCAAAGCCATCTAAAAATATTGAGCACTCCCTCTAATTTAGTCCCCTGTTGAGAAAATCCCATCAACTTTGCAAAAACATTTCTATCTAGGGTTAAAATTGTTTTGCAAACCTTTGTGCAGATTCGTCAAAAGGCACCACATTTATAAGCCTTTAAATTATTTTGGAAGCCCTCCTCTAATTTTGCCACACTTCACAGAATCCCACCAAACTTTGCAAAACCTTTCAGAACCGGGTATAGAATGGCATTCCAAAAGTCCACACGGTTTTATTGAGTGGTGCCAAATTTATAAGCCATCTAAGAATTGCACTGTAGGAGGTCCGCGAATCCAACATAGCGGGCGTTTCCAAAAATCTGATGCACTTCACGCTTTTGACCACCCAATAAGTGGGCACGTCCAATGTCTGCTGACATCACGTCACCCTCTAATCCAATCGTATGCCTGTACGTGGACCAAACAGGGAAATGGGTACGCGGACCGAACCCAGATATCACACATATTTTGGGACCTACTTTTTGGTCATTTTAAAATAATCTACTGGATGGAATTCCGCCAAATTTAAATAAGCACACATTCGGGACACCGCTGCCGCTCCTGCCGCAAATTTGGTGAAAATCCGTCCAGCGGTTTGGGCTGTAGGCATGAGCAAAGTTGTTTTCCATTCAGTCTATGGGGCAAACAAATTGGGACCCCCCTATAACTTTGCCCCCCCTTGACGAAACCTCTCCAAACTTGGCAATAAAATTCAGAGCAGGCCATATACTTTTTGTTTGCTAAGTTAGGTGAGCATTCGTCCAGGGGTAACGAAGTTATAAGCCACCCAAAAAGTGCTCTTCCTATGAGTTGAACAACTTAACCATAACTACACGGCCGCTACTACAGGCCGTGTAATATATATAGGAAAGAGGTGACTTACATTAGTAGCATTACCCTACGGGGTCAAGTGCTGCAAACTAAAATCAAGCACTACATCAGTATACAAAATGACATCTGAAGAGCTAAAGGTTGCATACCCCTGTCAAGGAAGGTGTGACTCCAGTGGCTAAACATATATATACCCTGGAGAAGGGTAATATGACAGAGTTATTTAAAAACCTTAGGAGGGTGAATGGTGAAGGGAACATCTGTGTAGTGGGGGCAATGGGGATAAAAGACCATCATAGAGAATGGAAGCAGTGAAGTTTGCATCAACTATGATTTAATTACACTTAATTGTATTTCCTCCCAGGAAATACATCGGGTCCAAAACACTTCTGGAAGACAAGATAATAAAAGACTGATCTAAATGGCTTCAAGCTTTTTTGGCCAGTGAACGTCCTTATCTCCATGTGACCATGTTCCCCTCCCCATTGTACACAAAGCACTAAACATGTGTTGCTACAGTTCTTCTGTAACAGCTAGTCTGACTTGACCTTTGCAAACAAACCAAATCTCCTGATGCATTCAGAAAGTGTGAGTCTCAAAAGCTCTTCTTTGAAATTCTATCTACAATCTCACAGTCACTCTTATGTGGAGCAATGACTGAGTTCTCGTGTTTAGAAGACTCACTGGTCAACGGTGCACACAAGTGCTTTGGCAACACATAGAACCTCTCTATGCCTGCATTCATCGTTTTCTCCTTGTCCATTATATCCCCCCGCCCCCCACGCTAATACTCATTTTTTCCATAACTCCACCCTTGTTCTTGGCCACACTTCACTCCAAGATTTGATGTGAAAGACCCAAGGACATTATGAATCCATGCAATCAAAAAAGGGGCCGCTGCTACGCATACACAGTAATGGCATGGTTAGACTATTGCAATGTGGTGCACAGCAGAAACCCCACCCCCAGAAATCTACCAGAGAGTGCATGGCTGAGCAGACAGACTCCAATGTTTGGAGACCAGGTAAGGTTGCGAGTACGTGCACTCCAGTGGCTTCCAGTAGCTTTGACCTTCATGTTTTAAGTTGTATGCACCTTGCTTACTGCATGGCATTCTGGGACAAAGACCCAGGCTTCCTGTTGAAAACCATGGCGATTTGGCGCATTACAAAAGTGTCAGAACATAACATAATGTAACATAGTAGAAAATAGCATACAAAATGAAGACTATTGACATGTAGAGTGCAGTAGCTATTGCCACACTCCAAAGCATGCACATTCACAGAAAGCTGGTTGATTGTCCTAGTTTTACTTCATCTGGTGGGAGTTATTGTGCAAATCGCTGTACTGGGAACTATATCTTCTGCATGAAGGTACACTTCGGTCCCGTCAGTGCAATGTTTGTGGTTTCACCACGAAGTGCAATGAATGCATGCAAGTTGAGGCAGACACATTCATTGTTTGCTCTTGGTAGGAGAAATGTGTAAATGCCCACTACCCTATATGCATGATGAGAGGCATTCAACATGGACTCCATGGACTCCATTGGAATCAGCCAGATGTTAGCAGTTGATAAACGATGTGGGACTGCACAGGAATCCTATGCATTAACTCCAGCATCAAAAACATATCCTGGAGTTAATCCATTCATTTTTTGCAGGTAGGGGAGATGGGACAGTCCCAATTGGAACTTAAATTTCGTGTCCCAGCGCCACCGGCCAACAACCACAAAATACACAGGAGAGGTAAAACATGTGTAAAACATGCTTACGCCTAGTATGGGTGTTTTCTTTTGTATACATGATCCCATTACCTCCACATCCCTCTTCCTCATACCAGTACTCATCATTGGGGTGCCACACCTCCCACAAGAACCCTTTTTCTATTTCCACACTCTTAAGCCCCTGCCTCCTGCCTCCCGCCTCCGGGCATAACAGCCTGCCTCCCTCGAGCCACGCAGTTTGTTCTTGTCCTGAAGGGAATCCTGGAGCGGTCCTTCCATGCCCTTCCTTCGGCATAGCTTTGGGAGGATACGGTCTACACACCTGCGCGCCGACCAACCCCTGCAGAGCAGGCGGTCATCGGCTCACAGCGCCAGCTCCGCAAAGGTCCCCTGTTGAGCAGGGTTCACCTGTTGAGCCTGGGCTTGCACACTGGGACTCTCCTGCCACCCTGGAATAGCGGAGGGTGTCGGTTGAGGGGGCCGTCCCGGTCGGCCGCCACTCTGCTGGGACCGCAGAGCGGTTGCTCGGTATGGAGCTCATGTCACACTGAGGCGATCGCACCCTGGGCAGATGTGAGAGTGCTCGCTTGGCAGGCACGGTTGTTTTGCAGCCCATGTCAGTTTTACAAAAAAACAAACAAAAGGTTTGCTGTGTAGCAGGCACTTCGGCGTATTGGAAAATGGACACCAATATTGTAATCTTTCTTTGATCCAGCTTGGACGATTGGGGTATGCCTTTGCGGTGTACTCATCCACCCACTACTACTCAGGGCAGGACTTGGGTTTGATAGCGACCACTGGACTGAACTTCATCAGGCAGCGTTCATGAACCCCCGCCTGCTCCTTTGTCCCTGCCTTGAACCCCAACAAAAAACAAAATGAGCATGTCTAACAACTTCCCTAATCCAGCCACATCACAGCGTTTGGCTGGCCCGCATTGCTGAACGGAACAACTAATTACCCTCTCTAATTGCCCCAGGACGTTTCTCCCTCCCAACTGCCTGTTACTCGTTCCTTCTCAAATCCTCCAAAGCAAACGCAAACCGATCAACACGTTTGCCCTTTCCCAAACATCCCTTTTGAGTTACTTGCCTGTACATTTTTGGCACAGTAAAAGGTCAGAGCTGGGTGGTGCACAAGAAAAGCTAAAGCTGCCTTTTCTGCTGTGAATTAGTCCCAGGTTTCCGAACTCGCAGGATCATGTATTTGTATTTTTCTAAAGCGCTGATTAGAATCTGTAAAGGTGTCAGACCGCTATATAATGAAAGATTTCTCGTGGGTCCATGCAACAGATTCTGGTGTTCTTCTTTGAATCACAGGCCCTGGTGTGAATTGTGTTTCTGATGTGGTTTGGATATGTTTTGTTGCACAGTACAAGGCCCTGTTTCCATAAACAACACGGGGTGCTGCAAATCTGGATTGCTGTTTTAAATTGCATGTTTGAGTTGTTTTGTTCCGCTTTGAAGTGGCATGTTTTCAATGCAGCGTGTTACAAAACTCCTATAAAATTGAAACAAATACAATGTTAGTTTTGAGTCGCTGTAAGAGAATTGCACTTGGCTATGTTCCTCTTTTCATTAATTTTCTTTTTTTAAAGTCTGGTCAATATAAACACACAGAGGCTGCAGATTGATAAAGAAATACCCAACAATAAGTGGATCGTTCCTTCTGTGAAAAATTGGATGAATTATTCCATTTATACGCAGAATATCCTGACTGAGTAGCCAGGATCTTGGAAGGACCTTACATCTGCATGTGACGTGTCAGTCAACTGTTCTTCTAAATCTGTTCCAAAATTATCACAGTTCTTTTTAATTTAAAAAAAAGCCCATCACTATGAAATAATACCTGTATCACCAGGTCTAAAAAGCAATGTGTCTATGTCCATGGCAGAGGCCTAGATTTAGAGCCTATTTATTTATTTATTTATTTATTTATTTATTTATTCATTTATTTATTTATTTGGTTGTTTTTTTTTAAATTTATTTATTTATTTATGTCGGACACAAGTCGATCTTCAGGGACCAAGATCTGCCTGTCCGAATTCCTCTAAAGATGTGTTCTCATAATTCTGAAAGAAATAGCATTCATCAACCAATGCCAATTGTTTATATCGTGCTTCTAATAAATTCAACAGCATTGGGTCAAGGAGCCAAGAGGATGCGCACTTGACGTATGCAGGCATTTGGACTCTGAGGATGGACTTGTGTCCGAAATGCATTGGACATAATTCTATACCTGTGCCACGGAAATAGACACATTGCTCTTTAGACCTGGCGAGCCATATATTATTTCAGTCATAGACTTTTTTTAAAGATGTCATCTTTTATCAAGCTGTTGATCATAAGGAGACTAATGAAACCCACAATGCAAAGAACTGTAATAATTTCGGAACATATTTAGAAGAACAGTTGACTGAAACGTCACATGCATTCATATGTGAGCTCCTTCCAAGAATACTGGCTACTCAGTCAGCATATTGGGCATAATTCCTGTTAGGCTCCCAGTGTAAAGGGAGCCCCCTTTGGCTACAGGCTCAGATAATCTGTTTACTTTATTAAGTGTGCCATTATTATCGTCCGGGGGCACTATCGTTGTTTGTTGGTAATTCCCTTTATTTATTTATTTCCTTTGTTGGTTGCAGCCAGGATTTGATGAGCACAGAATGGTGAAAGCATACATCATAGAACATGATTCATACAGGATATGGTAGTTGCATTACATCATAGATCCAGGTTCCGAGAAAGTAGGGCAGTCCGTCTTAATTACAGGTAGTTGTTGAATAGTGAAGTTTTTACTTTCTTACAGTAGAGTGCATAAGCAGGTTCGTCTTGGATCTGCTGAGGGAGGGCATTCCAGAGTGTGGGAGCGATGGCCTTTACATGGCCATCTTCAGTGATGGGGGAAATGTTTCATGAACATTCTTGTCTTCATATGAAGCATGTTGTCAAAGGTCCTGCTTGTTTGTTCTCTGTCTTAAATCTCTTATCTTTCACAACTCCCCGTTAGGCAAATATACCCCCTCGCCCCTGCCCAAAGGACATAAGAGAGAACACCCCTTTGGGAATGAAGAACAGTTCATGAATCCCACTTTCAAGTGTATCTTTTCTGGCTAACCAAACCATTGTAAATTGCAACCAGACATGCAGGCAGTTATCACGAAATGTGAAAGATTTGCTCTTGCATACTGTAGTTACCAACTGGGCCAATGGCAATAGTGTCACCTTGTTCCATTCCATCCTGGCTCCAAATGCAACAGCATTTTGATTGCCGGGGCATGTCGATTTTCCTCATTAAGGCATGATATGATATGTTATTAATAACCATTGGTTTCTAAGCGCGTACCTGGGGATTGAACTTGTGGTGCTGCATGTCGTCTTTCTTCCAAGGTGAGCACATTGCCCCTGAGCTATCCTCATGGAACTGAACAGCCATAAGGTGACAAGGATGACCTGCGGCTAGTGGGCAACTGTATTTTCTATGCACAATGGTGTGCATCTAGGATACTAGTGGTTCATTTTTCTTTTGTTTTTTTATTTGAGTTTTGGAAAACCCTTTTGGTAATCCCTTACCACCCTACTACGAGTTCCCTTAGCGGGTCCCTCCTTCAACGCCTGGTTTTATCAGGTGTTATGGACGGGACCCGCTAAGGGACTTCAGAGCTAATAACGGTACCGCAAATTGCGGTACCGTTATTAGCGCCTTCCCCCTTCCCATTGAGCCCTATGGGGGCACAAATGGGAATGGTGAATGGCTTTATCAATGGGGACTTACCGGTCCCGCAAAGGTCGCACTACATCGGTAAGTCCCCATTGAACGAGACCGGTGCCGGTACTGTTATTGGAGGCAGTCATGTATTTAAACTAAAATAAATCAAAGGTGGTCCCCTTATTTCGTGCACGGGATGACACAAAATTCAAATATATGAATATGTGAAAGTACATACAAAATGAGAGTAGACCTGCATGTAACAATTGCACTATGCAGGGGCACACGCATGCAGTCACATTTTAATGTCAGTCAAATAGATATATTTCTAAAATTCCTAATCTCGAAAATGATGATATCACCTCTAAACAGCAATCAAGATATCAATTTCTAACATAATACAGTTGGTAGAAGTTATTTCTGGGCTAACTTGCCCTGTCTGGAATAATTGTTTGGTACATCGTTATACTTCATCAATGAGTAATGAATAAAGATATTATTCTTCAAAGAAATTGAATACCTTTTTTCTCCAAGAACCTTAGGGTTTTTTATTGACTTGAATACTCCTCAGTATCGTCCTCTTAAAACTTGACACATCCATAAGCATGTTTATGACAAAAACATCCAGGATAAGAAAAAATTACTTAGACAGAATCTACAAATCTTGGGGTCATTGAATAGTGTCAGCGTTTCTCGAGCAAACCTAAAATTAAAGTACAAAAACTGAAGCAGGAATTAAAGAGCTCCCTTGGTTCAAAAAGATGTAGAACGTATGCTTTCCCATTTGAGCATGAGTAAAATGGTGAGTTTTTGCAAAATGATCAATGAGGTTAACAATATTCAGGCTTGCTGACAAATAAACCCCATTTCTTTAACAGATTGAACACACATTTTTGAGTCTATTTATGCGCTATCAAAGTTGCAATTCCCGATATCATCCTCTCGTGCGGACCTATATTGCAATTTGTCTTTTAATAAGGATGATAGAGGATTTAATCAAGAAATCAAATGTTTCTCGTGCCCCCGCACTAGATGGGTTCTCGAATCTTAAATTGAAAGGGGACATAAACATTTGGTCTAATATTTGAACAAGTTTATTTGTGCAAATTACTCAAAACAATGTTACCCCATCTTCATGAAAGTGTCACACATGTTTCCCATTTATAAGACAACATCCAATGATTATCGTCCTATTGTTTAGTGGAACATTCCAAGTAAACTATTCTACTCCTTACTGTTAAATCAACTGGAATAATGGGCTCTCGAAAATAGGATTACTGATTGATATCAATCGGTTTTCAAGAAAGTCCTTGGTACTTCACTTTATGGTTTAATCTTGAAATTGCTTCAATTAAGATTAATTACAAAACAACAACTCTTTCATTGGGCATTCATATATTTTACCATGACTTTTGAATGAGTCAATAGATCTCTTCTTTGATACAAACTAATCAAATGGGGTTATCATGTATACTTAGTACCCATCTTAATACTCCTCCATACGGATACCCAATTGCATAACAGATTGAACGCTGGTGGCCAAACCTCTGTCTTGATTCCTACATTTAGAGGATTGTGTCAGGGTTGTGTTTTAGCCTTGACATTATTCAATCTGTTTATTTGTTATATTGGGGATATCTTTGGAAATATTAGAACCTTCATGCCGATGTTGGGTTCCACTAAAATTGAACACACTTGTAATGTATGTGGACTCTAACAATTTGGAGATCAATCATGCAAAAACTAAGATTTTAATTATGTCCCCAATTAGATAAAACCAGGAATTTCTCCTGGAACATAAATAGCCATAATTTGGAGTAGGTAACCTTTAAGTATCTGGGCTTTAAAATCACTGGGGCAATCCATAAAACATTGAATATATCAGTAATATACAAACTAAAGCATTAACATTGGTAACCACGGAAAAGAGTATCAACCTTAGATTGTTTTCTCCTTCTCCTTACTCCCTATTATTACATTCTAAAAAGGGAAAGTAGTCCCTATGTTAACCTACAGGGCAGATGTTGAAGGTCTGCTTACAATGGAGAAATGGGCCAAAGTTGAAGATTTATTCTGGAAAAGGATTCTTAATCTTCCTAAATTAACCCGCTTTGAAGTTATAAGATATGAGTTGGGATCGTTATCACTTGAAGATATTGTACGCTGGAAAGTTCTCTGTTTATAAGCAAATGTGCTACTTCTTTAAGGGTCCTCTCTGTTTCTGAACATCGCAGAATCTTGAAAGTTTAGCCATCGTCGAGAACGTCTCACCTGGGCTCATATCTGTGAATCTTTTTTTTCTCCAAAATAAGCATTACTTCAGATTCTTTGATGACAAATCCAGTTGAGGTCAAGTGGACACCTTTGTACTATGACTGGTGCTCTACCAAAGAGACCAGTAGCTTTCATATCTAAGGGCTGCTTCCAATATGTGCACATACTGATGCACAGACCTCAACTCACTGTACTGCACTACTGTTAACAGATGGCACCCCAAATGTTGGCTACCCACACTCGGTGCAGCCCTCTGCTGCTCTCGAGCTAACTCTGTGCTTTAAATAATAACATTAAAATGAAATCTAAATTATTTTTTCAGCATGGAAATTCCTTGTATTCTTTCTTAACTTATTTAAAGCAATATCCAAACCAGTATTGGAGGAACTCATTCCTTAGAGTTTGATTCAATCCTTATCCCACCAATTACATTTAGAAGCCTGTTTAAATGTAGAGCAATAAGATACTTTGTAGACACCTGGTAGTCCATTGTGTAGGTCTTCATTCTGTAAGCCTACATTATTTTTGTAATTTTATTTCTGACTTTTCTGCTCAGTTCCCAACAGAGTTTTGGCACAGGATACTATTGAGGAGGCAAATTTCCTTCATTTTGTAAAAAATCCGATTTTTAAATCGGGTTTTTGCAATGAATTCTGAATAAAATGTCTTAGTATCTCGATTGTATAGATGGTGCTTCTACTGTTGGTATAATTTTGCAAACAAGCAAACAAAACTGTTATCATAGCCCACCCGACCAGACTACAAATACTGAATATTTTGGGAAGGATCGGTTAACAAATAAAAAAAAATATTAAGGAAGCAAAAAAAAAATGCTTTTTCGGCCCACTCCTCATTAATTTTCCCATAGAGAAAAAAGGGAAATGTTTTTTCAAGCACACAACCAAAACCACAAAACCACAGGACAGAACTGGACCAGGTACAAAACAACTTGGGCAGGAGGTGGTGACGCTATTTCCATGGAGGTCTGGGATATTGCATCCAGTAATTTGGTGACCAATTCTCCCAAAATTGGGAGAGAGGGAAATAGGAAATTATGTGACATTGGGGAGTTTGGGGACTGGGGACAGAGTTCACAGCATAGACATGTTCTCATAATCACTTTTATTTGGTGGGATAACCACAGCTATGAAAGAAAACTTGATCAGAAATGTAAGTCTGTCACACGTAACTACGAGTGTTGGGGGATGGGAAAGGGCTATGGAGGTAAAGAGGAGTTGAGCAAGTCAAAGGGAGGGGGGCACTTGGTGAGTGGCTGGGAGGAAAGGGAAGCAATTGTTTTATACGGATAACAGTGGTTATTGACAGCCAGCGTGCACCTACATATAACTGCAACTATTTGTGGTACATTGTCATAAATATTGGATTAATCCCCCCAAAAATGTTTGACCATGCTCACTGGCCAGGGCTGAAGATTCTGGCTAGTGGGCCCAAAAGACATAGTGTCCATGGCCGAAGGACTTGGCAAACTCATGGGTCAAAAACAGATATACTGGGGGAACATGTACAGTGCTCACTGGCCAGGTCCAAAGGCCCAGGCTACTGGGCCCAAAAGACATTTATAGTGGCCACGGTTAAAGGCTCCAGCACTTTATTTGCCCAAAAGAAGCATATTGGGGGAACATGTGCAGAGGTCACAGCCAAAAGCCGTGGCCACTGGCCATGGCCAAAGGTCATGGCTAGTTGCCCGATAGTGTTTACATATATAGATTGGGCATGGCTGAAGGTTATGACCACTGGCCATGGTCAAATGTATTCTCTAGTGCCTTGGTAGTGTTTCATAAAATACAGTGAGCATGGGCAAAGGCCCTGGCTAGTGGACCCAAAAGACATGCATAGTGGCCACAGCTGCATGCTGTGGCCAAGGAGTGGGTACAAAAGAAACATTTTGGGGGAACATGTACAGAGTACATGACCGAACGCCAGGCTAGTGCAACAGTATTGTTTTCAAATATACAGTGAACATGGCCGAAGCACTGGCCGGGCCCACAATACATATATAGTGTCATGTATACACACTAGTTATTTGGGCTTCTTCTGGTCAACTACAACACCTGTGCACACAAACTATCTGGCTTTATCATTTTAGATTCCTTTCAGGACACCTGGTATGTCTATCTCTCAGGTGATGTGGTTTCTTCTTTCTTGACTAGCACAATCCTTTGCAATTAGCTGGTATACTGTCCTGCCAGGACTTCTGTTTCACACACTTGAGTTTGCTGGTGTATTCTCCTGCCAGGACTTCTGTTTCACACACACGACATTGACATGTATACTCTTCTGTCAGAGCTTCTGGTTTTACACACTTGTTATTGCCTGGTATACTATCCTAGCAGTACTTCTGCTTTCACACACATGAAATTGCCTGGTATACTCTCCTGCCAGGAATAATACTTTCACACACTTTAAATTGTCTTGTATACTCACCAAAGTTCCTTGTATATAATGTTGGATGACGTATGATATGGTATGATATGGCATTTATAACGCACCCATACACAAGTGTTTCAAGCTGCAACGAGGCAAGGGAGGGGGAACAGAGGTAAAACAGAGACACCGATCTTACTAGGCCATGTGACATTGGGCCTCATTACACGGATGGGGGAGAACCATGGCGCTATTAGCGTCATGGTTCATGCTGGTTAAATACCGGCACCGCCTTGGCGGAAAGGGGAATTACTGCCCCATTCCATGGTTGGCGGGGCGGTAATTCCCCCTTCCACCATTGCCCTTCCCCATTCCCATTTTTGCCCATAGGGCTCAATGGGAATGGGGAAGGTGCTAATTACGGTACCGCAAATTGCGGTACCGTAAATAGCTCCCTGGGTCCCTTTGCGGGTTGGTTTTTAACGCCTGCAAAAAGCAGGCGTTAAATCCCCCAACCCGCAAAGGGACCTCGTAGTAAGGCGGTAAGGATTTACCGGTACCAGTATTTTACCGGTACCGGTAAATCCTTACCGCCATCCGTGTAATGAGGCCCATTGATATCACGCAAGTGCAGGGGAAGAGGGAAGGGGAAAAGTGCGTGGGGAAGCGGTAAGGTGCAGTGCAGTATATGGGATCGACAGTAAAAATAAATAGAATAAATAAAAGCAATACGTTCAAAGTGCGGCCAGCTGGTGGAAAGTGCAAGGGTAAGTGCAGACATCAGGTGTTAAGTGCTGGTAGGGGACTGTACGGATACAGAAAAGAGTCCTCAATTGTGACAGTTGCCCTGGAGGCAGTGTAGGTGTGCAACTGGCACGGGAGGGGACCTGGTCCAGAGATCAGAGGTTAGCCAGGTGACCAGTGCAGTTTCAGCCAGGAGTTCAGAAGAGGAGAGGAGGAGAGAAAGCAGATGCAAAGAGGAAGGCTTTGAGGTGCTTCCAGAACCAGAGATGGTTCTCCTCAAGTTTCAGGGAGGCAGGGAGGCTGTTCCAGAGGGAGGCCTGAGCCAAAGAAAGAGATCTACCACCCACTGGTTGCTTGGAGAAGCGACTGACCCTGAGGGAGTAGGAGGCAGATGAAGGAAGAGCTTGAGAAGGAAGATATTTAGGAAGAGAGAGTTGAAGGTATTGAGGCGCTAGGCCCCAGAAGGCCTTGTGGACAATGCAGATGGTTTTGAACTTAATCCTCACTGCCCCAGGGAGCCATTGCAGAGATTTCAGTCCTGGAGAGATATGATCCCTGGGCTTGAGGCCAAGGACAAGCAACACAGTCCTGTTCTGGATGAGTTGCAGAGGGCGGAGAGTAGAGGCAGGCATATTTAGAAAGAGGCTGTTGCAGTAGTCCAGCCTAGAGAGAACCAGAGCTCTGGAGACAGTGAGCTTCTGGGGGAAGTAGAGGAAATGAAGAATACCTCTGAGGAGGTGCAGATGCTAGTGTGACTTCTTAGAGACGTCAGAGATGTGAGGAGAAAAGGAGAGTGTGGAGTCAAAGATGACCAAAATGTTTTAGCCTCACAGGTGGGAGCAGGAAGAGGGCCAAGAAAGGCCAGCTAGAGAGTGACAGGAAAACAGGGAGCAGGTGTGCTGATGAGGAGCATTTTGGTCTAACTGGCATTAAGGCAGAGATCATTGGTGGCACACCACTCATGGACACCAGACAGTCAGGGATGAGAGAAGGAGAAGAAGTGTCAGAATGGAGCCTGTAAATGACTTGAGTGTCATCCGCACTGAAAGTTGGGGCAGAGAGCAGCAATGCGGTTGGCAAGAAGTGCCAGGTATTGGTGGAACAGCCAGGGAGAGAGGTTAGACTCCTGGGAACAGCACTGGTAGAGATAGAGATAGAGGAGAGGAAGGATCCAAGTTGGACCTGGGAGGGTCGATCGGAGAGGAAAAATGTCAGCCAAGCCAGGGCCTAATCAGTAATACCCAGGTTATCACAGAGACGGTTGAGCAGGATGGCAGAAGAGAGATCAAGTAAGATGAGGACACAGAGGGTGTCACAATCGAGGTTGGAGAGCAGGTCTTTATGGATGTTTAGGAGAGCAGTTTGCATGCTTCTGGAAACTCTGAAGCCAGACTGATGGTCATGGAGACAACTAACAGATTCAGTGTGAAGATTAAGCTGTGAGATGGCCGGCTTTTCCAGGAGTTTTCCCAGGAAAGGAGTGATGGAGATTGGTTGTTGGCTGGACAGGAGGGGTCGGCAGAAGGTTTATTAAGAATAGGGTGCACAAGGGAGTGTTTCCCAGGGGGAATAGAAGACTCCAGTGGCAACGGAGTGGTTGCACTAGTCAGCCAGAGAAGGGGACAACGTGTCAATGTGGTCCTTGATGGTTTTGGAGGAACAGGGTGAACCTGTTTTGATGACACTTTCATAGATCGGACTTGTCAATAAACCTTGACTGGGGAGAATAGGGGAAACGCAGTGAAGGAGGGAGGAGAGGTGGGCAAAGAAGGGCCAGAGGAAGAGCATGGAGTAGAGGGAGCAAGGGGAGAGGAATAGAGAGAGCACAGGATGTCCTGAGTTTTAGAGATGTAATGAGAAGCCAGGGCCATGCAGAGGGCCTGGGAGGGGACGGGAGAGATAGAGACTGCAGCAGGACTGGCCAGCTCCTTGCAGATTTTAAAGAGTTTGGCCGAGTTGTTAGATGCCACAGAGATGCAAACTTGGATATGGGCTCTCTTCTTGGTGTGGACAGAGAGCCGGTATTGCCTTTGGAGCAGGTTGCAGGCCAGTTTGTCAGAGGATGTACTGGAAGCACACCATTTCCTCTCAACCACCCTGCACTTGCGTTTAAGGGTGGTGAAGTCTGAGTCGTACCAGGAGTTGCACTTGGCTTTGGGCTTCAAACAGATCCTCATGACAGGGGCAATAACACTGAGAGTATCAGATATAGCAGAGTGGAGCATGAAGAGGGCTGTGTCACGGTGTGAGTCAGCCAAAGGGGCAGGGGGTAGAGAAAGTGGTGGCGAACCCTCAACTGACACACGCTTAATGGGTCAGATAACCGAGAGGGTAGGCGGCAGTGCTGGAGTTGACTTAGCCTGAGGGCTGGAAAGAGTGAGCTGGGAAGAAAGGAGAAAGTGATCAGTCCAGGAGAGAGGAGTGGTGAGAGGGATAGAAAGGGGAAGGAATGTAGAGATCAGAACATCAAGAGTGTTCCCTGCTGAGTGAGTCGGGCCAGAGGGGAGGATAGAGAGTGAGATAGAGTCAAAGAGGTCGCAAAAGAGTCCAGAGGAAGGACATGAAGCATCCAGGTGGATGTTTAAGTCTCTAAGAAGGATGAATTGTGTGGTCGAGATCAGGAGGGAAGAGGAGAGTTCCACCCACTCAGAGAGGAAGGAGGAGATCTGACCAGGTGGCCGATAGATAGTTGCCACTGTAAGGGAATGGCTAGGAGAGAGAGAGAGCCTGCAGATGAGGCATTCAAAAGAGGAGTAGGCCTACGTAAGAATAACAGAGGCAGTTTTCCACTCAGGGAAGATCAGGGCTACACCCCCTCTGGAATGATTGGACATGGGCACGGGGAGGATCTTGTAGCCATCCGGGAGGAGAGTCTCAGAGCTGGCCGTGAACCATGTCTCGGTGAGACCGAGGACATCGAGGTCAAGTTCTTCAAGGAGGCCTCAGATGTCAGAGGAAGATTTGACACCTGAGCGAGAGTTTAGAGTGACAATATGGAGAAGATTGCCATCTTTGAAAGAATTCCGGGGAGGGGTACAAATCAGAGGAATGCCCTGCAGAGGTGTAGAAGAAGCCAGAGTGGGGGCAGAAGAGGAAGGGGGAAAGGGCAAGGTATCCAAGGAGAAAACAGTGGGGGGGGGCAAGGGAACCATGGAGGGAAGAGAGGGGACAGCAGGAGAAGGAAGGAAATTGATGAGGCATGGGAAGCGTCTATCAAAGGGGAGAAGATTGGCTTGGACCAAGACGGAACCATTCAGGTAAACATTACTGATGACCTTACAGGAGTCAAAGGAGGCCAGGAGGGCCTCCCACCGGTTGCCACCATTAATGGGAGAAGAAGAGAAAGGAGAAACCACAAAGACTATATGAAGAGTCCATAGGTCTGGCGAGGGAATGACAGAGGATGTCGGTGAGGGTTTGCCTAGCGGAAGCACAGGTATTGGTGTCAGCGATAGGGAGGCCTGGGTTGGAGACCAGGATGTCCTTTTTAAACTTCTTCCTACCATATTTAGTGAGGAGAGCAAGATAGTCGATAGAAAAGCAGTTAGAAAATATAGGAGAGACAAAGAGCACCATAGAGTAGATAAGGAGAGGAGAGAAGAGGAAGGGGGAGATGTGGGTGTAGGGGTGGGGAGAACATTCAATAAATACAAATACAAAAACAAACACTAGGGAAGGACGCAGGCCAGACACAGAGAGACGAGACAATAGTAGATAATTGAACAAAATGACAAGGGCTCAGACAACAGTAGAACAGTTTACTAGGTCAACTCTATGTTAAGAAAGCAAAAACCAAAGACAGCACAACTTTCAAAATGTAGTTTAACAACAGAGACAGCACACCTAGGTCTCAGAGTCCTGTATAGTGTGAGAAAGGCCTAGGTTTCACAATGCAATTCAATTTTTTCACGATTCAATTAAATAAAAACAAACCTAGGTCTGAGAGTCATATATAGTGGGAGAAAGGACTTTTGATATTTCATTATTTCACTGCTCTGTTGGTATTTGCATGTTGTACATTCACATATTAGATGAGGGGTACTTGAGATTTAAGCTCCGAATTTTTCAATATGTCCATTCTTTATCTCATTCTCATAGAAGTGGTTTCCCAATGTTCTCCTTTGGCGTGCTTGCCGATACGGCCCGGTGTCCCTGCTCTTCTGGGTGGATTCACGGGTCTTTGCTGGCGTCAGGTAACTCACTAGCAGTCTACAGTCAGAAAGGGCAAATGTCTACTCTGATTTACCTATTGGGGAGTTGCAGCATGGCCGAAGCCCATGTTGTGGAATCTGGCAATTGCTGCAATCCCAGAGCACAGGCCATTGGTCACATTATGAGAGCATAGTGAACACTGAGCTAGGATGCAGGGTAGGTGGAGTGGATAACGGGAGTGGTTTGGTGGGGCTGGGGTAATGGTCGAGACTCATTCCCAAGACAATTCAATCATTACTTGCATCCCCAGCATGCACTGCTGATAACGACACATATCAGTATGCGTTTCAGAAGATATGTCTGTTAAAGGAGGTTTACAGTTCTTTCATATATGTTTAAGGGAACTATTAAGAACTTAAATACAGTGATGTAACAACATGAAAAATGTTTGCTCATAAAAACCTATGAAATTCACAGAACAAACTTTGTAAAATGGACGTTATGGTCAAGTTGCACTAATAGAAACCTATGAAATTTGCTGAACAAACCTTGTTAAAGGGACGTTATATTTAAGTTGCACTAATAAAAAACCATGAAATTCAATGAATAAACTTTGTTAAAGAGACGTTATGGTTACAAGTAAAACCGAAAAACCCTTGAAATTCACCAGTTATGGTAAGCCAAGCAACCACAACTTGTGCCACCTCCGGCACTGCTAACACTAACAGCCAGGACATCAAAGATGACATCACAGATGTCATTGATGACATCACTGATGACATCACATATATAATTAATTTTGACAAAGAGTCTCTAAAAGGGTTTATGTTCATAATGTTAGTAACAAGATGTCAGGGGTGATCGAAAGACCTATCATGAACTGGTTAATGTATTAAAGAATTTACTCATCAGAGCAAAACATAATATTTGAGTGTTGTTGTTAATACAGGAACCTAATTATACAAGCAAATCGGCAATGGCTGCAGCATGCACCATAGAAGTACAATATTTTTATCTGGTCATTTTGGATAGTAAAAAAAAAGAATGGTACATTATGATATCTTTGAGTAATGATGAACATGGGATAAATAACTAATAGCTAATAATTTAAGACTTACTACATACTTGTTTTACTATAAACAATACATATGAAGACCCACAAAGCATACAAATCTGAGGCACATACAGTGATACATTAGTAAGGAGAAAAGAAACAACACCACCAACAAATTACAGTGACAATAGACTTTAAAATGAAGTACACAAATGAATTGTGTGTTTATGTATATGTTTATGTTTATTATGTTTATATAGCGCTTTACGGCAACGCACTTTACATTATAACAACAATAAGGATACAATGAAGATGAAAACAGTAGAAGCAAATTACAAAATATGAATCAAACCAGTGAAACAGTAAGTAGAACAATTTACTTATGAAGATAAACAAGAAAGGAGGGGGTGGAGAAGGGGAAGGAAGTGGGGGACAGGAAGAGGAATGGACTGAGGATGAGAGAGGAGGAGAGGAGGCTTAAGAGGAACAGAGCAGGAAGAGAAAGGTAAGACGGGCATGGTATGAGGGAGGAGAGAGGAAGGTGGAAGGAGGGGATAGGAGTGTCAGGGTGGGGAGTGGATGAACTGAGGCCAAATGCTAAGGCAAGTGCCTTAACAACATACAACAAGGTTAATGTTGACATATGTAACACATATGTAACACCTTATGATGTTTAAAATGTTCCCTATTATTGAAGAAAACCACTTGGCCTAGATATGTCAGTGAACAAAAGGAAGTGGCCCAGGTATGTGATGTCATCAAAGACATGTGTGATGTCATTTTATATGTCCTGGGTGTTAGTCTTAGCAGTGCAAAGAGGAGTCATGAGTTATGGTTGCTTAGCTTTTCATAACTGGTGAATCTCAAATGTTTTTTGATTTTACTTTTAACCATAACGTCTCTTTAACAATGTTTTGTTCATTGAATTTCATGGGTTTTTGTTAGTGCAACTTAACCATAGCACCCCTTTAAGTTTTTTCAGTGAATATTACATGGCCTGCGGTAGCGGCCATGTAGTTATGTTTAAGTTGCAAAACCCATAGGAAGAGCACTTTTTGAGCAGCTTATAACTTTGCTCCCCTTGAACGGATCTTCACCAAACTTGGCATAAGAAGTATATTGGCCAAGCTCAACTTTTCTGCAAAGTTCGGTGAGGTTTGGTCAAGGGGGGGCAAAGTTATAGGGTGTGTCCCAAAATGTCTTCTTTTCCCATAGAGTGAATTGAGAAAAATTTCTGTTGCACCTACAGCCGAAACTGCTGGACGGATTTTCACCAAATTTGTGGCAGGAGCGGCGGCTTGGGCCCAAAAGCGTGCTTTTGTGAATTTGGTGAAAATCCGTCCAGTATTTTTTTTTTAAATGACCAAAAAATAGGTCTAAACAAATTAGTGATATCTATGTCCGCTCCGCGGACACACTTCCCTGTTCGCTCCGCAGACAGGACGCCGATTGGATAATCGGCTTGCATCATGTCCACGGACACGCAACATGTTCTCTGATTGGCTGGGATGAGGCGTGAGGTGCAACAATTGTTTCGATGAGCCCACCATTTTGGATGCGTGGACATGCACTGGAAGTGAGCATAAATCCAATTTTGAGGAGTGTGTTGGTGTGTATGAGTGCTTGGAGAGGGTGGGGGAGTAAGAGATGGGCCAAATGCTGTATTTGTTTAGGTGGGAGAAGGCCATGATGTGTTTGCGGTGTCCACTGTCACCGCGGTTGTCCGCGGACATACTAACCACTGGGCGCACGACTGGCTATTTTAGTTTAGTATGATTTTGGTTTTGGGTCGTTCGAAGAGCATTGGGTGAAGAGGGTATGTATTGAAGAGTTTGTACATTGTTTGTAAATATTTTTTAGAATGTTAATTGAAGTGTATAGTTTGGAGGTCGATGTATTATGTTTTTGTGCTGTGGTCATTTGGTAGGTGTTTGTTTCTATGGGTGTGTTATGCTGCAGTGGTTGTGGCCAGGGCCTAGAGTCTTGGGTACATGGCCAAAGGATAACTCTACAATGGTACCAAATATGTCCATTGTGATATCTAGGCTACTTAGGGGATATGTTTTCAAAAATGTGTGTAGTGATAGGTAATAGTGTCATAGTGTTTATAGGATAGTGAGATGATGTATGTTTGTTTGTTTGTTGGATTGTGTTCAGATTGTTGGTATTGAAGACTCTAGGCATTTTGGGTTTTATTTATTGGTGAGGTGTTTGTTTGCATGTTTGTGTTATGTTGTGAGTTTAATTATTATATACTTACTGTTTCCTTTGCTGAGGCTGTATGAAGAGTTTTGACCAGGCCATGCAGTCAAGATTGTAGTGTTTGGCAACAAGTGCTGCAGCATAAGATACCCATGGAAGCAAACATTTTGGATTGTGGTTCATGGTCAGGTGTTTGCTTGAATGGGTGTGTTGTGCTGTGGTGTTTGTGAGTCCAATCATCATATACTTACTGTTTGACTTTTTGTGGTTGTATGCAGTTTTTTCATGACATGGGTAGTTGGAGCACACATTTTTTTTTTCAATCACTGTGATAAAAGAAAAAATCACATGTTAGTGTAGGTAGTTTAAAATGAGTATTGCATTGCCTAGTAGACATGTCGGTATTTTGTCGACCCTCATAGTTAGTACTTTAGAAGTACTATAGTTCAAACCAGTGTACTGTGCAATTTACTCAGTTCCTGTGTTTGTTGATTGATATGATATGATATGATATGGCATTTGTACCGCGCCTATAGACAAGTGTTTCAAGTGATTAAATCATTGGGTCTGTGGGAAGAAAAAAAAACTTTCAATGCTGTGGTACAATATATTTATTTCATTGATTTCAATAGGAGGAATTGAATAGGTGTATGGTTTTTCATTTGGAAGTGATGTTAGTATTGTTTCAATTAGATAGCAGTTGGTGTATTCTATTTGTTTATTCTTTTTCCATGTTAGTGGTATTCATCTATCTGCTGACTTGTTGCAGATTTGCAAGATGTTTTTGTTTTCTAGTACTTGTAGCAAGTACATTAGAAATTCTTGTGGATCTTCTTGTCAGTTTATAATGAATTTGACCATTCCAGCACAGTAGAGTAGTCCAATTCCTGCCTTATTCCAGAAACACTGTAAGTGTTGTCAGGATTCTTGGTTGCATTTCTATGAAGGACTAACATTTGCAAACACAATTGGTCTGTTCCATGTAAGTAAATGTTGCCAATATTTGGTGGCAATTCAAATAGAATATTTATTGCTACATTTACGTAGCAATTTACACCAGTTGTATTTGAAAATTTGAATGGACCTGACAGTTCTGTGTCCAAATCATTTGTTGGGAATGTGCGTTGCTTCTTTGAAGAGGTAGTTGAGTTACTTTCAGCAGTAGATTCTTCATTGGTTATGGTCCTTGATGAAGTATTACCTTCTTTTACCTTCTTTGGAGGAATGGCTGTGAGATCCCACATAGATTGAGTCTAAAGTAGTTTTCTTTTACAACGTTTTGCTTTTTGCAGAACAGGATAGGTTTTTAGATGGGGGGTGTAGAGTGAACGCAGTCTATTGCATTCTAGAATGCAAGAAATATCAGCATTTACTTTACTTGCATCAAAGTTGATTAGAAATAGTCTGTCAAGTGTACGGAAGCGTGATAGTGCTACATAGCTCATGCCTTCTTTAAAGACTGTGAAACCAATATCTATCAATGCTTTATCTAGGGTAAGACCTTGTGATTTGTGAATGGTGGCTGCTTATGCTAGAGTTCGAGAAAACTGTTCTCTGCATAAATACATGTCTTTGAAAAGAAGGAAACGGGCAGTTGAGCATCCTATCCTTTTAATTTCGGATAGTTTGTCAAAGAGAATATTGACAAATTGAATATTGTTGTCACATGGGTGTTTTTGAAAGCCAACAACTGTACCAAGTGCTCCATTAACTAGTCCTTGGTCCACGTCAAGGTTACGTTTAAGCATTACTCTACAGTTTAAAGATAATTTTAATATTTTCACCAAACCAGCTCTCTTAGAGATAGAGTTTTCCAAGGTGTTTACTCTTGTTGTGGCTTGTTGAAACATGGGTAGTGTCATACCATCATGTGCGTCCAGTTTGTCTGTGGAGGCAATTTGAACTATTGGTTGCGTTTCTTTTTTTAACATTGTTTCATTAAATTTTGAACAGCTTGCAAGAGTAGGCATCAAGGACACACAATTGACATTTTTGTGTGCTAATTGTTCCATGACATCAGTAGCACATGAGTTATGGAGATAAAGGGGAGTAGAGTCAGCGGCTACCCAGGCCAAAGGCGCGACAGGGGGTCACAATACTCCTTGCAGGAGAGCTAGGAGAGTACTAGCTTGAAAAAGAGATCACCGTAAGGTACAAAAAACAGGAAGGTTTATTTTGACAAGAAGACATATTTGCAGAATTCTTTATGTGCCGTGGCACATAATATATGCATACTGAAGTACATTTATAGTCTGCATATCGGTGGGTTAGTAATAAATAGTGACACACTATTCCATGTATTGTTTACATTCACAATACATTAACATGGTCTCTCCTGCAAGGAGTATTGTGACCCCCTGTCACGCCTTTGGCCTGGGTAGCCGCTGACTCTACTCCCTTTTATCTCTGTACCTCTCAACCCTCTAGAGTCAGGCCCCAAAAAAGAGGGTTCCGCCCATTTATTCTTCCTTCTGCACATGAGTTATGGCCATAGAGTACATGGATGTGCCTGGTTTTTAATATAGTGTGTGCTTCTTGAGATAGTAAACCGACTCTAATGTTGGTGTATGTCACGTCTGCCGCATATTTTCAGTTAATTCTCTGTATTGGAAATGTTACCAAAGGTTGACATTTCCTATGCTGCCAAGAGTTTTAAGGCACAGTTTGTTCCCTAAGGTTTTAAAAATAGGTTCAGCTTTCACTGGTGTTAATTGAAGAAGATGTCTGAAAACAATAATGTGTTTTCCTCCAAAGAGCTCTTCGTATTCTGTTTTGAGGACCTCTTGTAGTTTGATGTGAATTAAAGCCAACATTAGGTTGGAGACCATGCTCATCTCCTCTATTAACAGCATTTTCATTTGTTTGAAAAATTCTGCGTAGTTCCATTCCAGCTTCTGTAGAAAGTTTGTAATAGTTTAATTTGTTTTGGTGTTCTACTTGAAGGAGTAGTAATCGGTGTAAAGTGACACCGTCTATGTTGGAGGCAGATAAACCTGTGGGGGTAGTTACAACAGCTGACAGTTTGTTGTTTGTCAATTGTTGGAGGAACTTGCTGATGATTTTGGTTAAGAATATTTTGCCTGAACCAGCTTGACCACTCATGTATAGCAGTATGGGTTTGTAACCTTGGCAGTGTTGGGGTGATTTCCCGGGGGTCGGCAGGGCCGTCCGCGGACCTCTGGGGTAAGGGAGGCCCCAACTCCTCCTGCAGTCCCCAGTGAGTATGAGACACATGGAAGAGCAAGGCGTTACTGCTGTTTATTAGAAAAAATGGCAGGGATTAGTTCTGGGATCACAGGTCATCCGGGAATCCTGCTCACAAGAGTGGGCTTGCAGGCCCTTTTTCTGCTTGTGTGACACCACACCATCTGTCACATGGGAAAACTTCCCCCAAAACCTAACGCGACCTTAGGTTGGCTCCCTCAGTGATCGGGTTAGTATAGACACATATAAGAACGTTAGTAATTGGTAGAGAAGAGGTCAGTTGGTACGCTTGGGTCGTCCCTGGAAATTGTTACAACAGAATGGTTACATAGCGAAGGTTAGTGATTGGCTAGGTTGTGATGCCATCAGTGGTTAGCCCCCCATACCCTGATTGGTTCATCCATGAGCTCCCAAGCCTGGGACCATCGTTGTTCCCAGCTCACGATGTACCTGGTGTTAGAAATAATGTATGACTATGTGTCAGTGGTGGACAATGGACAGGTCTGCCATTTGCTGCAGGAGTGCTTCTTTCTCACCGCCGTCGGTGTCCAATTTGTCACCTCATTGTTGCAATCTGTGTCCCAAACATGAGACCCCAGAGTTTCCCTGGTCCTTGGTACTTGGCATCGCATCAGGTCCACCTAGTCACGTGTTGTGAGACCATGGCTGGAGCAGAATTACGAGAATTTGATTTGTATTTCGACTGTGAGCGGCAGTTAGCTGTGGCAGGTGTAACCTTGGCTCAGGGCGCGCGGTGTGTAGTTGCAACTTCATGGCCTTGGCTGCGAGGCCCTCGTCGGGGTTCCTTCTGGACGATCAGCGTGTTGCAGCTCCGTCTGAGCTGCTCTGGGCCTGTGGCTCTGGTTTTGCGGCCTACTCTGGTGCTGAGGCCTACTCTGGCCTTGTCTATGGATGGAGGCATATGGCTCACGACACAGGGTCGCACAGGTGACATGGGTCCTTATTTATAGGTGTCTTACATCACCGTGGTTTTAGTAGCAAGGAAGCGTTTACAAGCAAGTACACAAGCTTTTCTTGCATCTTGAATTTACGTGGTGCTGTAGCTTAGCCTATGTGAAAAATAACAACGATGCATGAATGAATGTGGTGGTCCCCTACGTCATGGTGCTGAGTATGTTCTTCGTGTGGATTGGTTTGGGCATGACCAGTGTGCATGGTGGCACATGTGTTACCGTCCGTTGGCTATGCGTCATGGCATCTCTAACGATGGTGGATTTCATTGTTGATGTTTAATCGATCTGATCCATATGATCAATGTCGGAGTCACCTAAGGTTCCGACACGTGGTTTGATTAACGGCAGTTCCTCTGGCCATGCGGGGCACGGCCACATTGGATGTTGACATCCGTGGCATCTGTGAGTGGGTCGAATTCCTCTCGTGGTGGGTGCTTGGGTCATGGCGTTATAGGTCATGTTCTGGATGGGAATCTGGGGAAGGGAACATCACATTTTCCCTCTTCAGTCCCCCCTCTGGACGACTTGTCGACCACAAAATTATCCACTCTCTTGTCTCCTCGCACTCGGCATACCTTCGTTATCCCTGCCAAGTTTCCGTATCGGTCCACATGATCTTCGAAAGACCAATACATATAAACACATCCGCCTCCCGGTTTGCAATAAACCCATTTCCCAATGTAGCTTTTCGGGTTCCTTGGATTTTCAACTTTGATTGATGGGGGTACAAGTCTGCTTCTACTATTTGTTGGCGCAACCGTTCATGTTCCTTATGATAATGTCTGCATTCTTATCATCTTCAGCTGGCATTAAGACGTGCATGCCTATCATTTCTTCAGCAGTGCGCTTAGATCTTGTCTTCCATACCTTAATCCCCATTATAGCAGCCATTCCTAATACCACACACCCTGCAACTACTTTGAGACCGTCTGAAAGCCAAGATGGCATCCAGGACCATATGTAGGAATACCAGCTGGCGTCCTTCTTCACTCCTTTTGCTGCAATACTGCTTCCGATAATGTACCATTCTCTTCATCGTTGGCAGGGTAAATGTACGACAAAAGTTTCCAATTTTCACGCGGACACCTCCTTCCATTGTTGTCAAAAGGTCCAATACATATCTATTTTGTAGGGCTACCATACTTATTGCTCTTAATTCTTAATTTATTGTGTTGAATCCGTTCACCGTGGAGTTAATGGTCAGCATGGGCTCCCACCTGGTGATCTGCAACCCTTTGGCATTAGCGTAGGCTTGCACTCCTGGATGTATTATGGAGGAGAAGAACATTGCTGCTCTGATGAATAGCCTATGTGCTGGTGGGATGTCACTCAGGGCTGTCTCTGATTTTCCCCACAGGGGTTCTCCTTGTCTCTTTACTCTTGACAAGTGACTGGTGTCGTTCCAGTGTGTTTCTTTCTACCATCTTCAGTGATCTTTTCCTCCTCTCATTCCCTTCATTCATTTTAGGGACATTTTCCAAGTTAACGTGCTTTTGTGGTACCACTAATGATGGTACGTTGATGTGTACCATAGTACATACTCCATCCCACATTGGCGGCAAACTGTGGTATGCCCTTGATCAACAGGCCCAGTAGTGGTCCATCAGTACAGCTGTTCTTGCACCCCCCCTAAGGAAGCTTTATTGTTCTCTTGCATTCTTCGTTTGTTCCAACGTCTATTTCTCTGTCATGTTGGTAATACAGCGTTGGAGCTGTCAGTGGGAGTATTGTGATGGGTTCCTCTTCTTTATCTAACCATGTCACCAGTGCTGCACTCTTCGTCCATTCTTTATAGCACTTGTCATTTTCTTCTTGTACTTTCATCACTGATGACTTTGCCAATGTCAGCATTTTGCTCCCTACAACTTCGTCCACCCATCCATCCTTCCTGTATACTTTTCCTTATATCAGTATCAGTGGTCTTTCCCAGCATCCTGGTTCCCCTGAAACTTCTTTTGCGTACCATTCGCATGGTAGGTAATCCAGTGTGACCTCTTGTGTTTCTCCTTTTTCTGGTCCTTCTGCTATGTACTTGAGTCCTTTCGTCTGCTGCCATGAGTCATCATACATGGGAAGTGTTTTGATTAAGTTATGTTCATATAGGTACGTCGATTTTGATTTCCACCGGAGCGTGGCCTTTTTCCCCTGGAATCTTCCTCTCGTTTGGAACAATGCTAGATATAGCAAGCATTCAGTAGTTGTTGCAGGCACTTCAGTTGCAACAAATGTTCTTGAGGCGCTCATGGCGTATGGGATCAATGAACACACATAGCAGTTGTCCTTTGTTGTATCCTTACTAATTTTCGACATGTGTTTATACCACATGTTGTTAGAGACGTGTGCAGATTCTGTGAGATATGTGTCCACCCCATTTACATCACTTGATACCCTACATTTTTTCCTCTTAATGTTTTGCATCGTACTAGTTGTACCACCTGGCACAGTGCTCATTGCAGGCATTGCGGGGGATATGTTAGTAGTGGGAACTGCAGCCACATAGAAAACATAGTATGCCTGCCAGACAGCGGCAGTAACCAGACCAGTGGTAAAAAATATTCCCACCATCTTAATTACAGTTGCTAATACCACTGGCATTCTCACTCTTACCTTTGCTGCGGTCCTGCAGCTACTTTACTTTAGATGATATAGGTGCCCGCCTGAAAATCTCTAAAATTATGCGTTATTACTGTTAGTGTTTTTATTCAAGCCCTGCGTATTAGGTAATCGTTCAATGCACAGGCGAAAAGCTATTGCCACGCTTTCCTTACCATCCTATCTCGTAGGGCTGGTAGTGCTTCGTTGAGGTGTGGAAATGATTGAGTAATTATCATAAGGAACGTGTTTTAATATACACGTACTCTTCTTCATTTTAAAAGTTTTGGCCTTTTTATAACATATACAAATTGGTGTGATAGTGCCTCTGGAGTACTATCGTCTGCGGGTAGCATTTACCCCTGGGCAGTGACGTTTGTTATAATTCTGTATGTACTTTTGTCTTTTATTGCAAATTTGAAAACAATACGCAGTACCTGCATGTGTGAGACAAAAAAGAAGAGAGCATGTACCTGCTTACACAGTGTGGTGTTTATTTGCAAATAATCTTGTCAACGTACTTTATTAGCTAGTGGCTGGGGAGTGTTAATTTATGCTAAATCTGTTTGCTTTGCTGGGACCTTGTAATCATGGGGTGGCCTATGGGGTGCTGATTGTTTGTGTCTTTTGGGGCTTTCTGATCTTGCGCTGTGTCAATTTCCTGTGTCGTTGCTGAAGCGTTGGCCCCTTCGCTGAGGAGAGGGTGGGTCTGTGCTTTGCAGGGTTTGATGTCGTGGATATGTGTCCACACTTCCTTGCCCCTGAGCTTCACCGCCCTGGGGGCTACCTTCTCTACCAGATAAGGATCTGTGAATCTCTGACTACTCCAAGTCCGCCGGAAGTTCCTCAGGAGTACCTCGTCTCCCTCATTCACTATCCACTGTGTAGTCTGCTCTTGTTCCTTGTTGGTGGCTTCTCCTTGCTGATTGTTCTTCGGCCCACCATGTGCGCTAGTTTGATCTGTTGAGAGATAAAAGTGGTACTAGTAACCAAGGAAGAGACATATTTGTGCATTTCATCACCAAAAACAGTACTGGTTGCTTGGCAGTCCGTTGTGGCCCTTGATGGTGGTGTGAGTGGGAGGTACATTTGGCGACCAGTCACCAACTCGTGGGGTGTGAGGTGGTGATCTGACCCTGCTATATTCCTTAATTCAAACAAAGCCAAAGGAAGGCAGAACAGCCACCTCTTCTTTGTTGTTTGCTTGATTTTTGCTATTTCTTCTTTAAGGAGGCCTTTGAGGCTTTCACAGGTGCCATTTGCTTGAGGGTGGTACGCACATGCAAACATGCTTGATCCATAAGAGGGTAGTTACGTGTTGGAACAGCTCATTAGCGAAGTGGGGGCCATTGTCTGACCACAATACCTCACATACCCGCCACCACGGGAATACCTCCCTCACCAAGAACTTGGCTGCTCTGAATGCATCAGCATGGGAGCATGGACCAGCCTCGATCCAGCGTGAGAATGGGCACACCAACACAATCAAGTATCTGTAGCCCTGACATACATTGATCATGTCAAAGTAGTCAATATGGAGGTGTAGAAAGGGTCCTTCAGGCCTGGGTATGGTACCTTTTATCACTTGCAGCGGGTGACCAGCCGCAAATTGCTGGCATGTAAGGCAGCTACTGATGAAATCAGCAACATGTGAGTTTAGCTCGGGACAAAACCAGTTTTCTATTATTCGTGCTGCAATTACCTCTTTCCCTGTATGCGTGGGTTGGTGTAATTGGGTCAGCGCTATTTTCAATAGTGCTAGGGGCCTCACCAATTTCCCTGTGTTGTTCTGCCACCATAATGCATCTGTGGGGGACATTGTACACCCTCTTTTTACCCACAGTTCCTTTTCTGCCATTGGTGCTGCTACCTGCAATTCCATTATTTGTGTCTCTAGGATATGTTTATACCCATCCTTCATTAACATTTGCCTTACCCTCCCTTTTCTTTTTGTTTTTCTGGGAGGGTCCATATTTTGTCAAAGTATGCCGCATGTTTGGCATGAGCATCAACTGTTTCGTTACCTCTTGATATTGGGTTGTCACTATTGGACTGTGCCTGACACTTCACAAGTGCTTCCTCTATCGGGTAATTAATTACTTCAATTAGTTTGGCCAGTAGAAGAGCGTGCTGTACCGGAGTACCATCAGCTCTTCTAAATCCTCTCCTTTCCCATTGTATTAATCCTGAGTGTACTGTTGATGTGACATATGCACTATCTGAGTATATTGTTACTCTTTTGTGGTTTCCCTCTTCTAGGGCTAAGATAAGCGCTACTAGCTCCGCAGCTTGGGCTGAGTAGTGCTGGGGTAATTTTACACATCTTACTGGAACGAAAGTCCAGTCTTCTCTTAGCTGCACTAAAGCGGCTCCTGTCCTTCTTATTCCATCACATTGGTCAATAGTTGATGACCCATCTATGTACATAACCTGACCCCCCTCTAATACATTTTCGTCCACTTTCGTTGCTCCTGAGTAATTTTCAATAGATTCTGGGCAGTCATGTGAATATTCTCCATTTACTGCTTCCTCTGCTATAAGTCGTGCTGGATTTACATTACTGCATC
Source organism: Ambystoma mexicanum (assembly GCF_040938575.1). Classification (NCBI taxonomy): domain Eukaryota; kingdom Metazoa; phylum Chordata; class Amphibia; order Caudata; family Ambystomatidae; genus Ambystoma; species Ambystoma mexicanum. The sequence continues at coordinate 1,415,779,422 of NC_090931.1, read as the reverse complement.
TTACTACTGTCAATTCTGGCCTGGACAATATTATCTCATACCCAGTTGCTCTTTGGGTTGTCAATATTGCAAAGAGGGCATGCTCCACATACAATGTTGTTTGGCATCCCATTGTGATGGATGACAATTTTTCCACTGCAAATGCGGCAGCTGCTAGGCTTTGTTCAAATGGAAAATGTCCCATCATTACTGCGTCTAAATGGCCACTGTAATGGGTACTGCTTTCATTACTGCAGTGTCACAATGTGAGAACATGTATAATTCCTTTTGATAATTGGGGGTGGCTGGTACTGGTGCAGTTGAAATAGCATTTTTTAATTCATTAAAGGCATCTGTCATTTCCTGCGTCCACTCCAACTTCCCCTGCCCCCTCTGTGCCTCCCTGAGTGCCTCGAGTAATGGTGCTATGTATGAGCTGTAGTCAAAAACCCATGCTCTTGCACAGCCCAAGAAACTGCTGCAGTTCTCTCACTGTCTGCGGCTGTGGTGTGTTCCATATTGCTAGTGCCCTTTGTGGTGCAATGATCCTCCCTTTCTGTGAAATTATCTGTCCAATGTAGAGTACTTGCTCCTGGCAATATTGCAGTTTCTCTTTGTCAACCTTGTATCCTTTCTCAGCTAGTATTGTAAGCATTTTTACTGAGTCCCTCCTGCACTTTTCCTCAGTGGTGCTGCATATTATTATGTCATCTACATACTGCAGCATTGTGCTTTCCATCTCTATGTTCCCTAAATCCATTTGTATAACTCTGTTAATGATGGACGGTGACTCACAGTACCCTTGGGGCACCCTAGTGTGTTTCCTTTATGTGTTGCGGTATGTGAAACTTGTTAGATCGTGTGAATCGGGGTGCAGTGTAATGGAGAAAAAAGCATTTTTGAGGTCGATCACGGTGAACCGTGATGCCTCCGCTGGAATCCTGCATAATATTGTTGCTGGATTAGCTGCAATAGGGTACTCTGCTTCCACAATGTGGTTGAGAGGCCTTCAATCCTGGATGAAATGCCAGGACCCTCCCTTTGCCTTATGCACAGGATACACTGCCATGTTGCATGGTGATTCTGAAGGTACTAATATTTCCCTATCCACTAGAGCAGATATTGAGCCTCATTACGACCCGGGTGGTAAGTAGCGGTCATTATCAGCATTGCGTAATTATCGTGTCCGTGCTGGCAATAGACCACTAAAAGCGGCCCATTACGAGTTTGCGGGCACAAGCTTTGTGCCATGCCGGTAATGAACTCACTGCCATGCCGCAAAAGCCCGATAAATCCCCCTTTCCGGCATCGTCTGCAGTGGAAATGGCACCTCCGGCAACCTACCCATCGGCATTAGCTGTCACTGCTAATAGCCGTCACCTCAAATAGCGGTAACGGCTATTAGCAGTGACCATAAATAAGCGGAAACGGAAGTAGCATCATCGCACAGGAACGGGAGAGAGCACGGCGGCCATCTTTAAAAACACAATCCATTGCCATCCACCACAACCAGGAGACATCTGACCCCCAGAAGCGATAGGACGAGCGACGTCTACGTTTGCGCAGTATACTGTCGGCCAACCGACAGCTTGGCATGGCGACTGGTGGAGGTGCGGAGTCGCCCATAAAACTCCACCATAGGCACTGAGTCAATGCAGGGAGTCGGGGACATGGAGAGATGAGCCTCGTCATCAGCCGATGCAGGTAGGTGTCTCTAATCAAACAATGCCAATACCACCATGATGATGTCCACCTGAACTGACAGTGCAATGATGTATAGCAGGGTCCACCAGACACATAAGCACAAGACTGCCTACAGGCAGTGCAGAGCATCACCTTGCCCACATGCATGATGCACGCCATTTGTGTTGCAACCCAAATGCCTCCATGCATCACCCACCCAAGTGTGAGGCAACCTGTATGTCACTCCCCCAATGTGACTCATCTACCAATCCATATTAATGCAGCCACCCCAATGCATGTCCAATGCCCGTAGACCCATCACTAACCCTCTCCCTCCTTTGGTCCCCCACAGGCATACAATCTGACAGCAGTGATGAGGACACCAGTGCCACACCACGGAAGAAGGCCAGGGCCAAGGAGGGACAACACCGGGCCTCCACTTCAAGGGGCATAGGCCAACCGGCACCACATCGGAAGCCCAAGACAACACCACAGGCCACAGCACCAATCTGCTCTACGGCCCCCACTGCAGCACCCACAACAGCCACCAGCACCCAAGTGGCAGCGGCAGATGGGACTGCATCAGCTGTAAGCAGCTCAATTGGCGAAACAGCTGCCACAGCAGCAGTCTCTGATGATGAGGGAGGGGATCAGCTGCATGTTGCAACTCCCCCCACTGGCCCCCTGCATTCCCCACCCCCGTCCCCATGCAACCTGCCTGACACCAGCATGCACGGGCTGTCTCCGGCTAACTCATGGCCAGCAACTCCCAGCCCCACCCCAACTGTGCCCGAGGAACACAGCATTTCGGGAACCCCTCAAACATCTACCCCAGCCCCAAACACCCAAGAGGGGATCCAGGACATTCAAAGGCGCCAGCAGCAGCCTGCTGGCCCCTTGATGCAGCACATAACTGAATGTGGGAGTGTAAGGGATGACATCCGTGAATGTGCTGCATCCCTGAAGTCAGCCATAGAGTGATCCTCAAAGGACATATGCGCAGAACTGGCCGCAGTGCGGCACGTACTGTCTGAGATGGTGGCATCAATGCGGGACATGTGTCCACCACAGCTATCCGAGCAACCAAGTACATCTTCAGCTGCTAGTTCCACCAGGACCAGCCCCGTGCGCAGGTCTGGCAAGAACGTGCGCCAATCAGACAGGGGGGCACCTGGTGCTGGAAGAGGGGGAGGCCAGTAGGCACAGACTTGCATACTGGTGCCATGTGGACCACTGATGCACGCTACTGCACACCATGTGTGGGAGAGTTGAGGGGGGAGGAGGGAGAGGGTGTGTTGGGGAGTTGAGGGGGGAGCGGGAGAGGGTGTGTGGGGGATTTTAGGGGGGAGTGGGGAGATGGTGTGTGGGGGAGTTAGGGGGGAGGGGGAGAGGGTGTGTGGGGGAGTTTAGGGGGAAGGGGGAGAGGGTGTGTGGGGGAGTTGAGGGGGGAGGGGGGAGAGGGTGTGTTGGGGAGTTGAGGGGGGAGAGGGGAGTGGGTGTGTGGGGTGGAGGGCTTGTTCACTTAGTTATGCTTCTTCAATACACATTTTGGTTACTCATAATTCACATTTGTGGACATTGCTTATTGCGTACGTGTGCTTTATTGGTTAACAGTCTACAGTGTCCATGTCCCTGACACACCCAGTGCCCCGAGTGCCATCTCCATGTAACACCCCCGTCCATGTGTGCTAGAAACATTGGTTGATCAGAGTCTGTCACATGGCACGTACGTCCTGTGCATCGCTGCCTCCCTGAGGTTTTTGCCCATCCCCACCCTCCTCATCCTCTTCGTCAGGTGGTTGCAGTTCAACGTCAGGAGGCAGGGGCACATTCCGTCTGATGCACATATTGTGTAGCATGACACATGCCATGACGATCTTTGCCACCTTCTCATCTCATGGCGGTACAGGAGTGCCCCACCAGACCTGCTGAGGCAGCAAAACCGTGCCTTCGAGAGGCCAAATGACTGCTCAATCACCACACAGGTTTGTGTATGGGCATGATTATAGTCCTCATCGTGCCTGTTCTGTGGGCTCCGGGCAGGGGTAAGGAGCCACCTCTTCAAGGGATAGCCTGCATCACCTGCATGTGAGCAACAATGTATGTGTAAGTCATCACATCATATTTGACCTCATTAAGTGACACCATGGCATGCATTTATTTCTTAAATTCACCCCCATTTCCATGCATGAATGGAGACACACGATGCGACTGCTATGTGTGTATTCCTCTAATGGACTGGTTTGCATGCCATCAACTAGTGGGCGCAGGGGGGTCCAGTTCCTTCTGAGTGCTCATGCACTGTGTTAGTCCATGGCGGTTGTTTCTGTGATCTGGCAGATGTCCAGTAATTTGTATGCTTTCATCCTGGCACCGTTGATGTCAGCCTCATGATGATCTCACTACGCACAACAAATGATGTCATGCAATTCAGTTGGGCCTCTGTGTCAGTGTAGTGGCGTATTGATGTATTTGACCCTCATGTGACTCCTTTGTACGCAGTAACGGGGGACTGTCCTTTCAGTTGATGGTGTTTGGTGCTGTGTATTGGCCATAGTCATTGCTTGTAGCTGCATTTTGTTGAGGGGGATGCGGTCTGATTTGGTACAGTGCACATGCAGATGGCTGTGGAATGTGGAATGGCTGTGGAATGGTTGTGACACTGCTTCATTTACATGGTAGGGCTGCTTACATCTTGCATTATGTGGTCAGGTGTCAGCTCCAGTCTGGGCTGCTTTGGGGTATGAGCATGCTTCATTCCCTCTGGCCAGGTAAAGTATGCATCTCTCCCCCCCATCTCAGCCAGGTGAAGTATGCATCTATACCTCAATCACCTACCCATATCACATTTCCATGGGCATAACATGCGACTCACCGAGAAGCCAGGATCTCTGCCCTGCATGTCGCTCCATGTAGCGTGGTATCGTGGAGTTCCGCAGGACCATTGAATCATGGGTTGATTCGGGGAATCAGGCAAAACAATGTGTGATGATCCTGTTCGAGTCACATACCATTTGAACGTTGTTTGAGTGGTATAGCTTACGGTTGCGGTATGCTACCTCCATGGCATGTGGGACCACACATTTCCAATGGGTGCAGTCGATGGCGCCAATGCAACCAGGTATGCCGGCCAGTGAATGGAAACCTACTTTGGTGTTTGAGATCTCCTGGGCAGACCGTGGTAAGGAAATGTGGTCGTCTGTTTGCTTAAGGAGGGCATCAAGCACTTGGTTCAGCGTACGTGAGAATAATGGTTGTGAAATGCCATGCAAGTGCCCCACTGTGTGCTGGTAGGTGCCTGTGGCCAGGAAGTGGAGCACAGACACTACCTTCAGTAGGGGTGGGATGGCGGTGTGTGTTTCAATCAGGCTGACAATGTCATCATGTATCATTTCCACAATGGTGGTGATGGTGTCCCGGTCCAGACGGTACAGGGTGTGGATCTGCTCAGCCGTTAGGTTGAATGTACTGGCTCTGATGCGTGGGATTGGGGGCTGCCTCCGTGGTGCCACTGGCTGTGCTGGTGGGGCATGCTGGCCCTGCCTTGCCCTCCTTCTCCTCCTGCGTCTCCTCTGTGCTGCCTGTTGTTGTTGTTGTTGTTGTTGTAGTGTAGCACTTCCACTGCAATCAGGTCCTCCAGCCCCAGCATTGCTAGTAGTATTGGAATCATTGCGGAGTGTGACTGGGTGTACTCCTTTTGTGCTTGCCCAGTCTGTATTGCCTCCACCTGTGCTGATTGTGTGCACCTGTGGCAGTTGGGAACACTGCACATGGCCGTTTACGGGTGGTCCACGATGGCGGTATTTGCACCATGGCGGTAAGGTACTTTACGGCCTTCACTAGGGCGTCAATTGCATGTAAGCGCGACTCGTAATGTTACCCACTTTGTGCCATGCCGGTATTTGCGGCATGGGTAGTCACATGCCCGCGCCTTTGGCGCTTTTAGCGGCACCGTTAATTACGGTGCCGCTAATAGCGCTTTATCAGATCATTATCGGCCGGAGCAGTAAGGTAATCCTTTACCGGCATCATTTTTCACTTACCGCCAGGGTCGTAATGAGGGCCATTGTCTCGTATATCCCCTCATCAGCTTCCTTTGATAGTGGGTACTGCTTCACCCTGGGCAGCATTGCACCTTTCTTTAGCTTAATTTTCAATCCTCCTGATATGATATGATCGTTTATTTATATAGCGCCTATACACAATGTGTTCCAAAGCGCTTCATGGCAAGGGAGGGAACAAGGGAAAATACAACCACATTCTTACAGGCCATGAATAGTAACGATAGTGCAAGAGCTAAGACATAGATAAGGAAGGGAGGGGGAGAGTGGGAAGGAAATGGAAACAGACAGGCGACTACCGTACTAGGCCTGACAACATTCCTGGTAGAGCCGGAGAAAAACAAAAGGTGAGGTAGAGGGGTGCAGAAAGCGAGGGGAGGAACAAAACAAGCGACTATCATACTAGGCCTGATGACATTTCAGATAGTGCTGGATGCTTTTGATGCATCCCACGTCATAGGGACTAGTAGTCCATAAGGAGGCGGGCACAGCAGCTAAGTCTTCCTTATAGAATGGTACTTTGGTAGTGCAGGGTACTTCCAGCGCCATTGCCATCTTTTGAGCTATGTATTTGAATGTTACCTTCAGCCACATGTAAACGCTCATGTCAAACACCATTTCCCCATCTCCTTTCTCATCAGAAAACAGCTCCTCATCTGATACCTGTGTAAGCCTGCATCCTTCTGCCAACGCTATCACTGCTCTCCATGCCTTCCCTTCCCCATCCTGGGCGTGTACTGCAATGTAGTCTGCTTTTGCAACAATACTCTCCATGTCCACTGATATTATTGTCCCTTCATCTTCATCAGTGGGGTCTCTGGCCTGAAAAGATATGCTGCTGGTCTCCTCCACACCTTGCCCTCTATTCCTGGTAGCAACGCTATTGCCATATCTGTCCTGTATTGGAAAATGTCCCCGTCCACTGGCTCTGCCCTTATCACTTTCTTGCCACAGTAAGCCTGTAGTATGTGTCGGGCTGTAAGGACTGACAAGGACACTATTCCCTTGTCAGTGAAAGAGATAGTCATGTTCAATCTGCTCATTATGTCTCTTCCAAGGATATTTACTGGTGATTGCTTTGAGTATAACAAGGGTAGAGATAAATCATGCTCCCCAACAGATAAGGAGATTTTATCAGTAAAAAGAACCAGCCCTTTAGCCCCAGAGAATCCTTGAGTGTGCATGGCATCGCCTGACAATTTAAACTTCCCTTCCCTGATGCAAGACCTAGTTGCATCTGTGTCTACTAAAAAGGAAAATGTGTTGTCACCTATCGCCACCTTTGTGCGTGGTCCCTCCACAGGGTCTGGTGTTACCCACAGGATAGGACACAGCAAGGACGTCTGTGGGCTGTCCTATTGGGGGTATAGTGATTGTCCGTTCCCTGTGTATGGGTTGTGACCCAATATTGTCACCCTCCCCAAATGTGTTTGTTGCATTGGTTCCTCTGCGGGTGATTGTTTACTGTCCTGTATCTGTGTTAGTTGTTGTACTATCTAGACGTGCTGCTGTTGTGCCATTGTCATTTGTTGTTGTGCTTGCTGCTGTGCTGGTTGATGTTGCACCAGTTGTGTGGGGGATGTTGTGCATTCAAGCTGAGGTGGCATTGGTTGTTGTATTTGTGTCTGTGTCACCTGCTTTTGCGGTGACTGTTGCTAATACTGCTGTCCCCCATTGAAGCCTTGTTGCCCCTGCTCTCCCCATCCTGCTTGTGCCTGTCTTGCCCTGCATGTGCGTGACACGTGACCTAACATTCCACACGTCCAACATGTTGGCGGTTTTCGTGCTTGCCATGGGTACCCCCCAGTGTTGTCTAAGTACCCTTGATGTCCATATGTGTTGTATCCTCGGAACCCTCCCCCTTGCTGTGGTGCTGCTGGTCCAAATCCCCGCCGTCTTGCTACCCCACCCCTTCCTCTATAGTTGCTTGCTTATCCATTTCCCATTTGTGTGTATCCACCCCCCACCTGAGGAGCATAGGAGTGTTGTGTTGTGTATGGTATTGGCAGTGGCATTTGTTGTGTTGTTATCTCTGCTGGCTGAATTTGTGCTACTGGGTGGTTTTGTGTCACGTCTGATGCTTGTGTTACTTGTGCGGGGCCTGTTATTAGCGCACCTTCCATTGCATATTTGGACAGTTTCTTTTGTACCAATTTTGTGTCCTCTGCCTTCCTATTCTCCTCTTTCTGCTTCATTTTTTCCTGGCATAGTCAGCAATGGTGAAATATTGTTAGCTATATTTCTGGCCATGCCTTTGCTTCCATTCCTACTAGTTTCTTTAGCTGCCTTTGTACCGGCTCTGGGAGGTCCTGTACCAGTATGTGGTAAAAAATTGCTAGCGTCTTGTCCCACGGTTCCGCCGTTTCCAAGCTCCACTTCTCTTGGATTTCCTGGATGTAATTAACAGGGTCTTCATTCTCACGCATCTTGTGTGATGTTATTGCTCCTATGTCTGACGTGTCTGGGTATTGTATTCTTAGTGCCTGCCATAATGCATCCCTGCAATTCGCAAATGGTGCTCAATCATGTGATGCATCATTAATTGTCACCCCTGGGAATCCCGCCCTCTTCCAAATGTCATCTGCTGCATCACCCGATATGAAAATTAACAACCCCTTCACATCGCCCACTGCAAGCTTTAGTCCAGCAGTTTGTTTTTCCATTTCATATATCCTTTTCCCAGCCACTCCGCTCAATGATGGCAGTCTACATGTAATGTTCTCCTCATCCACATGCTTCCAAGGAAGATATTGTGGCCTTGCTCCCCTCTTTCTAGTAATGGCATTTGTGTGTATTCCCTCACCTCCCCTTGTGTGTGTTTGTGTGGTGTTGTATGTGTGTATTCACTATCCTCTCCTCCATGTCAGAAAGTTCCTCAATAAAGTCAGTAAGGTTGTTGTGTAAATCTATTTCCTCCCCCAGCCAGATGTCCCTTCTGTTTCTCTACCTGTTTCTTGTTATGTTGTGTTACCAACTCCTCCATTCTACGTCCTGGGAGGTCCCTAAGTCTGTTAACATATGGCGTGTGTTGTGCTGGTGGTGTTGGTTGTCTTTGAGCCTTTCCTTTTGCTGCCTCTCGTTCACCCTTCCTACCTCTCCCTCTTCTTGTGTCCTGCACTCCCATGACGATCCGCAGTCTGTGCGTGTTATGTATAATTTACTTAATCATTTCCCCGCTTCCGTCGCTTTGTTCTTCACACAATCCTTCTTCTTCCTCGCTGCAAACCCCGTCCGAGAATGCCAACCTGGTAGTTATATTTTTCCCTCCTACAGTTAATGTTACCAGATCTTTGTCCACGTACTCACCTGTCCCTTTCGCTTGTTTGTTTGTTTGTTTGTTTGTTTGTTTGTTTATTTGTTTGGTAATGCACACCAAGCCCTTAGGTAGACGGGCGCAACAGAAACAAGAAGTCTTAAAACTTAGTTACAGTACAAGGTAGCAATACATAGAGCAGTGATTGCAGTAGGAGCAAAATACAGGTACAAGATACATAAAATACAAAGCAATGGTCTTGGTAAGTCAAGGAGGCATTATCGTGAGTAGCAATATATGCACACATACATATACAGATATATATAAATAAAACCTTAGATGTCTACGTTGACGTATATCCATGGTGCATATAAATATGACAGAGCAGACGACCATGCGTGTATAGTTAACCAATCTACAGTGTAGTTTGAGGGAACAAAGGGTTGTGTAGGGGCTGGAGAGGTAGAAGTGTAGTTCGGCAGTTAGGTATCAGTGTGTAGCCAATTGAGTATCTTATGTCTTAATATAGGGTAGGGTTGTTCTAGTCTTGTGCCATCGTTGCTTTGCCTGTGTTACTTGCAGGTGTCTTAACCTCATGTGTCTGACTTGATCCTCTGGATCCCGTATTTCTTTGTTTATTCCCTTTATATTTTACTTCTGTTCTTGCCCTGCAAAGTTTGTTCATTATTGTGTCACTTACCTGCTTAAGTGCCCTGACATCTCTATCCTTTCCATACCATGCCCTGCCCTCCTTTTCCAGTAAGCTCTTTAGTATTCTCCCTTCCTCATACTTACGTGCACTCTTTTCTATAATCTTCCTTTTCCATAGCATCATCTTCCTGTCATTTTCTTCTCACTCTTCTTCTTTCCTACTAAATTCCCGCTGTTCCATGCGTGCTACCCTTTCCGCAAACGCCCTTAGGTGTCTTCCTCCTTCTTCTTCTTCTCTATTTCTTGTTGAGTTACCCCGCTCCATTGCCCTTACCTCCTGTCCTCTTTCCCTGCCTCTCACGTTCCTCCTGCTCCCGTTGCCTAATCAGCACACTCCGTTCCTCCCTCAGTTCCGCCAGCTTTTCCTCTAACCATGCCTCCTCTGCCCTTGTCATCCTTCTGTCTTCTGTTGTACCTACCTCATATTTTCCTTGCGCTCCTCCCTCCTCCTCCTTTCCTATAGATGTCTCACCCTCGCTTTCCTATTTTACCTCTGCTACTGGGCATGCTCCCTCCGATTCCTCCTCCCTCTCCTCCGCGCTGGGAGGTTCTGGAGGCACGCTACTCCCGCCCTCTTCTTTCACCTTCTCCTCCTTCACTCCCTGCATTGTTAACATCCCCGTTACCCCAGGCACGCATCCCTGGAACAATTTCCAGAGATCAAAAACGTCTAGGTGGTTCGTTAGCTTCTTTCCTTTATATGTGTTGTGGAGATATGCTAGCAGTGAGTGTTGTGTGTGCATATCAAAACTGCCATGGGCGGGAATGGTATTCTTATTTTGTTGTCTGTCCCTTGTGTCCATTCAATACTGTATTTTACTATTTTGTCTCTTTGCGGTGTTAGTGTAGCGCATATGTGCTGAAGTGGTGTTGTTAGTGTGCTGGCCCTATACCATGCCCCTATCCCATAATACACAGACATCAATAAAACCTTACCTCCTCACCACCGTTACCTTGGCCCGTAAACTGGGGTCTTCCGACTTTCCGCTCCAAAGAAAGCAATTGTATTACAATACAGTTGTGCTGGGTACCAATGCCCTCCTTTCCATTATTATAGCATCATCTTCCTTATGCCTCTATTTCCAATGCTTGGGCCCCCTTCAGCCCGTGGCGCGCGAAGCCCCCTATGACTTCGCGCCCTGCGCAGCGTGCTGTTGAGCTGCCCAGCCTTTCCAGCGCCACTGCTATTCACTGCACCTCCAATCATAATTTCTGCTCCTCCCCCTTTCCCCACTCGTTCCACCGAAAACAATGTCCCTGTTCCCCCTTCCTGTTATTCTGATATCCGGTAGGGCTACAAATTGGAAACCAATGTATCACATTAACAGTTTTGATTCAAAGGATACTCTCACCTCAGCAGACTGAATAATTTCAGGGAAGGCCAATGCTGAAAGCAAAGATCACCCCGATCAACCCGCCACTCCGAAACAAAACCCCGAGAAGGAGTACGCGCCCGTCTGGCAAACCCTCTGGGATAGAAAACCCTGGTCGAAAGTGTATCCTGGTGACTTGAAAGCGGCGTGAAGACAGCGTCACCTGAGGTTATGGAGGTTCAAACTCGGGAAGGCTTCTTCTGGAGAGGATGACAATAGAGAGAGGTAAGAGGGAGGAAGTAGGTGAATATGGCAATTAGAAGGTAAGTAACCATAGGACTTCCCCTAACCTCTGAACCAGTCGAGTCTTGAATACCTGGAGAGAAGCCGCAGAGGCGGGAGCCACAGAGGACTTGAAAGCAAGAATCCTGTCAAAGAGAGAAAGGTAAGTGAAACTCTAGGAGTGGGAGGCTACAAAGCCTGGAAGGATACTTAAAATATATATCAGACGTGGACTTAATATTACCCGGGAAATGGTAGCGAAATGACCAAGAAACTGAATCGGGATACGAGAGGCGGGTAGCAGCCTGATGGATCGGGTACACCTCGAAAGCTGAGGAAAGAATCTGGGAGATAGGTAATAGGCAAAGTTAGTTTAAGCTAAAGACAGGATAGGTAGAATCAAAGGGAAATTGGAACTGTCGGGTCCAGTAGCGAACTCACGGAGCATCAGCTAGAACAGTAGCAACGTGAAGAGTTGACAAACTTCGTGATGTATAAAGGATCACATGACCTGCACGCTGCGCTTCTGGCATACGTGAACAGGCTGGAACGCTGCATTTGGAACTGTGAGCAATGCGATCCGCCATCTTGAAATCACCGCTCCGAATGAAGCCACAGAGTTGGTTCCGGGACCATAAGGACCACTTCTTCATATGTGTAACAGTATGCCCCCTTCTCCTGGGAGGTGACCCCGGCTTTCCGGGATGTAATCTAAAGAATCGTTGAACCAGTCGGGGTGCGTGAACCCCTGAAGCTGGTTCCCAAGTCCGTTCGGCTGGAGAATACCCCTTCCAGTCCACAAGAAACTGTAATCTCCCTCTATGATATCGGGAGTCACAGATGCTGGCGACTTCATATTCTGGGCCAGAACCCGTCGAAATTGGAGGTGGAGGAGAATTGTCTGACCAATGAAATCAGTCTTGAACAGCAATCTTGATCTGAGACAGATGGAATACAAGATGTATCCGAGACCAGGATGTGGGCAGCTCGAGCTTAACCGCAGCTGAACCCACCAAAGACCGAATCTTGAAAGGACCGAAATACCTTGGGGAGAGTTTAGAGGGAACCAGATGACGGGGAAGAAAACGAGAGGCCAACCAAACAGATTCTCCCGGTTTCAACTGCGGGATGTCTCGGCGATGTCTATCTGCCATCATCTTGGCTCTATCCTGGCCAGCTTGCAAGGAAATCTTCGCAAGTCTATGGCCTTCCTGGATCTCAGATATGAGGTCATCTACTCCTGGGTAGCATGAAGAGGAGCTGGTAATAGAAGGTACAAATGAGGTGTGAAATCCTTAAGAACAGTGAAAAGGACTAGTGCGAAGTGCCGAGTGTCGAGCATTATTGTAGGCAAATTCAGCAAACGGTAATAACTCAACCCAATTGTCCTGGGCAGCTGATACAAAACACTGAATATAACTTTCCAGTGTTTGGTTAAGGCGCTCAGTCTGTCCGTTAATCTGTGGATGATATCCAGAACTGAGCGCCCTCCTGATCCCCAGGACCCGACATACTCTTTCCCAGAATCTTGATGTCTATTGAGGGCCTCGATCAGAAACCACAGTATCTGGTAAACCGTGTTTGGAAAAGATTTCCGAAATAAAGATCTTAGCCATTCCTTCAGCTTGTGGCAGTTTGGTTAAGGGAGTGAAGTGGGCTAGTTTAGTCAGGTAATCTATGGTGACCATTATAATAGTCTTGTTATGTGAAGGGGGAAGATCTACTATAAAGTCAGTAGAGATTACCTGCCAAGGCTTATCCGGAATCGGCATCCGGGTGAGTAATCCCAGAGGGGGAGTCCTAGGATTTTTGGATTGGGAGCACACGCTACATGCCATTACATAATCCTGTACATCCGTGTGAATCTTGGGCCACCAAAAGTGTCGTTGTACCAAATCTAATGTGCCTTGAACACCTCGATGACCGGCATTTCGAGAGTCGTGACACATCTTTAACACTTCTCGTTGTAGTTCCAATGTGGGCACTAAGACCTGGGATTTGTTAAAGTAGTAAGAATCGTTCTGGACGAGGTGGTGAGCATAAGCGATCTCTCTGCAGAATGCTTGATTAGTCTCGGATGCAGTATTTAATTCTTGTAGAAAATCGGTAATGACTGCGATGAATTTGGCTTTGGGAAATAAGGGTTCAGGACTGAAATGAGAGATGGGAGAGTCTTTATGAGAGAGGGCATCAGCCCATAGGTTTTGTTTTCCAGGAAGGAAGGTGAATTTGATCCGAAATGGTAGAAAGAAATATGCCAACGTGCTTGTCGACTATTAGTCGTGTGAGCGTTCAGTAAGACCTTGAGATTTTGATGGTCTGTGCGTACTTCGACAGGAAAGGAAGATTCTAATAATAAGTGTCTCCACTCCTCGAAGGCCCTCTTTATTGCCAATAATTATTTCTCGAGCACAGAGTAGTTCTGCTAAGAGGCATTAAAGGTCTTAGACAGATAAGCGACTGGTCTTTCATCTCCCTGATCCGTGCACTGTAGCAGAACCGCCCCCAATGCATGATGCGAGGCATCAGTTTCTACAAAGAATTCCTTAGTCTGGTCTGGAGGTATCAAAATGGATGCAGAAGTGAACATGGTTTTGAGGGTCTGAAAGGCATGATTGGTGGAATCATTCCATATGTACGGGATTCCTTTTTTTAGGAGTCGAGTAAGAGGCAATATTATCTCTGAAAAACAAGGAATGAATTTTCTATAGAAATTGGCGAATCCTAAAAAACGTTGAATCTCCTTAACGTTAGATGGTCTTGGCCATTCGACCACAGTGGAGACTTTCTTTGGATCCATGGAAATACCTTGTGGTGACATCACAAACCCTAGATAGGTCACCTGTCTTAGATGGAATTCACATTTGGAGGCTTTACAGTAAAGCTGGTTCTTCTGCAGGCGACCAAGTACGGTATTTACATGCCCGATATGCTCCTCTTGGGTGTAGGAGTATATATTAAGATGTCATCCAAATAGATGATAATGAAATGGAACAGGATATCAGAAAAAAGATGGTCCATAAAGCGTTGGAACACCGCAGGAGCATTGACCAAACCAAAGGGCATTACATGGTACTCATAGTGGTCGAATGGTGTTCTGAAAGCTGTTTTCCACTCGTCTCCAGGGGCAATGTGGATGAGATGGTAAGCCCCGCGGAGGTCTAACTTTGTGTAGAATGAGGCTCCTCGAACAGCTTCAAGGATGTCCGGGATCAACGGCATAGGATACTTATCTGCCACCGTAATTTTATTGATCCCTCAATAGTCAATAGACGGTCGGAGTTCATTCGTATCTTTTTTTGGAATGAAGAAGAGTGAAGCTCCAGCAGGAGATACTGATTCGGTAATGAGTCCATTCCGTAAATTGGCTTGGAGGTATTCTTTGAGGACTTCTTTTTCTCTCTGAGAAAGCACATACATTCTCCCAAAGGGAATAGGTTTATCAGGAAGTACTTCAATATGACAGTCATCTCTCCTATGAGGTGGTAGTGTCGGGAACTCAGGATTGGAAAACACAGATCGGTATTTTTGATAGCATTCTGGGATAACCTCCAAGTGATTTATCGTGGAAACTAAAGGAGATTTTGAATTTTCAGTCGGGATGTGTATGCCTACAGACTCATGAGACAAGCAATGGTTAACACAATATTCAGAGCCAAGGAAAAGAGTGCCTGCAGACCAGTTAATAAAAGGGTTGTGTCTCCTCAACCACGGAAGACCCAAGATGAGGGGAAAATGAGCCGCTTTGATTAAATCAAAGACTATGGATTCCTTGTGTGCGGCAATCTGGCAAATAACAGGTTCTGTCTGTTCACGGATCGGACCCGAGCTTAACGGATGGCCATCGACTCCTTGAATAGGAGTGATCATAACTTTGGGTATACAATTTATCCCATGTTTATTTGCCCACTGATCATCTACAAAATTCCCTGGCACTCCACAGTTGATTAGTGCAGTTATGCCTTGTAAGACCTGTTTGGGCAAGACAATGGTAATAGCAATAACGACCATATCCTGAGTAGAAGCTGCAGTGTCCAGATTTAAACTAACTCGCATTGGGGAATCAGATTCATGAGTCCCTACCATTGTTCCCCTTGCAGTAGGGCTTTGGAGTTTCCCGACCCCATAGCCTGAGTATGTCGGGGAGGGACCAGGAGGCAGTCTCTTAACACATGAGATGAGGATCCGCAATACATGCACAAGCGTAAGGCTTTTCTTCTCTCCTTCTCAGCAGCGGATAATGGTCCTCTAACTGTCCCGATTTGCATAGGTTCATCAGTTACCACTGGCTTACCCGTTACGGAATGATACTCGAGTTGGGTTTGAATGCCTCTATTTCTTTCCTTTTCATGTGATCGTTCATGTAAGCGATAATCAATCTGCATGACGAGAGTTATCATATCAGCTAGATTGGCCGGACGGGAAACTTTCGCAACCTCATCCTTTAGATCGTCTGACAGTTCCCGCCTAAATAATGTGAGCAACCCGTCATCAGGCCACCCTAAATCGGAGGAAAGCTGCTTGAAGAGCGTGATATAAGTCAAAAGGTCTTTACTACCCTGCTTTAGGTCTAGCAATCTTTCTTGCGTGGATACTGTAATCTCTTGTCTACTAAACATTGATTTCAAGCTGTTTTTAAAGGCAGGGTACGAGTCTAAAATCACATTGTTAGAAGTCACTAAGGGTATTGCCCAAGCTAAAGCCGGTCCAACAAGATGAGAAATCACAAACCCGACCTTGTCTTTGTCGGTGGGAAAGAATCGGGATTTAAAGGTAAATTGCACAGTGCAACTATCAAGAAATGTTTTAAGTTTGTGAGGGTCACCGTCAAATTTGCCAGTATTTAAAATCAATGGAGGTGAGTCTGAAAAAGCACGAGCGACCTGTTGTCGCTATTGTGCGTTATCTTGTTTGCGGGATAGCATCTCTAAGGACATAGTTTGCATGGCTGCATTAAGCTGTTGAATTTGCTGTTCCATCGAAATCTCAGTCTACCGCCTATTTTTGATGACGTTGCTAACTGTTATTCTGTTATCCGTTAGGGCTACAAATTGGAAACCAATGTATCACATTAACAGTTTTGATTCAAAGGATACTCTCACCTCAGCAGACTGAATAATTCCATGGAAGGCCAATGCTGAAAGCAAAGATCACCCCGACCAACGCGCCACTCCCTGCTTGGAAACAAAACCCCGAGAAGGATTACGTGCCCGTCAGGCAAACCCTCTGGGGTAGAAAACCCTGGTCGAAAGTGTATCCTGGTGACTTGAAAGCGGCGTGAAGACAGCGTCACGTGAGGTTATGGAGGTTCAAACTCGGGAAGGCTTCTACTGGGGAGGATGACAATAGAGAGAGGTAAGAGGGAGGAAGTAGGTGAATATGGCAATTAGAAGGTAAGTAACCATAGGACTTCCCCTAACCTCTGAACCAGTCGAGTCTTGAATACCTGGAGAGAAGCCGCAGAGGCAGGAGCCACAGAGGACTTGAAAGCAAGAATCCTGTCAAAGAGATAAAGGTAAGTGAAACTATAGGAGTGGGAGGCTATGAAGCCCGGAAGGATACTTAGAATATATATCAGACGTGGACTTAATATTACCCGGGAAATGGTAGAGAAATGACCAAGAAACTGAATCGGGATACGAGATGCGGGTAGCAGCCTAATGGATCGGGTACACTTCGAAAGATGAGGAAAGAATCTGGGAGATAGGTAATAGGAAAAGTTAGTTTAAGCTGAAGACAGTATAGGTAGAATCAAAGGGAAATTGGAACTGTCGGGTCTAGTAGCGAACTCACGGAGCATCAGCTAGAACAGTAGCGACGTGAAGAGTTGACAAACTTCGTGATGTATAAGGGATCACATGACCTGCACGATGCGCTTCTGGTGTACGTGAATGCTGCATTTGGAACTGTGAGCAATGCGATCCGCCATCTTGAAATCACAGCTCCGAATGAAGCCACAGAGTCGGTTCCGGGACCATAAGGACCACTTCTTCATATGTGTAACACTTCCTCTCTCCCACTGTTTTCCACCACCTCCCAGAGCTATCCCTTTATTGAGGCAGGCCGGCATTCTCTGTGTGCGGCCGCCCCTCCCCTTTACTCTTCACCGCGTGCCCCCAATCCGGTCGCAATTCAGAAAACACTGCGTAGTCCTATGCAACTCTATGGGTGACGTCACCAGTTTTAAGACAGTTGGGTACAGGCACGTACAAGCATGACACGAAAATTAAGTGCGCGCTACTTTATGATGCTATTCCCGACAATCACCAAAGCTGTCTTCCCACTTCGCCTGGAGTGGAGTATTCATTAATCACTTTGTTATTATAGTAGAATGCACACGCTGTGTCGCCTCACGTGTGATACGCTCCCTCACCAGGGGAACTTAACCAGACAACTATCTTCTGCACCAAGAACAATCACGTTACCTCAGCCAGGGATACGTCATCTATTCACCAAGCTATAACACTCAACCGATAGGAATCCTCATCTGCTCATCGATCAAAAACACCAACTCGGAGGAATGCCACACCCCCTTTTTACACAGGTACCCACGATCAAAACAAATCAGAGTGGTTAACCGGTCGCATGTGGGTGCCCCAAGCCCCACCCTATGCACTCTGCAACACTATACGGGGCGGCCCTCGTTCCTGACCCTGCAATACTTCACACATCAACTGCCGCTCAATTGCCAAAATCTTTGGACACACTGTAAAGCCACCTGCCACCCTCGTTACAGTTCCTCCCACCACCCACACAACTTTACATTGTTTGTTGCGTGTGCCATACTCACATCGGCTTTCGCCTGCCGGTGCCCCTCCCAATCTGCTCGCCACCTCCCCTCGTCTGGACCATGTCTGGACAGTCGCCAACCGCGGGCGGGATACTTCTCAAGTTGGCTCCAGACGGCCACTCTCCGGATTGCGCAGTCCGATCATCTCACAGTTCCGTGATGGTCCTGTAGTCCTCCAAAGGGGGCAACGGCAGAGTGGGCCGCATTGCCGGGCCACCTTGGCACAGACTGCGCCGCCCTTTTATCTCTCCCCAAGTGTCAGGTCTCAACAGATCTCAACTTCCTCCAAAAATTAACGCCACCTCGGGTTGGCTCCCCGAGTGATAGGGTTACTATAGACACATATAGCAACGTGAGTAATTGGTAGAGAAGAGGTCAGGTGGTACGCTTGGGTCGTCCCTGGAAATTGTTACAACAGAATAGTTACATAGGGAAGGTTAGTGATGGGCTAGGTTGTGATGCCGTTAGTGGTTAGCCACCGTACCCTGATTGGTTCATCCATGAGCCCCCAAGCCTGGGATCATTGTTGTTCCCAGCTCACGATGTACCTGGTGTTAGAAACAATGTATGACTATGTGTCAGTGGTGGACAATGGACAGGTCTGCCATTTGCTGCAGGAGCACTTCTTTCTCACTGCCGTCAGTGTCCAATTTGACGCATCATTGTTGCAGTCTCTGTCCCAAATGTGAGACCCCAGAGTTTCCCTGGTCCTTGGTACTTGGCATCGCATCTAGTCGGCCTAGTCACGTGCTGTGAGACCATGGCTGGAGCAGAATGATGAGCATTTGATTTGTATTTCAGCTGTGAGGGGTGGTTAGCTCTGGCAGGTGTAACCTTGGCTCAGGGCACGCGGCGTGTAGTTGCAACTTCATGGCCTTGGCTGCAAGGCCCTCATCAGGGTTTGTTCTGCACGATCAGCGTGTTAAAGCTCCGTCTGAGCTGCTCTGGGCCTGTGGCTCTGGTTTTGCAGCCTACTCTGGTGCTGAGGTCTACTCTGGCCTCGTCTATGGATGGAGGCATATGGCTCACGACATGGGGTCGCACAGGTGACATGGGTCCTTATATATAGGAGTCTTATATCACCGTGGTTTTAGTAGCAAGGAAACATTTGCAAGCATGTACACAAGCTCTTGTTGCATCTTGCATTTCCGCAGTGCTGTGGCTTAGCCTATGTGAAAAATAACAATAATGCATAAATGATAGTGGCAGTCCCCTATGTCATGGTGCTGAGTATGTTCTTCATGCAGTTTGGTGTGGGTATGGCCATTGTGCATGGTGGCACATGTGTTACCGTCCGTTGGCTATGTCGTCATGGCATCTCTAATGATGGTGGTTTTCATTGTTGCTGTTTAATTGATCTGATCCATATGATCGATGTTGGCGTCACCTAAGGTTCTGACACATGGTTTGATTAACGGGCAGTTCCTCTGGCCATGTGGGGCACGGCCACTGTGGATGTTGACGTCCGGGGCATCTGTGAGTGGGTCGAATTCCTCTCATGGTGGGGGCTTGAGTCGTGACATTCTAGGCCATGGTGTGGATGAGAATCAGGGGAAGGGAACATCCAATTTTCCCTTTCAGCAGGTACAGTTTTTATTTTCATGTTCAATTTGTATTGTTACTTCATGGAAAATGCTACGCAGCTCAGTGTTTAGTTGTGATTTCAGTACAGCAATGTCTTCTGTAGATTGCTCATACTGACACATGGTGTTTTTTTACTTCTGTCATGGCAAATTCTGCCTCATTTGCTATTAATGGCTGATCAAGTGGTTCATGGCTTCCTGTTACAAAAGGTTGACTAGTGTCAGGAGTGTCCACATCTAGTTGGGCCTGGAGTTCTTCTTTGTGTTGCTGTACATTGTGCAACATTGTTTGGTACTGTGTAAACTTTATGTCTGTTATAGTGCTTTCATTTGATTTGAAAGAGTCTTCATACGAGTCATAGGTATCCAGTAACTATTCTTCTTTTATCCATGGTTTAAAAAGTTGTAGCAGGGACATGTAATACACGTCTTTATGTTAAGGAGTTTTTAATGATAATTTCATATGATTAATTAAGCTGTGTTTGGTAAGTTTCACTAAGCTGCCTTCACAATTTTCTACTCTGTATCTACCTTTCTTTTCATCTGGTTTAATATTATTTTTGTATTTGAAGTTTTGGGCTACGTGGTATAGACACATGGTTTCCAAAGTGGTACTCCTGTTTGGGTAGTATGTCTCTAGTAAATTGTTTTTCAAAATGTATTGGCTGTTGGGATCATTTTTGGCTATTGTTTCTATGTCCTCATATGATTTGAGAACTCTTTTTCTAGATTTAGCAAGACCAAGACTTAGCCATATTATATTGTCTGACTTTCCATACAAGGCAGTACCAGTTAAATGGTCTGCAGCTTCATAGCAGCCACATTCTCTATGAGAGAGCATTTTTATTCCTAAACTGTACAATTTCTGTGATAGTGTTTTGTCAAATTATATATCATCCCAGAGGTCCTGAAGCTCTGTTTTCTCTGCTTTGGTTAAGTAGGCTGTGACATGTAGTGCAGCTGCAGTGGAATTGTCTGCAATGTACTGCACATCTATGTTTGCATTCCATAGGAGGACAATGATTGCATTGTAATCATTGATGTATTTTGATTCTTCTGTTCTTTTTATGTAATATGTGTTCTTAGGTGATTTACCTTTGACACTATGGTCCTCATTACGAGTTTGGAGGTATCCATGCCGTTTTTAGTGGCATGGCTACCCCCAAACCAGTTACCGGGTCTGGGTTCCAGGAATAGGGAATTACCGGGCCATGCCGACTTTGGCGGGCCTGGTAATTCCCATTCTCGGGACCCAGACCCGGTACATACCTATTCCCATTTGAGCCCCAAAGGGATCATTGGGAATGGGGATGATGCTAACAACTGGCCTGTTAATGACGGTCCAGTTGTTAGCATCCTGGTCTGCTAGCCTGTCCCGCTAAGGGTGTCTGTCCAGACCAGACGTCCTTAGCGGGACCCACTGCAGACCTCGTAATGTGGCGTCCTGGAATGAACGGTGCCAGCCCCTTAGCGGCACTGTTCATTCCGTGGCCGCCACACTTGTAATGAGGCCCTATGTCTAACTGAAGACATGAAGTTGTTTACTTGACCTGTTGTTGAAACTGGTCTAGGGAAACCAAACCAGCATTTGGTGCAGTATTTCCCTTTGTTTTTATATTTGCAACGACAATATTTCCCACATTTCTGTCTTTGAAATTGTAAAATTTGTGCATGAAGGTCACTATGTGTTGTTTGTGAAGGGATTTCACAAGTGACATATTTTTGGATGAAGTGCAAAACAGTGGCATCACTGTCCTGACCAAATTTAGGAGCATCTTTAATCCACAAAAGCATGTGGATGTGTCGTGCTTCTCTGGCTTGGTATTCTTTTCTCCAAAGAAGTGTTGCCCTTCTCCGAGGGGAGGAACAGTTTGATTACAAATGAAGTGTAGCATAGCAATGAAGCAATGATGGAAATATCTTGATACATTCAAATGATCCAGAGAGCAGAGTTCTCCTTGTGTTTTTATATCTATGTTTGTTTTGTTTTTGTTTGCTATGCATAGGAAATCGTGGAAATCTTCCCATGCATATTCTGCACAACTTAATGTCACAAATTAAGTGGGCGGTCCAAGGTTTCTTATCATTATCTTATCTAAACATTTGTGTATGAGCACGATAGAAATAACATTTCAATATCAATATCAATACAGCGTACATCTCCGTGACGTCGGAACCATTATTCTTTTGTACCATGCATGTTTGCTAAAAGATTTGTAATGCTTGACTGTAAAATCTCATCTTTTTTTGCACTTTTTGTAGTAATTCCGTAGCTGACATATTTTGAAAATGGGTACCTGATTTCAATCTGTGTGCAACTCCGTAGCATAGAATTGCTAGTTCACTTTCAAAGAGAAAGTGGAGTATGTTTTCCACATTTTGTCAGAATCTGGGGTCTTCAAAATACATTTGTACTGAGCGGTATTCTGATGCTGTTATTTGTGTGGTTCTATCATCGTACCTTCCTCCTTTTCCAATAGGAAAGAGTAGAGGAAAGGCACGTGCTTCTATACTTTTTTTCCTATATGCTGATTCGAGATCCTTTGGCTTGTCGCATTTGGTACGTTTCCAGTGCATCATCTATGGTGTCTTTAGAGTGGAACGGGTGAATTGTATAATGGTCTAAAATATTGGATTCTGTAGCAGGATGTAGAAGTTGAAATTGACCATTTTCTGATGACTCTTGAATTATTTCATTGGTTTCCCTCAGGTTTGCTTCAATATTAATTTCTCTGTAGTATTCATTGTTGTCTTTTAGATATTGCAGGGATTGTCTAACTTTATGTAAGTCCATGACTTGTTGCCAATTTTTTTTGTCTTTGTAGGTATGCCATTTACTAAGATAATTAAAGATGGATCTATTTGACGTTGCACTCCCAGAGTGTGTACATTTTCTTTGATATCTAATGGCAAATAAATTGCTTTGCCACAAATGCCTTTCACTAATTCAGAGGGTGGTAGTTTTGCTGTTTTTGGTTGAAGGCGTATTATTGCTTGAAATGGGTGCACTGTTTGAATTATGATGCTCTCATGTAAGTTGAGATGTTGCAGTGGTTTTGGTAATGGGAATAATTCCAAGTTATTTGTGATAGCACATGAAGGTGTTTGGTTGTTGTTAAGTTTTGCAGTGCAGTAACTGCAAAGTATTAAGTGGTCAGTAATTTCATATTTGTTTTCTGCTATAATATAGAGAGCTAATTGGAACCATTTGGAATCTTCATTGTCTTGTATTTTGTACGTTATGTCTACAGTTGTTGTGCTATTTTTATAAAAAGTCCTGCAGAAAGATAGACGCAAATGGTTTGGTACTTCAGCAGATGTACTTTTAAAGTTTAGTATTTCTTTTTGGATGTATGTAATAGAAGGTTGCCATCTGTACAGTTGTTGATAGTCTGTTGTAAACCTATTGCATTTTGTAAGTAGCTTTCAATTCCACAATATTTTCTCTGGATATGCTCTATTTCTTCGAGTAGTTCTTTGGCTGTACCATGTAGAAGATTGTTATTTAAGTTGGCTAGTGCTAATGGCGGACTTTTGGCATAGTACAGTTTATGGACCAGATTTGTTATAGTTGAATGATGTGTTGATATCATTTTGATTTGATGGAAGGTGCTTCTGCAAATAGGTCTAGAAATGCAGGCTAATGAATGTCCTTGTAGTCCTGTGTCTTTGCGCACTGAACAGGGGTCCATATTTTGTATAGCTTAATTTTGAATTTGTCTTTGCCTTTCACATACTGATTGAGGAACTGGCGTAAAAGATTTGAAAGATTTTTTGGCAATGTTACCCATTGATGTGCACGGCCATTTATATACTGGACGTATTGGTTCAGTGAAATGGACAGGTGATAAAGAGTTTTCTGGGGATACTTTTGTGAGCAGCATTTCTTGTTCCATAATGGTATTTTTAAGTTTTTCATACCCTCGTCCACTGCTATGTATGGTAATTGGGTTTATTTGCATTTGTTTGTATGCTTCTTCATTGAAATATGGTTCTGTGCTCATGGTGTGACTCCATTCACCTCCACAGATGTTTGTGAAGTTATCTTTGTTGATATTAGGTTTATTGGGAAGTCTTTTTTGTAGTTTAGTACTTAGTTTTGTTAGTGGTTTCATTCTGTTTAAAACTAAAATAAATAATGTCCTTTTGAGAAGGTTTGCACTGTCTATGAGAGCTTCTAGGATTAATTTTCTACGGTATGTTTTAAGGGTTGTGCGTGATTTCTCTCCTGTTTTCATAAGGTTCTGAAGGACTCTGTGACAGAACATTTTTTGTAAAATATTTTTTTTGGTATGCTTACTTGCTGCTACATCAAGATTTATAGGTGCAGTGTTTACACTAGTGGTAGCTGCAGTCTCGTTAATCACTTTCTGTTTTGTTTTACATTTTGAAAGAGGAGGCAACGTTTCTATACTGGAAGCTTATTTTGTTTCGCTTAATGACAGTATTAGCTGTTTTGTTTGAACTTTTTGTACACATTCTGCTAGCGGTGGATGCTTATTTTGGAGAGATTTAGTTTGATTTTGTTTACTTTTGCGTTGCTTTCTACAGAGTTGCTTTTTGGTAGGCATTCTTAGGGGTCTGTTGGAGAAAAAAGGAAAGTGTGGGTTAGGATATTTTGCAGTGTATGTGAGCTTTGTGCATGAGTGTCTGAGTATGATGGTAAGGATGTATGTAGAGGTGTGTGGTTGTGCAATGGGCTGCTACATCAGGTTGTGAAGGCTATTCTTGTATTTTTGTGTTACTACACTAGTGTTCAGATTGCAACAGAAAGTATGGATCTGGTGAGGGGAAGCACTAATACTGAATCTAATGGTGCAGGGTCAATACAATTGTTTTTTCTAGAATACTGGAATTCTACAGTGTTTGATTAATAGTTTGAACATTATGGCAGTATTGCACTTACTCTTTTGGATGGAAAGAGTAGGTTTCTTCTGAGCTCTTGTTCTTACTTCAGACGCTGCTGCTTTTCAGGAGAGTGGTCACTGCAAATGTGAAAGAAAGTTATAGTAAATATGTGTGTTAATAGCACTGTTATTAATGTAGACATGGATTTCTTTGTTGTTGCAGCTGAAATGCTTTCTGATAACTGTGCATAGCATGTACATGCACGTTTCTTTTCCTGTGTGCATTCTGTATATTTTATTTAGAATCTGTTAGTTGAATGTGCTTTAGAAATGAGTACAATAGTAAGTGCACAGAGCACACTTGGCTTCGTAAGGTGGTGTTATTGGATTTTTGGAGATAGAAGAAATAATTGTATTCTTTGTTTGCTATTTGTACAGGGTAAATGGCAGGAACTGTTTGGAAAAGTTTGTGTATGTATTTGTGAAGGTGTGGGAAATAAATCAGAAGGATTTGATGGGGTCAGCAGCTTATTACTCAGTATATGATTACTAAAGTACTGGGTGATTCCGTGGTGCTTGGAGATGGGAGATTCTAAAATAAAGTAAGGGTTGCAAGGAACAGACTGAAGGTAAGGTGGGGATGTTGTATGTCTTGCTTTACAACACTGTACATAGTTGTTGATGATGTGATAGATATGACTGCACTTGTGCATAGTTGAATGCTGTTGTGAAATCTAGATCGGACTGGGCAGCCATCTGCAATGATAGAGCTGTCTAGATTGGAATAACAGATGTAAAGGCAGTGGTATTGTTTCAGCTGGGAGCCTTTCAAATGGTTTTGGCTATCTGTGTGCATAAATAAAGATGCATTTACTCATCCTGGCTGTGTTTAATTTTATAACACACTAGAAAGCCTTTTTCCATAATCATACTGTTATTTCTCCCATCTTTTAACATGAAATTACACTTTGTTGGATAGCTTTGTGTGTTGTATATGTTTATTAATATAGTCATTTGTGAAGGAAGTTGACATGATAGAATGTATGTGACATATGCAGAATGTATAGAAAGGAAATTGAATGTACATCTTATACACAATAATGCATTAAATGCTATCATGGTTGAAATGTGATAAAATATGTGGCAGTTGTTACAGAAATGATAGAATGAATGAAGAAAATAACAGTTTGCACATTGCAGTTAATAATATGGGTAAATAAACATTTGGAGAGCAGACAACTTTGCAAGTGAAACTTGATCATAGCAGATGGGAGAAATGACAGTAAGCTTGTTTTACAGGTTACACAGGGTAAATGGCAGTTACTCTGTTTATATGCATTTATACAAGAGATGTACATGTACCATACACGACAATCCTCCCGATTTTGGTGGGAGTTTCCTTGAAAAGTATTATTTTTAACGTTCTTCACTGAAAATACATCTTTGCCCAATGCATTCTTATGACACAAATGTTGTCTCACGATTTTTCTGAGGAAATGTCCCTCCCAGGTGGGTCAGAATGGTGGCATGTATGATGTAATGTGCAAAAAATATTCATACCTGTACTTTGTGTTCATGCATGTGGATGTGGATGAATCTGGAAGTAGAAATGTTGGAGAGTTTACTAGTAGGTGCATTTGTGATAAACAGTACATCTAAAGTGCTGAATTGTGATGATGGAGTTAGATGTAGAGGTCTTGCATGTGATTGGTGGATAGTTGTGTGACTTCTTAACAGTAGCGAATGAGGGAATGTTGCAGAGAGTAAAGTGGAAAGGGTAGAAAGGCTGCCCCAGTGTTACCTACGCGCTCTGCGGACAGCGTGGCTGTTTGCAGACAGGACATGCCACATCCAGGGATTCCAGCATGAAATGGAATTGTATTTAGAGGATTAGCCTTAGTGCTTGGAGATATGTTTGTGAATGATTTGGAGCAGTATGCAAAATGTAGGAATGTGGGAAACAATTTTTATGTAAAAAAAGGAGTGGAGGTGGCGAGGAGCACTGTGCCTGGTTTCAATTTGCAGGCAATGGTAGAAATTTGCCAAGATATGGCTAGGGTTAACAGTCCACATGTGGTTGTCCTGCACTGTGGTGCTTTGCATTTGGGTGATGTCAGTGCCCCTACTTTGTTGGAAGATCTGGAAAACTTGGTTCCGGCAGTAATGAAACTACTTCCAAATGCCAAGATTATTTTTTCTGGTTTGATACCTAGGCCAATATGGGACAATAGTTCTGTATTATGTCCTCAGCAAAATGTTGCTAGGTGCTTAATCAACCAAGGCATGTTTGCTTTTATGACTAGAGCTGGCATGTTCTTTTGCAACAATCAGAAAATTGACTCTGGTAATGTTGATGACTTTAAAGAAGATTGCATGTCTATGGGCCTCATTACGACCCTGGCGGTAAGGGGTTAACGCCAGCGTTAGCTGCGCCGACCCCTTACCGCCAATTCCGAGGTCCCTTAGCGCCATGGCGCTTTTAACACCTGCTTTTAGCAGGTGTTAAAATCCATGGCGCTAAGGGACCATGGAGTTAATTACGCCACCGTAATTTACGGTGGCGTAATTAACGCCTTCCCCACTCCCATTATGCCCTATGGGGCAAAAATGGGAATGGGGAAGGGTAAATGGGGATTGGGGATTTACCGCCCCGCCAAGGTCGGAATGGGGCGGTAAATCCCCTTACCGCCATGGCGTAAACGTAGTTTACGCCATGGCGGTAAAGTCACGGCCCAGGCGGTAACTTACCGCCTGGGTCGTAATGAGGCCCTTTATCTTTTATGGGAAATGCCATGCTGTTTTAGAACATAAGGGTTGCTTTGGAGAAGCTAATGTGATGATTTTTGGAGGAAAAATAAATGGAAAAAAATACAAAATAAAAGGTGTTTCTGAAGCATCTGCAAAAAAAACAAAAAAAAGGTTCTTTTCAGAGCCAACCTCAAAGGGGAAATGGGGCACACTATTTAAATTTGACTTCCTCACGCTCAGATTTTTTTCGATTTGTCTGCAGCGCGTATTACATACAGGATGTTTGAGGTTGAGAGGGATGCAAATGAGATTTAGCACAGCAAGGGATTGGTCAATAGGGTTTACTGGGTGTGATGTGGGAGTAGCGAGTTTGTCAGAAAGTCTTTTTCCTGAGAGGAGAGGAGATAGCTATGGCTGTGTTTTTCAGAAAGAAGATTGTCTGGATTTTGGGAGATTTGTATTTGTATTTGTTTTATTTGTAACGCGCACCTTCCGGCCCAGAGGCATCCGGACGCAACTTTAGTCATGGTTACATATGAATACATATATTCAGCTTTTACGACAGTGCAAGTATACAAGGCATACAGTAATATACATATTTACAATGTGGAGGTTCTGGCCAATGTGACCGTATTTGGGGTTGTCAGAAATGGCCTGCAAGCTGCAATGAGTTTGCAGGTGTATGCTGAGGCCGATCTGACTGCATTCGTTTGTCGGGATAGGGATAGGGTGGCGCCAAGGTAAACGCCTAAAGTTTTGGTGTCTTTTGAGACTTGGATGGTGTTGCCATCAATGATAAATGATTGGTAGGGTGGCTTAAGTTTACTAAGACGTTGCGTAGTGCCCAAGATGAGGAGCTCAGTCTTGTCATCGTTGAGGCATAACTGGTGTTCTGCCATCCAGGCTTGGATGACCAGGTAGACCTCGTTCAGGGCCTTGGTGTCAGCCAAATAGTCTCCAGTGATAGGAATGAGTATCTGGGTGTCATCAGCGTAATTCGTATAGGAGACACCCAGATAGTCAAGTACATCAAAGAGTGGTTTTGTAAAGACATTATAGAGTGTTGGCGACACACAAGAGCCCTGGAGGACGCCACAGAGAATGGGAGAGGGATCTGCAGCTGCAGATTGAGAAAAGACCCGCATAGATCTATTAGTCAAGAATGATTTGATCCAGGCCATAGCAGATGGCGAGAAGTGGGCGGCGGAGTGAAGATGCTTGCATAAGATTTGATGATTGACCAAATCAAAGGCCGCAGAGAGGTTGTGTAGAAGTAGCAAGGCAAGTTTGCTGTTGTCCTTTAGAACTTCGATTTGAGTTTTTAAGTCAAGTAAAGCTGTCTCTGTTCTGTGTTTGGGGCGGAAACCGGATTGTCTAAGGCCTAGAAGATTATTGGCTTCCAAGTACTCTTGGATTTGCAAGTAAGCTGCACGATCTAAACATTTTTGCAGGAACGGGTCAGTCGTAATGGGTCGGTAGTTGGTAGGTATGCTAGAGTCAAGGGAAGGTTCTTTGGGCAGGGGGATCACCCATGCATCTTTAAGGTTGTCGGGGACAATTCCTGTTTTGAATGAAGCGTTGATAAAGGATGTGATAAATGGGGCCAGGTCGTGGGCAGATTCCTTGATAATTGGGGCCGGGCAGGGATCACCCTGGCAGTTGGATGGTTTGATCCTCAGGATGATGTTTTCCACCTCCGTGGTAGTGAGTGGTGAGAAGGCAAACCGTTTGAGGTTGGGCAAGTCAGGAGAGAAGGCCTCAGCTGGGGTAGGAGGGTGATTATCCAGTTTTAGGCTGTCTTGTTTAGCAGTGATTTTAGATTGAAGCATGGTGATTTTATTCAGTAACGCTGCCTGAATGTTAGTGCACCATTTGCTGTCTTTAATGCAGGTGTCGGGGGGGGGTAACAGGAGTTTCAAGCTCTTTTAGGATCTTAAAGAGTTCCTTAGAGTTGGAGGGACTCTTTTTTAGCCTCTATAATGGCTGCTTTGTAGGTGAGCGATGCCAGGAAGAAGTCATCTTTGTGCGCGTCGGAAGGGTGGCTTTTCCAGCGGTTCTCAGCACAGCGTTTAGTTTTGCGGAGCACTCTTAGCTGTGGAGTAAATCAAGAGTTCAGATGTGCACGTGGTTTGGCCTTCCTCAGTTTGATGGGGGCCATAGAGTCTATGGCTGTGAGCATACTGCGGTTATAGATGTCAGCTAAGGTGGTAGGGTCATTGCAAGAGTCAGTGGCCATTTTTAGCATAGGGAGTAGCAAAGGGAGAAGTTTCTCCTTGGTTATGTCCTTTTTGTTTCTGGTCGGGAGAGCAGGCGCTATCAAGGTAGGGATGCGGTCAGAGGCTTCAATGTTAAAGGTGATAATGTGGTGGTCTGACCATAGGCAAGGGGTAATGGCCTGGACATTAATATTGCAGTAGGTGCTGGCTAGCCAGTCGAGGGTCCTGCCTTTAACGTGCGTAGGCTCTTGGATGTGCAAGGTGAAACCAGAGTTAGAGAGGGCATTTTCCAAGTCTAGTGCCGTAGGATCTTTGGGGTCGCCAAGTCCCAAGTTAAGGTCGCCAAGGATGATAATCTGTGAGTTTGTTTTTGCATTGTCAAGGAGGAGGGTGGATATTTCGCCGGCAAAGGAGGGTGCGGGGCCTGGAGGCCTGTAGATTAGGTGTAGGGTGGCTGTTTGATTAGGTGTTAGTGCAAGTTTGACTGATAGTAGTTCAGCAGACTCAAGTTTAGTGTTGGTCAATTCTCTTAAGTCCAGCGTGGTTTTATGGATGATGGCTAGGCCACCACCTCTAGAGTGGGAGGCCGAGGTACGGTCACATCTCATTATGCTGAAGTCGGATGGAAGGGCGAGGGACAATGAAGGGCCGGATGCGACATGTAGCCAGGTTTCAGCTATGGCGATGAAGTCAAGATCAGACGAGGTTATAAGGTCTGCTATATCTAAAGCGTGCGCTGGGAGGGATCTGGCGTTGATGAGGGCGCCCTTGATAACCAGCGATTTCGCCCCGGTAGAGATTGGTTTGCTGTTGGTGGGTGCATTGGGTGAGCATGGTGGTGTATGTCGTATTTGCTTGGGGAGGTTACTACGGGTTGGGCGTATGCGGAATCTGGTGCCTAATCTTTTGTTTCTAAGAGATAAGGAGCACGGTTTGTTCGGGGTAGGTTTGTTGGCGAAATGTTCAAGCCAGAGGGCTGGGTCATTGAGGTATGGGTTAATGTCAGTGTTGGGGTGGAGGAGGCATATGGTGGGTGTCATGGGGTCTAGTGTGGGGGTTGCCAAGTGCAGGGTCAGGGAGACAAGACTAAGGGGAGTCAAGGTGTCTGATGGCATAGGGTGTGTCGCCGTAGCTGGGTGATAGTTGTTGCTTCAGAGGGCAGAATGTGGTACAGTATAAGGAGGAGCGCCCTAAGGAGCATGGTGGATGGGCAGCTAGGGGGGAGACTTTGCAACAGTGGGCAGATTCAACTTAGCTAGAACAGTGCAAAATCAATGGTGGGCAAATTCAACTTAGCTAAGGCAATGCAGAATCAATGGTAGGCAAATTCAGCTTAGCTAGGGCAGTGGCAAATCAATGGTAGGCAGATCCGACTTATCTAGGGAAATTCAAGATCAATGGTACATGGCTCAGAGGCTAAAAATGCATCTAAATTTAAAACATAGCAAAGAGGCTAAGAATGCAATATTATTGTAACAATCATCAAGCATGTACAAATAAGCAAATATGTGATGGTCAGATCATTGGCAGCATATGTTATTGCAATAAACAAAAGTCAGGTACTGTGTAAGAATTAAGTTAGTACATAAATAGATGTTACAACGGTTCTATGGCGAAGGCAGGAGGTGTGGTGTCAGCAGTTAAGGTTATTACGTGAATCGGTCTAAGCCGTAGTATGTTAGGATTAGTTGCAGACTACATACAAAATTTCCAGCATGCATGTGAAACCAGAGGTAGCATTTTCTGGACAGGCAGGTACGGGTACATATAAGTGCCAGATTGCAAGGCGAGGGCCAGGTAATCGTAGGCAGATCATCACAAAATCATACAAAAGGTGCGGTGTGGCTATATGCAGGCAGTGTGCATAGCAAGTATCACAGTCAAGAAGCACGTGTGGTAGAGAGTTGGGTATAAACATATATGGTACCGTGGTGATGGCGTTCAGGGTTACCTGGACATTGTAATAGTCTTTTGGCAGCAGTAGTCGCGTTAAAGGACAGAATCGAATCTGCCGTAAGGGTCGTATTAGAGATGGGTAGGTACACGAGGTGGTGTTGCGGTACCGTAAATGGGCTGGTCCTGATCCTAAAGAGATCCGATAAACTTGGTTCAGGCAGTGATGAAACTACTTCCAAATGCCAAGATTATTTTTTCTGGTTTGATACCTAGGCCAATATGGGACAATAGTTTTGTATTTTGTCCTCAGCTAAATGTTGCTAGGTGCTTAATCAACCAAGGCATGTTTGCTTTTATGACTAGAGCTGGCATGTTCTTTTGCAACAATCAGAACATTGACTCTGGTAATGTTGATTACTTTAAAGAAGATTGCATGTCTTTATCTTTTATGGGAAATGCCATGCTGTTTTAGAACATAAGGGTTGCTTTGGAGAAGATAATGTGATGATTTTTGGAGGAAAAATGGAAAAAAATAAAAAATAAAAGGTGTTTCTGAACCATCTGCAAAAAAAACAAAAAAAGGTTATTTTCAGAGCCAACCTCAAAGGGGAAATGGGGCACACTATTTAAATTTTACTTCCTCACGCTCAGATTTTTTTCAATTTGTCTGCAGACAGCGCGTATTACATACAGGATTTTTGAGGTTGAGAGGGATGCAAATGAGATTTAGCACAGCAAGGGATTGGTCAATAGGGTTTACTGGGTGTGATGTGGGAGTAGCGAGTTTGTCAGAAAGTCTTTTTCCTGAGAGGAGAGGAGATAGCTATGGCTGTGTTTTTCAGAAAGAAGATTGTCTGGATTTTGGGAGATTTGTATTTGTATTTGTTTTATTTGTAACGCGCACCTTCCGGCCCAGAGGCATCCGGACGCAACTTTAGTCATGGTTACATATGCATACATATATTCAGCTTTTACGACAGTGCAAGTATACAAGGCATACAGTAATATAAATATTTACAATGTGGAGGTTCTGGCCAATGTGACCGTATTTGGGGTTGTCAGAAATGGCCTGCAAGCTGAAATGAGTTTGCAGGTGTATGCTGAGGCCGATCTGACTGCATTCGTTTGTCGGGATAGGGATAGGGTGGCGTCAAGGTACACGCCTAAAGTTTTGGTGTCTTTTGAGACTTGGATGGTGTTGCCATCAATGATAAATGATTGGTAGGATGGCTCAAGTTTACTAAGACGTTGCGTAGTGCCCAAGATGAGGAGCTCAGTCTTGTCATCGTTGAGGCATAACTGGTGTTCTGCCATCCAGGCTTGGATGACCAGGTAGACCTCGTTCAGGGCCTTGGTGTCAGCCAAATAGTCTCCAGTGATAGGAATGAGTATCTGGGTGTCGTCAGCGTAATTCGTATAGGAGACACCCAGATAGTCAAGTACATCAAAGAGTGGTTTTGTAAAGACATTATAGAGTGTTGGCGACACACAAGAGCCCTGGGGGATGCCACAGAGAATGGGAGAGGGATCTGCAGCTGCAGATTGAGAAAAGACCCGCATAGATCTATTAGTCAAGAATGATTTGATCCAGGCCATAGCAGATGGCGAGACGTGGGCGGCGGAGTGAAGATGCTTGCATAAGATTTGATGATTGACCAAATCAAAGGCCGCAGAGAGGTCGAGTAGAAGTAGCAAGGCAAGTTTGCCGTTGTCCTTTAGAACTTCGATTTGAGTTTTTAAGTCAAGTAAAGCTGTCTCTGTTCTGTGTTTGGGGCGGAAACCGGATTGTCTAAGGCCTAGAAGATTATTGGCTTCCAAGTACTCTTGGATTTGCAAGTAAGCTGCACGGTCTAAAAACTTTTGCAGGAACGGGACATTCGTAATGGGTCGGTAGTTGGTAGGTATGCTAGGGTCAAGGGAAGGTTCTTTGGGCAGGGGGATCACCCATGCATCTTTAAGGTTGTCGGGGACAATTCCTGTTTTGAATGAAGCGTTGATAAAGGATGTGATAAATGGGGCCAGGTCGTGGGCAGATTCCTTGATAAT
Source organism: Ambystoma mexicanum (assembly GCF_040938575.1). Classification (NCBI taxonomy): domain Eukaryota; kingdom Metazoa; phylum Chordata; class Amphibia; order Caudata; family Ambystomatidae; genus Ambystoma; species Ambystoma mexicanum. Next base: position 1,415,746,014 of record NC_090931.1, on the reverse strand, counting down.
TGGGGCCGGACAGGGATCACCCTGGCAGTTGGATGGTTGATCCTCAGGATGATGTTTTCCACCTCCGTGGTAGTGAGTGGTGAGAAGGCAAACCGTTTGAGGTTGGGCAAGTCAGGAGAGAAGGCTTCAGCTGGGGTAGGAGGGTGATTATCCAGTTTTAGGCTGTCTTGTTTAGCAGTGATTTTAGATTGAAGCATGGTGATTTTATTCAGTAACGCTGCCTGAATGTTAGTGCACCATTTGCTGTCTTTAATGCAGGTGTCGGGGGGGGGGGTAACAGGAGTTTCAAGCTCTTTTAGGATCTTAAAGAGTTCCTTAGAGTTGGAGGGACTCTTTTTTAGCCTCTATAATGGCTGCTTTGTAGGTGAGCGATGCCAGGAAGAAGTCATCTTTGTGCGCGTCGGAAGGGTGGCTTTTCCAACGGTTCTCAGCACAGCGTTTAGTTTTGCGGAGTACTCTTAGCTGTGGAGTAAATCAAGAGTTCAGATGTGCACGTGGTTTGGCCTTCCTCAGTTTGATGGGGGCCATAGAGTCTATGGCTGTGAGCATACTGCGGTTATAGATGTCAGCTAAGGTGGTAGGGTCATTGCAAGAGTCAGTGGCCATTTTTAGCATAGGGAGTAGCAAAGGGAGAAGTTTCTCCTTGGTTATGTCCTTTTTGTTTCTGGTCGGGAGAGCAGGCGCTATCAAGGTAGGGATGCGGTCAGAGGCTTCAATGTTAAAGGTGATAATGTGGTGGTCTGACCATAGGCAAGGGGTAATGGCCTGGACATTAATATTGCAGTAGGTGCTGGCTAGCCAGTCGAGGATCCTGCCTTTAACGTGCGTAGGCTCTTGGATGTGCAAGGTGAAACCAGAGTTAGAGAGGGCATTTTCCAAGTCTAGTGCCGTAGGATCTTTGGGGTCGCCAAGTCCCAAGTTAAGGTCGCCAAGGATGATAATCTGTGAGTTTGTTTTTGCATTGTCAAGGAGGAGGGTGGATATTTTGCCGGCAAAGGAGGTTGCGGGGCCTGGAGGCCTGTAGATTAGGTGTAGGGTGGCTGTTTGATTAGGTGTTAGTGCAAGTTTGACTGATAGTAGTTCAGCAGACTCAAGTTTAGTGTTGGTCAATTCTCTTAAGTCCAGCGTGGTTTTATGGATGATGGCTAGGCCACCACCTCTAGAGTGATAGGCCGAGGTACGATCACATCTCATTATGCTGAAGTCGGATGGAAGGGCGAGGGACAATGAAGGGCCGGATGTGACATGTAGCCAGGTTTCAGCTATGGCGATGAAGTCAAGATCAGACGAGGTTATAAGGTCTGCCATATCTAAAGCGTGCGCTGGGAGGGATCTGGCGTTGATGAGGGCGCCCTTGATAACCGGCGATTTCGCCCCGGTAGAGATGGGTTTGCTGTTGGTGGGTGCATTGGGTGAGCATGGTGGTGTATGTTGTATTTGCTTGGGGAGGTTACTACGGGTTGGGCGTATGCGGAATCTGGTGCCTAATCTTTTGTTTCTAAGAGATAAGGAGCACGGTTTGTTCGGGGTAGGTTTGTTGGCGAAATGTTCAAGCTACGGCTGGGTCATTGAGGTATGGGTTAATGTCAGTGTTGGGGTGGAGGAGGCATATGGTGGGTGTCATGGGGTCTAGTGTGGGGGTTGCCAAGTGCAGGGTCAGGGAGACAAGACTAAGGGGAGTCAAGGTGTCTGATGGCATAGGGTGTGTCGCCGTAGCTGGGTGATAGTTGTTGCTTCAGAGGGCAGAATGTGGTACAGTATAAGGAGGAGCGCCCTAAGGAGCATGGTGGATGGGCAGCTAGGGGGGAGACTTTGCAACAGTGGGCAGATTCAACTTAGCTAGAACAGTGCAAAATCAATGGTGGGCAAATTCAACTTAGCTAAGGCAATGCAGAATCAATGGTAGGCAAATTCAGCTTAGCTAGGGCAGTGGCAAATCAATGGTAGGCAGATCCGACTTAACTAGGGAAATGCAAGATCAATGGTACATGGCTCAGAGGCTAAAAATGCATCTAAATTTAAAACATAGCAAAGAGGCTAAGAATGCAATATTATGTAACAATCATCAAGCATGTACAAATAAGCAAATATGTGATGGTCAGATCATTGGCAGCATATGTTATTGCAATAAACAAAAGTCAGGTACTGTGTAAGAATTAAGTTAGTACATAAATAGATGTTACAACGGTTCTATGGCGAAGGCAGGAGGTGTAGTGTCAGCAGTTAAGGTTATTACGTGAATCGGTCTAAGCCGTAGTATGTTAGGATTAGTTGCAGACTACATACAAAATTTCCAGCATGCATGTGAAACCAGAGGTAGCATTTTCTGGACAGGCAGGTACGGGTACATATAAGTGCCAGATTGCAAGGCGAGGGCCAGGTAATCGTAGGCGGATCATCACAAAATCATACAAAAGGTGCGGTGTGGCTATATGCAGGCAGTGTGCATAGCAAGTATCACAGTCAAGAAGCACGTGTGGTAGAGAGTTGGGTATAAACATATATGGTACCGTGGTGATGGCGTTCAGGGTTACCTGGACATTGTAATAGTCTTTTGGCAGCAGTAGTCGCGTTAAAGGACAGAATCGAATCTGCCGTAAGGGTCGTATTAGAGATGGGTAGGTACACGAGGTGGTGTTGCGGTACCATAAATGGGCTGGTCCTGATCCTAAAGAGATCCGATAAACTTGGTTCAGGCAGTGATGAAACTACTTCCAAATGCCAAGATTATTTTTTCTGGTTTGATACCGAGGCCAATATGGGACAATAGTTCTGTATTTTGTCCTCAGCAAAATGTTGCTAGGTGCTTAATCAACCAAGGCATGTTTGCTTTTATGACTAGAGCTGGCATGTTCTTTTGCAACAATCAGAACATTGACTCTGGTAATGTTGATTACTATAAAGAAGATTGCATGTCTTTATCTTTTATGGGAAATGCCATGCTGTTTTAGAACATAAGGGTTGCTTTGGAGAAGATAATGTGATGATTTTTGGAGGAAAAATGGAAAAAAATACAAAATAAAAGGTGTTTCTGAACCATCTGCAAAAAAAACAAAAAAAGGTTATTTTCAGAGCCAACCTCAAAGGGGAAATGGGGCACACTATTTAAATTTTACTTCCTCACGCTCAGATTTTTTTCAATTTGTCTGCAGACAGCGCGTATTACATACAGGATTTTTGAGGTTGAGAGGGATGCAAATGAGATTTAGCACAGCAAGGGATTGGTCAATAGGGTTTACTGGGTGTGATGTGGGAGTAGCGAGTTTGTCAGAAAGTCTTTTTCCTGAGAAGAGAGGAGATAGCTATGGCTGTGTTTTTCAGAAAGAAGATTGTCTGGATTTTGGGAGATTTGTATTTGTATTTGTTTTATTTGTAACGCGCACCTTCCGGCCCAGAGGCATCCGGATGCAACTTTAGTCATGGTTACATATGCATACATATATTCAGCTTTTACGACAGTGCAAGTATACAAGGCATACAGTAATATACATATTTACAATGTGGAGGTTCTGGCCAATGTGACCGTATTTGGGGTTGTCAGAAATGGCCTGCAGGTTGCAATGAGTTTGCAGGTGTATGCTGAGGCCGATCTGACTGCATTCGTTTGTCGGGATAGGGATAGGGTGGCGTCAAGGTAAACGCCTAAAGTTTTGGTGTCTTTTGAGACTTGGATGGTGTTGCCATCAATGATAAATGATTGGTAGGATGGCTCAAGTTTACTAAGACGTTGCGTAGTGCCCAAGATGAGGAGCTCAGTCTTGTCATCGTTGAGGCATAACTGGTGTTCTGCCATCCAGGCTTGGATGACCAGGTAGACCTCGTTCAGGGCCTTGGTGTCAGCCAAATAGTCTTCAGTGATAGGAATGAGTATCTGGGTGTCGTCAGCGTAATTCATATAGGAGACACCCAGATATTCAAGTACATCAAAGAGTGTTTTTGTAAAGACATTATAGAGTGTTGGCGACACACAAGAGCCCTGGGGGACGCCACAGAGAATGGGAGAGGGATCTGCAGCTGCAGATTGAGAAAAGACCTGCATAGATCTATTAGTCAAGAATAATTTGATCCAGGCCATAGCAGATGGCAAGAAGTGGGCGGCGGAGTGAAGATGCTTGCATAAGATTTGATGATTGACCAAATCGAAGGCCGCAGAGAGGTCGAGTAGAAGTAGCAAGGCAAGTTTGCCGTTGTCCTTTAGAACTTCGTTTTGAGTTTTTAAGTCAAGTAAAGCTGTCTCTGTTCTGTGTTTGGGGCAGAAACCGGATTGTCTAAGGCCTAGAAGATTATTGGCTTCCAAGTACTCTTGGATTTGCAAGTAAGCTGCACGGTCTAAACATTTTTGCAGGAACGGGACAGTCGTAATGGGTCGGTAGTTGGTAGGTATGCTAGGGTCAAGGGAAGGTTTTTTAGCAAGTATCACAGTCAAGAAGCACGTGTGGTGGAGAGTTGGGTATAAACATATATGGTACCGTGGTGATGGCGTTCAGGGTTACCTGGACATTGTCATAGTCTTTTGGCAGCAGTAGTCGCGGTAAAGGACAGAATCGAATCTGCCGTAAGGGTTGTATTAGAGATGGGTAGGTACACGAGGGGGTGTTGCGGTACCGTAAATGGGCTGGTCCTGATCCTAAAGAGATCCGATAGACGGCAAAGGGACACGTTGGTCCTTGGGATGTAGTTACTAGGTGTGCTAGTTGGAGTATATGGCTGTGTTCCCGTTGCGTCCCGGTGCGAACCGGGGAAGAACAGGGCCTTTTTCCTCTGGCCTTCTTCCGGAGCCGGCTTCCGCCTACCGGTGTAGGGGATTGGTTCAAATATCAGCTGGTTGCTTAGTAATTCAAAGCAGCCTCGTTTTTAGGCCGCGTTGCCACTGCCATTTTGGGGTCAGGCCGCAATTGGGACAAAATGGAGGATCGTCGTAGCGGCGATGTGCTATTGCACAGGAGGGGCTCTGTTGGGCAGCATGGCTCAGACGGCAGAGGCAAAGTAGGTGAAGGAGCCTAGTTAGCCATTCACTTGCCTTATCTATATTGGTGTCTCCATGATTGCTGCATCATGATGGTCAGGCAGCATATTGTTCCAGCAGGCGCTTCAGGTCCTCGAGAGGGGCAGGGAGGGGCTCCAGCCCTCTCACCCTTCGAGGAGTGTGGATGTGGCTGAGTGGATTTGTGGATAAATTGGTTGGAGGTGCATGCAGATCGCTGCAGAGTTGCTGTAAATCTTGGATTCCCTCATGTGGATGTGGACTAACATGGAGTACGTAGAATGAAGTGGCTGGATTTGGTACCTCTTTGTGCTACTTTGGTGACACAGTGTCATCCAGACATTATTATTATTCATTGTGGAGGGAACAGTTTAGGACATGTGTCTGGAATCCCCTTGCATTTTTCAATGAAAGAAGGACTAGGTAAAGTCATGGACATGTATCCAAAATCCAAAGTAATTTTTTCCTGTATTGCACAGAGACAAATGTGGCTGCATTCTTCTGCATTTGGTCCACAAGTGGAGAAAGCAAGGCACAATGTTAACAAGGCTGTCTGTGCCTTTTTGAGAGATGTTGGTATGTCTTCTTTTCACAATGACAACATTGCTTTGTTGTACACACTTTTTTCGCAGAGACAGAGTACATCTTACTTATGCTGACAATCAGATTTTTCTGTGAAATATACAGAATGCATTGCAACCTTTTTTGGAATTAAAGCAATCCATTTTGTAGTAGGTGTTGACCATTTCAAGTTTTCGAAACACAAAATAAAACACAATAAGACTATTTTCGGAGCCACCACTTCCTCTCAGAGAAAAGTGCAATGGTTCTGATGGGCAGCACTGCAAACATTTTAGATGTCCGCAGACAGTCCGTGGACTTCTAAAAATACACAGGGCCCTGGGCATTTCATTGACACTTCCTCTTTTTGAACTGCGAAAGGCGGCTCTGAAAAGAGCCTTTTTTTTGGTTGTTGTTGTTTTATATATATTGTTTTTTTTTTAAACACGACACACAAGGAAAGGAAGGGAAAGGCGGGTAACGAAGGGACACCAACCACAGGGATAAGAAAGGGCAGGTGGAGAGAGAAGGATGTAGGGTGGGCCTTATTCAGGTAGCTAGCAGTTCTTCTCATGCTCCTTAACCACAGTCTCGAAAGCACTTAAAAGGTTCTCCTCCCTGCAGAGTACTGCGTTGCAGTACATGCACAATACTGTGACCCTCGAAAGGTAAGGATCAACAGCTTCATGTATGGCCTGTGAGGCAGCTGGAGGGATGCGCTGCCCCACAGGAGTGTCTCTTGAGGTGGCAGGAGCGGAAACGGAGGATGCTGCAGGGGAACTCAACCTACTACGTTTATCGCAAGGTACAACCTTACGAATAGCCCCACCGTGGAACTATTTTAAGTGTTGCTTCATTGAGGCAGGACCATAGCTGTACAAACCCGGTTTCCCACGACTCTTCAAAATAGAATGCTATTTGGATTAATGCATTGCTTAATGCACTACGTACCTTATAATATTTATTCCAATGATCCTTGACACTTTTTTGTCAACATTATAATAAGAATCCCTTGTACAAACTTTTCATGAAAAGTAAATGAACATGTGATGTCATCAGTGATGTCATCAATGACATTGGTGATGTCATCGTTGATGTCCTGGGTGTTAGTCTTAGCTGTGCACGGTGGTGGCATGAGTTATGGTTGCTTAGTTTACCATAACTGGCGTATTTCAGGGGTTTTTGGGTTTTACTTGGAACCATAACATCCCTTTAACCAAGTTATTTTCACTGAATTTCATAGGTTTTCAGTAGCACAATTTAACCATAGCGTCTCTTTAATGTTTTTTTAATGAATATATTTATATATATTCAGTAAAACAACTTTGTTAAAGGGATGTTATGGTTCCAAGTAAAACCGAAAAACCCCTGAAATAGCAATTTATGGTAAGCTAAGTAACCACAACTCGCGTCACCACTGTGCACTGCCAAGACTAAAACCCAGGACATCAAAGAGGACATCACAAATGTCATTGATGACATCACTGATGACATCACATGTTCATTTACTTTTCATGAAAAGTTTATACAAGGGATTCTTATTATAATGGTGACAAAAAAGTGTCAAGGATCATTGGAATAAATATCATGAACTACTAAGTACATTAAGGAATGCATTGATATAAATAGCATTCTATTATGAAGTTCTATCCAGTATACTAAGCTACTCATGAAGAAACGTAGGCATTGTGTGCAGCATACATGATGGATGTGCAATATTCATAATCTTGGCATATTGAATAGTGAAATTATAACTGCTTTCTTACTAGAGTTTTGCGTACTGTGAAGCATGTAATAAGTAGCTAATAAAACCCACTTACTACATAATTGCATTATTACAGACAAAACACAAAGAAACAACAATACATACAAATATGAGTATATACAGGGAAAGTGAAGTAAGCAAAAAAGCAGCAGTAGTAGCAGAAAGTGTTCATAAACTAACTGATTATCTTTAAGCAGAGAAATGATTGATCTGTTTTAAAGGTGCTACTTACCCTAAGTATATGTATAACATGATGTGACTGGACCCTAACGAAAGTAGTGTGAGTACAATGTATACAAATATGAGCATATACAGGGAAAGTACACAGAAATGATTGCTGTCTTTCAAGCCTGTGTCTTCCCCTATGTATATGTTTCATATGATGTGACTGGACCCTAAGGGAATTACTCTAAGAACATATTTGAAGAATAAGTGTACAAATAGAGTACCTTTTCAATTTTTAGTTCCTGACTGTTACTGAAGAAAACCATGTGGCCTAGATATGTCAGTAAAGGAAAAAAGGGTGAGGCAGACATGTGATGTCATCAGTGATGTCATCAATGACATTTGTGATGTCATCTTCGATGTCCTGGGTGCTAGTCTTAGCAGTGCACAGTGGTGGCGCGAGTTATGGTTGCTTAGCTTACCATAATTTACGAATTTCAGGGGTTTTTCGGTTTTACTTGGAACCATAACGTCCCTTTAACACCGTTTTTTTACTGAATTTCATAGGTTTTTAGTAGCACAACTTAACCATAATATCCCTGACTTTATATTCATGTAACATAGAACATATTGAACCCCCAGCTAGTGTTTTTGATGTACACGGACTGTGCGTATGTCCGCGGACGGACGCGGACAACAGCAACACTACCCAAAAACTCAGGAGGTATCTTAAATTGTTATATTGTGTCATATGAAAAGTGCACAAGTTCAAAAACCAGCATACAAACACATTATATGTAGTAATAAATAAGAAATTTAACCTATATATCTAACACATCAATCATCCATTTAAATACCATATGTACTAAAATGGAATATACCAAAATAAAAAAAAGATAGGCTTCCAAAATAATTACCTCGCAGAAACTGCACAACTAGGAGCAACAGCAGATCTACAGAGCAGTAAGAACACAACTTACCAGAAGCTAGTAAGTGTACTTCATTTTTCTTATATATTTCTAAAATTTCTGTATTACATACAATAAAAGTAAGATTTTTTTTTTCACATAAATGTCCAGTACTTTGGAGTGGCTTGAAGAGAATTTCCCACGTGAGTAAATGTCTGAAGATAGTGATACTAATGGTAGACACTTCTCTATATAACCAAATTCATAACCATTACCTTATATACACTTAACATATATATATATATATATATATATATATATTCAGTGAAAAAACTTTGTTAAAGGGAAGTTATGGTTAAGTTGCACTACTAAAAACCTATGAAATTCAGTGAAAAAACTTTGTTAAAGGGACGTTATGGTTCCAAGTAAAAACCGAAAAACCCTTGAAATTCGCCGGTTATGGTAAGCTAAGCAACCATAACTCGCGCCACCACCGTGCACTGCTAAGACTAACACCCAGGACATCAAAGATGACATCACAAATGTCATTGATGACATCACTGATGACATCACATGTCTGGCTCACTATTTTTTCTTTTGTTGACATATCTAGGCCACATGTTTTTCTTCAGTAACAGTCAGAAACTAAGAATTTTATTTTATTTGTAGACATATCCTTCTAGTAGGTTCTTACAGTAATTCCCTTAGAGTACAGTCACATCATATGAAACATATACATATGGGAAAACACAAGCTTGAAAGACAGCAATCCTTTTTGTGCATAAAGATAATCACTAGACTTATGAGCACTTTCTGATAGTTCTGTTGTTTTTTTATGGCTGTACTTTCCCTGTATATGGTCATATTTGTATACATTGTACTCACACTGCTTTCCTTAGGGTCCAATCACATCAAGTGATACATATACATAGGGTAAATAGCATCTTTGAAACAGAGCAATCATTTATTTGCATGAAACTAATCAGTTAAGTTATGAATTCTTTCTGCTACTACTTGTGCTTTTTTGCTAACTTCACTTTCCCTGTATATACCCATATTGGTATGTGTTCTTGTGTCTTTGTGTTTTGTTTATAGTAATGCAATTATGTAATACATGGCTTTTATTAGCTACTTATTACATATTTCAAAGTACACACAAATCTATTAAGAAAACAATTATCATTTCATTATTCAACATATTAACATTACGAATATCATACCTTCATCTTGTACGCTGCACACAATGTTATGTTTCTGTATGAGTAGCTTAGTATACTAGATAGAACCCCATAATAGGATGCTATTTATATCAATGCATCGTTCAATGCACTTATTAGGGTATATTTCTTGCAATGATTCTTGACACTTTTTTCGCAACATAATAAGAATCCCTTCTACACATATTTCATGAGAAGTACATACACATGTGATGTCATCAGTGATGTCATAAATGACATTTGTGATGTCATCTTTGATGTCCTGGGTGTTAGTTTTAGCAGTGCACGGTGGTGGCGTGAGTTATGGTTGCTTAGCTTACCATAAGTGGCGAATTTCAAGGGTTTTTCGGTTTTACTTGGAACCATAACGTCCCTTTAACAAAGTTTTTTCACTGAATTTCATAGGTTTTTAGTAGCGCAACTTAACCATAACGTCCCTTTAACAAAGTTTTTTTCACTGAATTTCATAGGTTTTTAGTAGCGCAACTTAACCATAACGTCCCTCTAACAAAGTTTTTTCACTGAATTTCATAGTTTTTTAGTAGCACAACTTAACAATAATGACTTTGACTTTATATACATGTCATATGGAACTGACTAGATCTCTTCTTATGAATGTGATGTCCGCAAGCTTATTTAATGCTCGCGGACATGTTCGGAGAACAGTACCACTACCTAAAAATTGTGTGGGGGGGGTGGGGTATGTTTGATTGTTATATCATAATATAGGAACATTTAACAAATTCAAAAAGCAGCACACAAACACATTATATATAGTAATACATAAGAAATGTAACCCATATATGTAATACAATAACCATTCATTTAAATACAATTTGTTCTGAAATGGAATATACCACAAGAACATAAATTGGCTTCCAACATAATTACCTCACAGACACAACAGAACTGAGAACAAGACCAGACCCACTGAATACATAGGACTTATCTTACCAGAAATAGTAAGTGTACTTCATTTTACTCATATATTTATAAACTTTCTGTATAAGATTAAAAAATATATTATCTTTTTTTTCTCACAGAAATTTCTAGTACTTTGCTATGGCTAGAGGACAATTTCCCACATGAAGAAATGTCACAAGATAGTGAAACTAATGGTAAACACTTTATAATATAAACCATTTAAATATTATTATTTTGTATACATATAACATATATATATTTTTTTTGTACAGAGCATAACAAAATAGAAACTACCTCTGAAGAAGCTGTTACGGAAAACATGCTTGACAACATAAAAGAAAAAATTGATTTACTGTTGACCAATTTTAATAATTTGAAAACTTTTGTTGAAGATCATTTTAAAACAAAAACATCATACCATTGCCCCACATGTACTTGTCCCTCCTCACCATATCCCAGTCAATTATCCCCAAACCCTCTCCATAATCCAAAACGTTTTGATGAGATTTCCATCCCTTCTTCACCTAATACCAATCATGTTGAAACCCCAAATTCTCCTGTTTTTGTTTCTGTTTCTGCCTCACCTTCTCTGTCATAAATTATTAATATATGTTAAATAAAGTTTAATTTTTATATTGTATTGTGAATAGTTTCCGTTTTTTTTTAATAAAAACAATAAAAGTGTCCGGGGACAGTGCGAGTGTTCTGAAATGTTCGTACATAAACGAAAATGGAGGTGTCCTGAAGAACACCACACCTGTTTGTACTGTTCACTAGCAAGTTGAAACTGTTCTAAGAACACACGTGGTGTCCTGAAATGTTCGTAAAGAAACAAAAATTAAAGTGTTCTAAAGAACACTATATCTGTCCGTAATGTTCGCTATCAACTTAAAACTGTCCTAAGAACACAATTGGTGTCCTGAAATGTTCGTAAATAAACGAAAATGATGTGTCCTGAACAACAGTACAACTGTTCGTAGTGTTCGCTAGGAACATGAAACTGTACTAAGAACACACGCGGTGTCCTGAATTGTTCGTAAACAAACAAAAATTAAAGTGTCCTAAAGAACACTATACCTGTCCGGTACTGTTGGCTAGCAAGTTCAAACTATTCTAAGAACGCTATTGGTGTCCTGAAATGTTCGTACGTAAACGAAAATGGAGGTGTCCTGAAGAACACTATACCTGTTCGTAGTGTTCGCTACCCAATTGAAACTGTTCTAAGAACACAATTGGTGTCCTGAAATGTTCGTACATAAACTAAATTACACGTGTCCTGAAGAACACTATATCTGTCCTTACTGTTCGCTACCAAGTTTAAACTGTTCTAAAAACACACGCGGTGTCCTGAAATGTTCGTTTCATGTGTGACGCACTTTTAATTACTTCAGAACCTGAACAGTGTCCGTAGGACATCAATGCGCATGCGCTAACCAATCTCCGTGCACTTGGTGTCCTGCGGACAGGCGCTTCCTTCGCGGACTAGTTCGCAAACGGATCATATGACCGCGCCCACGCTCATCGTGTGTCCTGAAATGCGGACACTGTTCGTGTCCCCGAACAATTTAAAAGTACATTTTCAGTTACTCCATAATATTTTCCAATAAAATCTCACCATGCCACAAGTCCCACATAGCAATCTTGAGTTTCTATATACCTTTTGAAGCTTTCCGATCCTTTTTTTGTGTTCGATCTGTCCGCGCACAGTGCACATGTCCGCGGACCGCGCACAAGCACCCTTACAAAAGACCACGCCCAAGAGCTTATTCCCATTGTGTTTTTGGCTATTCTTCAGAACACAGTGATTTTTGCTGCCACCTGCAGACTACACCATCATCGAGATGGCATCCTTGGCTGCTGAACTGCCACTTGGTGCTGCACCTGCTTCAGCACCACCACCACCCCCTCCACCACCACCACCTCCCCAAGGGTCTGAAGAGGGGAACAGGACTGAGGATGCGGAGGAGGAAGAAGAGGATGATGAGAATGAGGCAGAGGAAATCCCTACTACACGCACTAGGCGTGAGTCTTGGGTGTGGCGGTTATTTACCATTCATGGGAATGGTCCTAAGGGTTGTGCGAACCATTTTACCTGCAATGAGTGCAAAATGATACTCAGTCGCGGGAAGCACGGTAACTACAGCTTTGGGACCACTACTATGAAGCGACACCTGAGGTCATTTCACTCTGGGGCTATTCGCAGGGTTGTACCTTGCGAAGAACGTAGCAGGTTGATTTCCTCTACTTCATCCTCTGTTTCTGATCCTGTCACCACAAGGACCACCTCTGTGGGACAGCGTCTTTCTCAAGCTGCCTCACAGGCCATACAGAATGCTGGTGACCCTTACCTTTCGAGGGTCACAGTTGTATGTATGTACTGTGACACAGTACTCTGCAGGGGCGAGTGACTTCGGAGTTCTTTTGAGACTATCGTCTCAGAGCACGAGAAGACCTGCTCGCTACCCAAATAAAACCCACTCTACATCTTCCTCTCTCAGCTCGCCCTTTCTTATCCCTGTGGTTGGTGTCCCCCCCTTTACTCTCCTTTACCCTCCTCTCCTAGTGTGTCGTGTCTGAAAAACCCAAAAAAATACAAAATTACAAAAATCAAAAAAAAATAAGGCTCTTTTCAGAGCCGCCTTTCCCAGTTAAAAAATAGAAGTGAAAATAAATGAAGCAGGGCTCTTGGTATTTTTTAGAAGTCCGCGGACAGTTCGCGAACATTAAAAAAATTGGGTTGCTACTCCATCACAAACATTGTAATTTTCTCTGGAAAGAAGTTGTGGCTCTGAAAAGAGCCTTTGGGTGCTGTTTGTAAGTCAAAAATTGTAAATGCTTAACATCTACTTCAAAATCGTTGTTGTAATTCCAAAAAAGGTCGCAATGCATTTTGTACATTTCTCAGAAAAATCTGATTGCCAGCATAAGTAAGATGGACTTCATCTCTGTGAAAAATGTATGCACTACAAAACATAATATTTTCATTGTGAAAAGAAGACATGCCATAATCTCTTAGAAAGCCACAAACAACCTTATTAACATTGCGCCTTGCTTTTTCCATTTGTGGACCAAATGAAGAAGAACGAAGCCACATTTGTCTCTGCGCAATCCGTGAAAATATCACTTGAGAATTAGGAAACATGTCCATAATCTTCCTAAGTCCTTCTTTCATAGAAAATTGCAAAGAAATTCCAGTCACATGTCCTAAACTGTTCCCTCCACAATGAATTACAATTATGTCTGGATGTTGCTCTGTCTCCAAAGTAGCACAGAGAGGTAGCAAGTCCAACCACTTCATTCCACGTACTCCATGCCAGTGTACTTCCACATGTGGGAATCCAAGATCTACAGCAACTCCACAGCTTTCTGCATGCACCTTCAACCAATGTATCCACGAATCTCCTAAAATCCAAACAATCTGTTTTCTGAAACACACAGCCATAGCTATCGTTTGTTCTCTCAGCAAAAAGAGTATCTGAGAAAATCTCTCCGGGCACAACACACCCACCAAACTTTCCTGACTAATCCCTTTCAGTGCTTATTCTCATTTGCATGACTTCTGAACCCAAAAATCCCCGGATGTAACTCCCGATGTCCGCGAACTACCGCCATGTCCGTGGACATATCGTAACATGAACAGCCCTTCTACCATTTCCACTACACTCTCTCTGCCATTCCCTCATTGGATGTACCTCAAAAATCACATGACCATGCACCAATCACAATCAAGACCTCTACATCTAACTGCATCATCATCGATTAGCACTGCAAATGTACTCTGAATCTCTCTGAGTACAAGTGTCATATCATTGGCAAGCAGCATCTACCAGAAACCTTGTACAAGTCTTCAAGATTTCTACTTGCAGCTCCATGCATATCCATATGCATGAACACAAACTTCAGGTATGCATATTTTCTGTATAATAGATGACATAGCTCTCAACCATTTTTGTTTTACAGGCGGGTGAAATCACCCGATTTTGTTTTTGGCGGGTGAGACGCCCGTTGGAATGAATGGACGTGCAGGAGGCTTGGTGGGTGAGTCTGCCCTTTACAAGGCGTGTGACTCCCGCCAAAAGCGTGTGAGTTGAGAGCTATGAGATGAACACATTTTCAAACAGACTTTTACCTTGTAAAATCTGTAAAATGAATTTACTGTACTTTTTTCAATTTCCTAAAATCAACTATCACTTATAAACCTTTATACTTTTTACTTTCTTTATACACACACACTCAAATCATGTTAAACTAACATTTTTTAAATGAAATATATAAACTACATATATTCAAACAAAATTGCATGCAAACACAATCTATGTTTAAACCTTTATGAAAATACTAATACAATTTCATATTTTTTGTTTTTATTTATTTATTTACTTAATTACTTTAAATTAGACATGACATTGAGGCGCTATTACCTAGAACAGTTTACTTACAGAAATAGTGGTATTCACTAATATATTATAAATTTCATAAGACATAGTAAAGATATTTTTTTTTTGCTACAGTTAGTCATTCAATACAATTTGTTCATTAAGAACATATCATATGTACTGAACTGATGCAATGTATCTTATGTAAATACATTAGTTTAATGGTTTTACAGAAGGCACTGAGGATTTCAATTAAAAACATCAATATCTAAATTCAAAACAGTGCTATATACAAACAAAGTTACTAATTTGAAGATTTTACAATTGCAATGAAGACCAGTTTCCTGAAAAGAAGCAGCCGAATTGGAAGAAGAAAGAAAAACTAAGAAGTTACCTGTTAATTTTAAAAAAAAGTAAGTAAAATATCACCATAATATTTGTATTATTAATCAAATATACTATAACATTAATACGAGCTATTTTGGTTTCTTAAAATAGAGATTTTGTACCATTTTGTCCAAAAATGTCCATGTCTTAAACAACGATTTACAGTCAGAATGGCCCACAAATTTCTATTTTTGGACCCACAAATTAGCCAACTGAACCACTACAATTTTCATATTATAGAACAAAGAACTGTTTTAATTGTATACATTAGATTTACTATTTGTACTTTTCCACACCACTAGCTTACTTTTTTTTTGTCATCTGAACCCCAGTTTAGTAACACATAAATTCAAGAATACCTATCCATACTATTTTTAGTTCCCAATGCACAATCACACACCATTACATACATCTTTATCATCTTACTCAAACACTCATGCACACAGCACACATACATTCCAGAACACCCCAACCCATATCTTCTTTATTTTTTTCAACAGACCCTAAAGAATGCCTACCAAAAGACAAGTCTGTAGAAAGCAACGCAAAGGTAGAGCAAATGAAAATAAAGGTGTCCAACATAAGCATCCATCTCTAGCAGAATTTGTAAAAAAAGTTGAAACAAAACAGCTAATACAATCATTTAGTGAAACACAAGAATTTTCAAGTACAACAACTTTGCTTCCTCTATCAAAATGTAAAACAAACTAAAAAACAATTAACAGAAAATCAGCTATCAGTACAGATAAAACTACTTCTTCAAATTTTAATATAGTGGAAAGTAAGCATACCAAGAAAAGTATTTTAGCCAAAATATACCGTCACAAAGTCCTTCAAAATCTTATAAAAACAGGAGAGAAATCAGGTTCAAAGCTTAAAACCTATCGTAGGAAATTAATCTTAGAAGCATTGATGGACAGTGCAATTCTTCTCAAAAGAAATGTATTTATTTTACTGTTAAACAAAATGAAACCACTAACAAAACTAATAACTAAATTACAAAAAAGACTTCTCAATAAGCGAAATGTCAACAGAAAGAACTTCTTAAGTATCTGTGGAGGTGAATGGAATCACACTACGAGCACAGAACCATATTTTAACGAAGAAGCGTACAAACAAAAGCAAACAAATACAATTGCCATAAATGGCAGTGGTCGAGGTTATGAAAAAGTGAATAATACCATAATGGAACAAGAAGTACTCCTTACAAAAATATGCCCTGAAAATTACCCCTCCATTCAACTGAATCAGAACGTCTAGTGTACAAATGGCCATGCACGTCAATGTGTAACATTCCCAAACAATGTTTCAAATCTTTACACCAATTCCTCAATAAATATGTAAAAATCAAAATTAAATTACTGCAAAATATAGATACCTGTCCAGTGCGCAAGTACACAGGACTACAAGGACATTCATTGGCCTGCATTACAGGACCTACTTGTAAAACCACTTTCCATGATATCAAAAGGATATCAACACATCATTCAACTATAAGAAATCTAGTCTATAAACTGTACTATGCTAAAAGTCCTGCTTTAGCACTAGCAAAGTTAAATAACATCCTTCTACATGGTACAGCAAAAGACCTACTTGAAGAAATTCACTATATCCAGAAAAAATATTTTGGAAGTGAAAGCCATTTACAGAATGAAATAGCTTTAAACCAATTAAGCAACAATTCTACACATGGCAACCTTTTGCTAAACACATACAAAAAAGAAATACTAAAATTTAAAAGTACATCAGCTGAAGTACCAAACCATGTATGTGTATGTTGCCGTACAATTTTTTATAAAAGTAACACAAAAACTGTGGACCTATCATACAAAATAGAAGACAATGAAGATTCTAAATGGTTTGAATTAGCTCTCTACCTTCTAGCAGAAAACAAATATGAAATAACTGAGCCCTTAATACTTTGCAGTTATTGCACTACAAAACTTGACAACAACCAAACTCCTTCACGTTCTATCACAAATAATTTGGAATTATACCCAGTACCAAAACCTCTACAACAACTTAATTTATATGAGAGCATCATAATTCAAACAGTACACCCATTTCAAGCAATAATACGCCTTCAACCAAAAACAGCAAAATTACCTCCCTCTGAATTGGTAAAAGGCATTCGTGGAAAAGTAGTTTATTTACCATTAAATCTAAAAGAAAATGTGCATACTCTAGGAGTGCAACGTCCAATGCAGCAATCTTTAATTATATTAGTTAATGGAGTACCTACAAAAGACAAAAAAATATGACAACAGCTGGTAGATTTATATAATGTTAGACAAGCCTTCCAATATCTTAAAGAGAATAATGAATATTACAAAGAAATTAATATTGAAGAAAACTTGAAAGATACAGCTCAAATAATTCAAGAAACACAAGAAGCTGGTCAATTTGAGCTACTAGATCCTGCTACAATATCAAATACTTTAGACCATTATACAAGTCATCCTTTGACTGTAATGACACCGTACAAGATGTACTGGAAACTTACCAAATGCGTCAAACAAAAGGATCGCCAATCAGTATATGGGAAAAAAGTATAGAAGCACATGCTTTTCCTCTACTCTTTCCTACTGGCAAAGGAGGAAGGTATGATGATAGACCTATTCAAATATCAGCTTCAGAATACCGCTCATTACGGATGTATTCTGAAGATCCCAGATTTAGACAAAATGTGGAATACATATTCCACCTACTCTTTGAAAGTGAACTAGCAACTTTATGTTACGGAGTTGCACACATATTAAAATCAGGATCACACTTTCAAAATATGACAGCTACACAATTATTAGAGAAAGTGCAACAAAAGGATGAGGTTTTACAATCAAATATTACAAATCTATTAGCAAATATGCGTGGTACTAAAGAGTACTGGTTTCGACGTCATGGAGATGTACTTTGTATGATCAGAAACCTTGGTCCACCCACTTGGTTTGTTACATTAAGTTGTGCAGAATATGCATGGGAAGATTTACATGATTTCCTACGCATATCAAATAAAAACAAAACAAACATAGATATTCTAACACCTGGAGAACTTTGTTCTTTGGATCCTGTTAATGTTTCAAGATATTTTCACCATCGCTTCATTGCTATGCTACATTTTATTTGTAATAAAACTGTTCCTCCCCTTGGAGAAGTGCAACACTTCTTTTGGAGAAAAGAATACCAGGACAGAGGAGCACCACATATCCACATATCCACATGCTTTTATGGATTAAAGATGCTCCTAAATTTGGTCAAGACAGTGATGCCACTGTTTACAGTTTATTGAAAAATATGTCACTTGTGAGATTCCATCAGAAGCCACAAATGGTGATCTTCGTGCACACATTTTACAATTTCAAAGGCACAAATGTGGAAAATATTGTTGTCGCAAATACAAAAACAAAGGCAAATACTACACCAAATGCCGATTTGGTTTCCCTAGACCAGTTACAAATACAGGTCAAGGAAACAACCTCATGTCTCAGTTAGACATAGTGTTAAAGGTAAGTCACCTAAAAATACATATTACATAAAAAGAAAAGAAAAGAAGAAGAAAAATATATCAATGATTATAATGCAATCATTGCCCACTTATGGAATGCAAACATATATGTGCAGTACATTGCAGACAATTCTACTGCAGTTGCACGATATGTCACAGCATACTTAACTAAAGCAGAAAAGACAGGGCTCCAAGACCTCTGGAATGACCTGTCATCAGATAAAACAGTATCTCAGAAATTATACAGCTTGAGCATAAAAATGCTCACCCATAGAGAATGTGGATCTTATGAAGCAGCTGATCGTTTAACTGGTACTTCATTGTATGGTAAATCTGAAAATATAGTATGGCTAAGTCTTGGTCCAGCTAAATCTAGAAAAAGAGTTCTAAAATCATATGAAGATATAGAAACAATAGCCAAACATGATCCCAAAAGCCAAGACATTTTAAAAAACAATTTATTGGACACATACTACCCAAACAGAAGTAATACTTTGGAAAACATGTGTCTATACCAAATAGCCCAAAACTACACATACAAAAATAATATGAAACCTGATGAAAAAAAAGGTAAATATAGAGTGACAGATTGTGAAGGCAGCTTAGTTAAACTCACTAAACCAAATTTAATTAATCATATCAAATTGTCATTGAAGACTCCTCAACATAAAGAAGTATATTACATGTCCCTGCTACAACTCTTCAAACCATGGAGAAAAGAAGAACAATTACTAGATAACTATGACTTATATGAGGATGCTTTCAAAGCAAATGAAAGCACTATAACTGATGTAAACTTTACACAGTACAAAACAATGTTGCACAATGAACAGCAACATGAAGAAGAACTCCAAGCCCAACTAGATAAGGATACTCCTGACAGTAGTCAACCTTCTGTAACAGGAAGCCAAGAACCCCTGGGAGAACCACTAGTAACAAATGAGGCAGAATTAGCTATGATAGAAGTAGAAAACACCATGTGTCAGTATGAAGATAAGGAAGACTTAACTATACTACAATCAAAACTAAACAATGAGCAAAGTAGCATTTTTCAAGAAGTAACAAAACAAATTGCAATCCTGCCATGATTATAAACCTATACTACTGTACGTCAGTGGTGAAGCTGGTTCTGGCAAAACATTCCTAATCAAAATCATTAGTAAGTTCCTTCAACAATTGACAAACAACAAACTGTCAGCTGTTGTCACTGCCCCCACAGGTTTAGCTGCCTACAACATAGGTGGTGTTACATTACACCGATTACTACTATTACCAGTAGAACACCAGATCAAATTAGACTATTACAAACTTTCTGCAGAAGCTGCAATGGAATTACGCAGAGTATTGAAACAAATGAAAATGCTACTAATAGATGAAGTGAGCATGGTGTCCAACCTGATGTTAGCTTTGATTCACCTCATATTACAAGAAGTACTCAAAACAGACTATGAAGAGCTCTTTGCAGGAAAACGCACTATTGTTTTTGGAGATCTGCTTCAATTAACACCAGTAAAAGGTGAACCTATTTTTAAAACATTAGGGCACAAACTCTGCCGTAAAACTGTTGGCAGCATTGGAAATGTCAACCTTTGGCAACATTTCCAATACAGAGAATTAACAGAAAACATGCGCCAATCTGCAGATCTAACTTATGCCAACATTTTAAAAAGTTTGAGAGTTGGTATACTTTCTAAAGAAGCAGAAGCAACATTGAAAACCCGGCACATTAATGCACTTTATGGTGATAATGCATGTGCTACAGATGTTATGGAACAATTAGCCCACACAAATGTCAATTGTGTGGCCTTAATGCCAACTCTTGCAAGCTGTCTCAGATTCAATGAAATCATGCTAAGTAAAGAAATGCAACCAATAATGGAAATTAGCACCACAGACAAACTAGATGTACATGGTATGACACTACCCATGTGTGACCAAGCCACAACAAGACTAAATCATTTAGAAAAATCAATCTCAAACACAGCAGGCTTAGAAAAGATGTTAAAATTATCCTTAAATTGCAGAGTAATGCTTAAACGTAACCTTGACGTGGACCAAGGACTAGTTAATGGAGCACTGGGTACAGTTGTTGGCTTTCAAACATACCCACGTGACAACAAAATTCAGTTTGTCAATATACTCTTTGACAAACTTTCAGAAGTAAAACGGATAGGACGCTCAACAGCTAGATTCCTTCTCTTCAAAGATATGTATGTACGCAGAGAACAATTTTCTCTAACTCTTGCATACGCAGTAACGATTCATAAATCACAAGGTCTTACCCTAGACAAAGCAATGATAGATATTGGTAACACAGTCTTTAAAGAAGGCATGAGCTACGTATCACTATCACGCTTACGTACACTTGACGGTCTATTTCTAATCAACTTTGATGCAAGTAAAGTAAACGCTGATATTCCTTGCATTTTAGAATATAATAGACTTCGCTCACTATACACTCCCCATCTAAACACATATTCTGTTCCACAAAAACTAAAACGTTGTAAAAGAAAACTAAATCAAACAGAAATGCAACAGGACGTCACTGCAAATCCTCCAAAGAGAGTAAAAGAAACTAATACTTCATCAAGTACCACAAACAAAAAAGAATCAATTAGAGAAAGTAAACCAGGTACTTCTTTAAAGAAGGAAGACAAACTCCAAAAAAAGCAGTTAGATACAGAACTACCTGGACCATTTAAATTCTCAAATATAGTTGGTGTAAGTTGCTATGCAAATGTAGCAATGAATATTCTATTTCAATTACCACCAATTGTTGACAACATTTACTTACACAGTACAAACCCATTGTGTTTGCAAATGTTAGTACTTCACAGAAATGCAGCAAACAATCCTGACAACACAGTGTTTTTGGAATAAGACGACAATTGGACTACTGTGCTGGAATGGTGAAATTCACTATAAACTCACAGGAAGATCCACAAGAATTTCTAATGTACTTACTACAAGTACTGGAAAACAAAAACATACCTATAAATGAAATCTTCCAGATTTCATACATGTGGAAACATACATGCACTCTCTGCAACAATGTGACACAAGAAGAAATCCCCAATGAATGCTTCATATATATATCAATACCAAATTGTGAATCCATTCCATTTCAGCAACTTGTACAAAATGCAAACCATGGTAGATTATGCTCTACCTGCAATTCAGATAATCGCTCCACGTTAGTAAACACATAGTAAATACATAATACTAATACTTCTATGTTACAATGCAGATGGTACCAAAAACAACTGCAAGCTGACTGGATTCACACATGGTCAAATATCACTTGGTAAGAAAACCTTCACAAGAATAGGTATAATCTACCACGCAGGAGCCACAATAAATTCAGGACACTACACTGCATATATAAAAAAGAAATGTGGATGGTTTGAATGTAATGATAGTACCATTACTCTAAAGCAGAGATTACCAGCAAATCTTACACATGCTTATTTGATGTTCTTAAAACCAAAATTTGATAAATAAACTGTATTTAAACCTTTAAGTAAATTTGTGTTAAAAAAATATAAACTGTTAGAATACTCCAAAAGCTATCTAACTGCTCAAAGATTCTACAACAACTAATCAGATAAATGAATACCACTAAATTAGACCAAACAATACACAGTTAGAATACGCCAATTGGTATCTAACTGTCCCAAAATTTAACAATATCCAAATAGATAAATCAAAACCACTAAAATATATTAAAAAAATAGACAGTTAGAATACGCCAATTGGTATCTAACTGCTCCGAAATTTTATAATATCAAAACAAATGAAGAATCTGTTACTGCTCCAAAAAAAATACAACAAAGCAAAGTATAAAGCATTAGCCAGAAACAACAAGTGCACACTGAAAACAAACAAACAAACAAATAAACTGTAGCATAACAGACATTTTTTTTTTTTTAATCCAACATGAATTTTTTTTTTCTCCCACAGACCCAATGATTTTAGCAACAAATACAGAAACTGAGCAAATTGCACAGTACTCTGATTTGTACTCTACTAAATATGAGGGTTGAAAAAAGTATATTGCTTATACAATGTAATAAGTCATTACAAAATACTAATACTAACATGCTATTTTCTTTTATCACAGAAATGAAGAAGAAAAACATGGACTCCCATTACTAGACCAAACAGTATACAAAAATAAGGACAACCATAGCAGCATATCAAATCCTTAGTATCTAATACCTTTGTTCCTTATACATTTGTTTTTCACCCAAAGTTATAAGCAAATATGAATGTGATATGCTGCGGTGGTTGTTGCCAGGGCATAGAGTCTTGGGTGCATGGCCATGCACCCAAGACTCTATGCCCTGGCAACAACCACCGCAGCATATCACATCCATAGAGTCAAAAATTTCAACTATGATCTATGGGAAACTTTTAATGTCCGCGAACAATGTGAGTGTTCTTAGAACACTTTGAACTTGCCAGCGAACAATACGGACACCGTTTTCAGGACACCCCCTACGAACATTTCAGAACAACGCGATAGTTCTTAGAACACTTTCAACTTAACAACGAACAATAAGGACAGCGTCCTCAGGACACCCCCTACGAACACTCCCCGGACACCGCGAGTGTTCTTAGAAGCGTCTTCAGAACACCACCATCTTGTTTATTTGCGAACATTTCAGTACACCGTGAGTGTTCTTAGGACACATTCAACTTGACAGAGAAGAATACGGACAGCGTCCTCAGGACACCCCCTACGAACACTCCCCAGACACCGCGAGTGTTCTTAGAAGCGTCTTCAGAACACCCCCATTTTGTTTATTTGTGAACATTTCAGGACACCGCGAGTGTTCTTAGGACACATTCAACTTGACAGAGAACAATACGGACAGCGTCCTCAGGACACCCCCTACGAACACTCCCCGGACACCGCGAGTGTTCTTAGAAGCGTCTTCAGAACACCCCCATTTTGTTTATTTGCGAACATTTCAGGACACCGCGCGTGTTCTTAGAATAAATTCAACTTGACAGAGAACAATACGGACAGCGTCCTCAGGACACCCCCTACGAACACTCCCCGGACACCGCGAGTGTTCTTAGAACAGTTTCACTTTGCTTGCGAACAAAACGGACACATATTGACTCCTTAGAACACCCCTTAGTCAGTTTATTTAGAACATTTCAGAACACCTGTGATGGCCGCAAACAAATCGAACACAAAAAGAACGTCTAACACATAAAAAACACAACTTTCATCCTTTCTCATACACTCCCACCCTCCCCAAAAACTCCTACACACCAACACACTCTCCAAAATACACATTTTGAACAAAGTTTCACTGCGCTGTCCGGGGACGTCCGCGAATCCAAGATGGCGGGCGCTACCGAAAAATCTGACGCGCTTCACGCTCCACGCCGTCCAATCAGCGAACACTTTGCATGTCCGCGGACATTACGCAAGACGATTGGCCAATCAGGACACTTTCCGCGGAGCGAACAGGGAAGTGTGTCCGCAAACCCAACACAGATATCACTAATTTTTTTTGACCTACTTTTTGGTCATTTTCAAAAAAACTACTGGACAGATTTTCACCAAATTTGCAAAAGCACTCTTTCGGGACCAAGCCGCTGCTCCTGGTCCAAATTTGGTGGAAATCCGTCCAGCGGTTTGGACTGTAGGCACGAGCAAAACATTTTTCCCATTCACTCTATGAAGAGTGAGTATAATGTATACAAATATGAGCATATAGAGGGAAGGTAGAGTAATAAAAATAAAACTATGAGAAAGTGCTGATAACCATAATGATTATCTTCATGCACAGAAAGGATTGCTCTCTTTCAAGCCTGTATCTTCCGCTATGTATATGTTTCATATGATGTGACTGGACCCTAAGTCTACAAATATAGTACCTTTTCAATTTTTACTTCCTGACTGTTACTGAAGAAAACTATGTGGCTTCAATATCTCAGTAAAGGATAAAAAGGGAGAGCCAGCCATGTGAAGTCATCAGTGATGTCATCAATGACATTTGTGATGTCATCTTTGATGTCCTGGGTGTTAGTGTTAGCAGTGCACGGTGGCGCGAGTTCAGGTTGCTTATGTTACCATAACTGCCGAATTTCAGGGGTTTTTCGGTTTTACTTTGAGCCATAACGTCCCTTTAACAAAGTTTTTTCACTGAATTTCATAGGTTTTTAGAAGCACAACTTAACCATAACGTCCCTTTAACAAAGTTTTTTCACTGAATTTCATAGGTTTTTAGTGCACAACTTAACCATAATATCCCTGACTTCATATACATGTAACATAGAACATACTAACCCCCTCGTAGTGATTTTCATGTCCGCGGACTACCGCCATGTCCGCGGACACATCGAAAATCTGAGCGTGGTGAATGTAAATTTAAATAGTGTGCCCCATTTCCCCCTTGAAGTTGGCTCTGAAAAGAGCGTTTTTTTTTTTTTTACAGGTGCTTGACAGACACCTGTTATTTTGTATTTTTTTTCTTGTTTTTTTTTCTTACTTTACTCCTAAAATCTTCACATAACCTTCTCCAAAGCAACCCTTACATTCCAAAATAGAAAGGCATTTCCCGTAAAAGATAAAGAAATGCCATCTTCTTTAAAATTAACAGCATTACTGGCATCAATATTGTCATTGTTACAGGTTGATGACACACCTAGCAATATTTTGCTGAGGACAAAAAACTGAACTATTGTCCCATATTGCCCTAGGTAGTAATCCAGAAAAAATTACTTTTGCATTTGGAAGGATCTTCATTACTGCTTGAACCGAGCGTTCCAAATCAGCCAACAAAGTAGGGGCACTGACGTTGCCCAAATGGAAAGCACCATAGTGCAAAACTACCACATGCGGACTGTTCATCGTGGCCATATCCTCACAAACTTGTACAATTCCCTGTATATTGCAATCAGGCACACTGCTCCACACCACCTCCACTCCTTTCACATCAAAGTTCTTTGCAACATGCCTGCATTCAGCGTACTGCTGTAAAGCATGCACAAACATATCTCCGAGCACCAACACCCTGACTTTCTCCACTTCTGCCATCTTCACCACACACAGTCTCTTTCAACACAAATCCACAACCTCGACATCTGATTGGCTGATCCGTACAGTCTTCTTTCCATGTTGGATTTCCTGGAAAAACCCGGATGTAGCACGCCCTGTCCACGAACAGCTGCGGTGTCCGCGGACGGCATCCACTTTACTGACTGTGCCATTCCCTCGTTGCATACAGCTAAGCAATCACACAATACAAATAACGTCCTCAGAACAACCCCATTTTGTGAATTTTCGAACATTTCAGGACAATTATTATTTCATTATTCAACATATTAACATTACACATATTATACTTTCATCTTGTACTCTGCACACAATGCTATGTTTCTCCATTAGTAGCTCAGTATACTAGATAGAATCCCATAATACAATGCTATTTATATCAATGCATCGTTCAAAGCACTAATAACGGTATGATATTTATTGCAATATCCTTGACACTTTTTTCGCAACATTATAATAAAAATCCCTAGTACACAAATTCCATGAAAAGTACATACACACGTGATGTCATCAGTGATTTCATCAATGACATTTGCGATGTCATCTTTAATGTCCTGGGTGTTAGTCTTAGCAGTGCACGGTGGTGGCGCCAGTTATTTTTCAAAGGTTACCATAACATGCGATTTTCAGGGGTCTTTCGGCTGTACTTAGAACCATAACATCCTTTAAACAAACTTTTTTTAATATCACGCAAACAATATACAAACATGGCGTGCAAAAACCAACTTCTACAGATGGCTTTACACAGAATGTTCCAAAGTAAGAATTTATGCTTGTTCACAGTGAAGGTCAGCTGCTTCCACAACTTCTACAGATGGCTTTACACAGAATGTTGCAAAGTAAGAATTTATGCTAATTCACAGTGAAGGTCAGCTGCTTCCATTTTTTTCTCGGACCCCGGAGAGGCTCACAAAGCGGACTATAAGGTTGTATTGTGTTTTGACCTTGACAGACAGAGATTGTGATGAAAGACTTCTCTTGAAGGAGTGTTGCTAAAACGTAAGAGAAGATAAATATGAAATTTCTGAAACAAAACCACTTTTATATATTATATCACTATGCGAAAGATCTTTGGCACACGTGGAGTCGTATTTTGGGACTGCACCACTCGTAGACAATGGAAATTGCAATTGTACTGTAAGTTACCCTTTAGATTACTTTATACCAAATATAATTACAATAGCATAGCATTAAAGACCGCTCAAGTTGAACTTGTTCGTTGAAAGTGGCATAATGTTTTCTACCGCGCACTATCACCGCCAAATTGATCCCCTGTCGCTTAGAGGGCTCTGAAAAAGGCAGACGACACAGGGTGGGTTAATAGAAATAATTTAACCGGTCTATAGGCGGTCAAGCGCTCTACTCGCTGTGCCACGTCACTGTAGCCTGTCAAGTGGCACAGCGAGTACAGCGCTCGCTTTGACATCCGTGCACAGCTTGCTAACGCAAGTTTGAATCCCGGCAAGGCCAAACTCAGCCTTTCATCCTTCTGTTGTCGGTAAATGAGCACCACACACCGTGGTTAATAATAAGCACTGCTTAGATACCTCACGGTTCTTAGCGCTATATGAATGGGAAAATATTATTATTTTATTATTAACATACTCTGTTGCACTATCTTCGATAGCAAATATTTTCACGCCCTAATAAATAAAATGATGATTTTTAATGAAGATCGGCTGGTGATATTAATTTATGTTTTTTAAAACAGGTATGTGGCTCCATTTTGCCTATGTCATGATTTACAGACTCCAGCGGATGGCGTCTTCAACTGCCGGGTGCAGGTCCAAATATGCAACTTCATGACCCTCACCATTTTATGGGACAATCGCCAAGCACCAATATGCCCTTACGCAGTACTAGCGGCTACAAACAACATACCAACCAATAGGGTGGTCTAATGGCTCGTTGTTGGAGCAACCTTCCGATTATCAGAGCGACCATTTACTGCTTTTATCATAAACCAACAGCCTATCTACCGCAAAGAAACAACGCGTGGCTCCAAATAAACTTTTGCTGATCGACAGCAGAGACAATAGCAAATCGCTGAATATTCACTAAACATTTCATGTGAAATAAATGTACTTTACCAAATGTACAATCCTGCTGTTTACTTTTAAAACACAGTTTCATATTCCGAATTGTGGCGCACGGAGTTGTAAGCTGATCTAACACTCTCTGTACCGCAAAGGACCATCGCATGTCTCAACATGAACTTTTGCGGCTCGACAACAAAGACAAATGCAAATTGCTGAATATTCTCTAAACATTTGATGTCAAATAAATGTACTTTACAACATTTACAATCTTGCTGTTTGCTTTTAAATCACAGTTTCATATTCCGAATTGTGGCGCGCTGTGTTGTGACATAATGTGTGTTGTCTTCTGGGTTCTGTGTAAAGTCGCGTAGTACTGGAGACGACTGGGCGCGTTTGATTACGCACCCTGTAATGTCACTGAGAGAGGTGGGGAATATGAATGCTTTCATAATATCAGGCTTAGGGGCGGGAGATATGATTTAGTGTCGCAAAAGCAAGTCAGCCAGGTCAATAGTGCCAGTCATAGGATTATCACATAATGTCGGCGCACACCAGCCGGATTTATCGTTTCTTTAGTGGAGAAAAAGTCTGTTGACGCCCCTAGGAAATTGTACTATTAGCGGAAAAAAGGAGTGCTCTTGAAACACTTTCACCCTGACAACGAACAATACAAACAACGTTCTCAGAACACCCCCATTTTGTGTAATTGCAACCATTTCGGAACACTGCGAGTGTTCTTAGAACACATTCAACTAGACAGATTACAATACGGACAGCGTCCTGAGGACACCCCCAGTTTGTGTATTTACGAACAATTAAGTACACCGCAAGTGTTCATAGCTCATTTTTACCTTCCTTGCCAACAAAAATGACACATACTCCGTCCTCTAAACACCCCACCATTTAGTTTATTTACAAAATGTCAGAACAGCCTTGTTCTCCGTGGACAAATCGAACGCAACAAAAACGTCTAGCACATAAAAAAACAAAACATTGAACCTATCTCATACTCCCCCACCCTCCCCAAACACTCTTACACACCAACACACGTCACTAAATTCAATTTGTTATCCACGTTTCACTGCGCTGTACGTGGTCGACTGCGAATACAAGATGGCGGGCGCCACAGAAAATCTGACGCGCTCCACGCCCCTCGCCGTCCAATCAGCGAACACGTCGCATGTCCGCGGACATGACGCAAGGCCATGGGCCAATCGGGGTGCTGTCCGCGGAGCGAACAGGGAAGTCCGCCCGCGAAGCGAACACAGATATCACTAATTTTTTTGCCTTACATTTTGGTCATTTTTAAAAAAAACTACTGGACAGATTTACACCAAATTTACAAAAGCACGCTTTTCGGACCAGACCGCTGCTCTTGCCGCACATTTGGTGTAAATCCGTCCAGCGGTTCGGGCTGTAGCCGTGCGCAAAGTTTTTTCCCATTCAGTCTATGGGAAAAAAAAAAGTTTTGGGACCCCCCCTATAACTTTTCCCCCCCTGGACGAATCCTCACCAAACTTTGCAAATACATTTAGAGTGACCCAGCTACTTTTTTTGCAAAGTCTGGTGAGGATCCGTCCAGGGAGAGCGAAGTTATAAGCCACCCAAGAAGTGCTCTTCCTATGGAAACAGCAAATTAACCATAACTACATGGCCACTACCGTGGCCATGTAATATATATATATATATTTAACAGATCATACAAACATTGAAAATAGTACACCAAAAGATACATTGGACAAGACTCTCCACTGCATGTATATCTATATATAATAAAACAAAAATATTATGCGTCTTAATTCAGTTCTTTTTTGTGTTAAAAAAAAAAAAAAGGCAGTTAGGGTGTCTGTACTGTTTGTAGACAAGTTAAAACTGTTCTAAGAACACACTTGGTGTTCGGGATGTCCGTAAATACCAAAATGGAGGTGTCCTAAGGACACTATACCTGTCTGTACTGTTCGCAGGCAAGTTGAAACTGTTCTAAGAACACACTCAGTGTCCGGGATGTCCGTAAAAAACTAAATGGAGGTGCCCTAAGGACACTATACCTGTCCGTACTGTTCATAAACAAGTTGAAACTGTTCTAAGAACACACTCGGTGTCTGGGATGTCCGTAAAAACCAAAATGGAGGTGTCCTAAGGACACTATACTTGTCTGTACTGTTCGCAGGCAAGTTAAATCTGTTCTAAGAACACACTCGGAGTCCGGGATGTCTGCAATTAACCAAAATGGAGGTTTCCTAGGGACAATATACCTGTCCGTACTGTTTGCAAGCAAAATGGAACCATTCTTAGAACACACTCGGTGTCCGTGATGTCCGCAATTAACCAAAATGGAGTTGTCCTAAGGACACTATACCTGTCCGTATTGTTCGCAAGCAAGATGGAACCGTTCTTAGAACACACTGGGTGTCCGGGATGTCCGCAATTAACACAAATGGAGGTGTCCTAAGGACACTATACCTGTCCGTACTGTTCGCAGGCAAGTTGAAACTGTTCTAAGAACACACACGGTGTCCCGGATGTCTGTAATAAATGAAAATGGAGGTGTCCTAAGGACACTATACCGGTCCGTACTGTTCGCAGGCAAGTAGAAACTGTTGTAAGAACACACACGGTATCTGGGATGTCCGTAATAAATGAAAATGGAGGTGTCCTAAGGACACTATACCTTTTTGTATTGTTCGTAGGCAAATGGAAACTGTTCTAAGAACACACTCGGTGTCTGGGTTGTCCGCATATATGCAAAATGGGGGTGTTCTAAGGACACTATACCTGTCCATACTGTCTGGGAACATCTACGCACATGTGCACCATATCCGTAAGTTTTCCGAACATTGCGCCTGTCCGTAACTCTTCGCGTCACTTGTGTCGCACTTTTAATTAATTTCAGGACCCGAACACTGTCCGTATAACACCCACGCACATGCGCACAACCGTTCCTGTGCATTTGATGTCCTGTGGACACACTTTCCCTTCGTGGACATGTTCGCGACGCCATCATGTGACCGCACCCATGCTGAGTGTGTGTTCTGAATTGCGGACACTATGCGGCTCTCTGAACATTTTAAAAGTGCATTTTCAGGCTATACACAGTATTATATAGTAAACATTCACCATATCACATGTCCCAGACAATCACCCTGACTCTGTACATACTTTTTGGAACTTTTTGAGCCTTTTTGGGATGTTCGATCTGTCATCGGACAGGGCGGGTGTCTGTGAACCGTGCACCCGCACCCCTATAAAAGGCCACACCCCAGAGCTCATCCTCATTGTGTTGCTGGCTATCTTACAGAACACGGTGTAATTTGGCTGCCAACCTTCCAGATTTTTCTGAAACCTGATGGCATCCATGGCTCCTCTACTGCCACCTGGTGCTACATCTGCCTCAGCACCACCTCCATCCCCTCCACCACCACCACCACCTCCCCAAGGGCCTGAAGAGGGGAACAGGCGTGAGGATGTAGAGGATGAAGAGGATGACAAGGATGAGGTAGTGGAAGTCCCTACTACCAGCACTCGCCGTGAGTCTTGGGTGTGGTGGTTATTTACCATTCATGGTAATGTACCCAAGGCGCGTGCGAACAAAGTCACCTGCAACCAGTGCAAAATGGTGCTGAGACGCAGGAGGCTTGTTTGCACCGCTTTGGTGCGACTACTTTGAAGCGACACCTAAGGCCGTTCCACAGTGGGTTCATTTGCAAGGTTGTACCTTGTGAAGAGCGTAGTAGGTTGAGTTCCTCTACTTTATCCTCTGTTTTCGCTCCTCTCACCACAAGAGACACTCCAGTGGGAGAGCACATCCCTCCAGCTGCCTCACAGGACATTCACAATGCTGATGACCCCTACCTTTCGAGGGTCACAGTTTTGTGGATGTACTGCAATGCAGTACTCTGCAGGGGGGAGAGACTTCGAAGTGCTTTTGAGACTGCGGTCTCATGACATAAGAAGACCTGATACCTACCTAAGTAAGGCCCACCCTACATCTTCCTCTCTCCACCTGCCCTTTCTTATCCCCGTGGTTGGTGTCCCCCTTACACTCCTTTCCCCTCCTCTCCCAGTGTGTTGTGTGTAAAAAAACAAAAAAATATAAAACAACAAAAATAAAAAAAAGGCTCTTTTCAGAGCCGCCCTTCACAGTCTAAAAATAGAAGTGACTAATAAATGGAGCAGGGCCCTGTGCATTTTTTGGAAGTGCGCAGACAGTTAGCGAACATCAAAAATTTTGGGGTGCTGCCCTATCAAAATCATTGCACTTTTCTCTGGGAGGAAGTGGTGGCTCTGAAAAGAGCCTTTTAGTGGTGTTTTTTTGTATTTGAAAAACTTGAACTAGTCAACACCTACTGCAAAGAAGATGGCTGTAATTCCACAAAAGGATGCAATGCATTTTGTACATTTCTCAGAAAAGTTCTGCTGATTACCAGCATAAGTAAGATGAACTCCATCTCTATGAAAAATGTATGTGCTACGAAACATAATATTTTCATTGTGAAAAGAGGACATGCCGACATCTCTTAGAAAGGCACAAACAGCCTTATTGACTTTGCGCCTCGCTTTCTCCATTTGTGGACCAAATGAAGAAGAACGCAGCCACATTTGTCTCTGCGCAATATGAGAAAATATTACTTGGGAATTTGGAAACATGTCCATGACCTTCCCAAGTCCTTTTTTTATCGTAAATTGCAAAGAAATTCCTGACACATGCCCCGAACTGTTCCCTCCACAATGAATTATAATTATGTCTGGATGAATCTCTGTCTCCAAAATAGCACAGAGAGGTAGCAAGTCTAGCCACTTCATTCCACGCACTCCATGCCAGTGCACTTCCACATGAGGGAATCCAAGATCTGGAGCTACTCCACAGCGTTGTGCATGCACCTCCAACCAATGTATCCATGAGTCTCCCAAAATCCACGCAATCTGTTTTCTGAAACACACAGCATAGCTAACTGTTCTTCTCTCAGGAAAAAGACTTTCTGACAAACTCTCTCAACACACCCACTAAACTTTACTAACCAATCAATTGCTCTGCTCACTCTCATTTACATGCCTCTCCACCCCAAAATCCCTGTATGTAATACGCGATGTCTGCGGACTACCACCATGTCCGCGGACATATCGTAACTTGGACAGCCCTTCTACCATTTCCACTTCACTCTCTGTGCATTCTCTCATTGGATACAGCTAACCAGCCACACAAGCATCCACCAATCACATCCAAGACGTATACATCTAACTCCATCATTAGAGTTCAGCACTTCAAATGTACTGTTGATCACTCCGAGTACAAGTCTCATATCATTGGAAAGCACCTACTACAAAAACTGCTCTACAAGCTAGTCTCCAAGATTTCTACTTGCAGCTGCATGCATATCCACATGCATGAATACAAACTAAAGGTATGCATATTTTCTGCACAGTACATGTACAACTCTTATAAATGCATATAAACAGAGTAATAGACACTTAAACTGTATAACATATAAAATGAACTTACTGTCATTTTTCCCATCTGATATAATCCTTCCAAACCTGTCTGCTATCTAATTTCTTTTTTACACACACACCCATCTAAAAAAGTATAATATTAGAAGATGGGAGAAATAACAATATAATTGTGGAAACACACTTAGTAGTGTATAATAAAATTATACACAGCCAGTGAAAGGTCATGCATCTTCATACACTCACACACATAGACACTATAATTGAAAAGCTCCCAGCTGCAATAACAACAATACCTGTAAATCACATCCTTCTGCTTTATTACCCACACGTTCACAAATGCATACATTCCATGCTTTTCTATACAGTTTCTGCCATTTGCCTTGCAAAATAAATATATCATTATTTCTTCTTTCTCCTAACATCCTATAGCACAGCTTTAAAAAATCAAGTGAGTTTCATACAGTTAATATTATACTATTTTGCAAAGCATGTTCAACTAAAATATTGTAAATAAAATATAAAGGCTGTACATAGTCAAATGAAACTGCATGCATACACTATGTGCAGCAAACAAACAAGAATACTACTACAAAGACATACAATGAATCTCTCAATTAACATCACTGCTATAAACATGCAAAATTACTAACTTCTTTCTTTTACAATTGCAGTGAAGACCACTCTCCTGGAAAACAGCAATATCTGAACTACAAACACCAACTACAAAGAAATCTGCTCATTCAAAAAAAAGAGTAAGTACAATACTACCTTACTTTCTCTGCCTAGCCTTTAAATCTCTCCACAATCTTGCTCCCCCTTATCTCTCCTCTCTCTCTCTTTCTACACTCCCTCCCACTCCCTTCCCTCTGCTGACCACTTTCTTCCCACTGTTCCTCCTTGCCCTTGTGCCACACCTCATTTCCGCTCTTTTCATCTCATAGCCCCCCTGCACTGGAACTCCTTACCTCTCTCACTCCACTCTATTTCAACCTTTTCCTCATTCTACACTTTCCTCAAATCTCTCCTTCTCCATTCCCCAACATGAAACCCCACCCACCTTCTTGCCCCCTCCCCCTTGCCTTATCTCCTTAATGATCTCCATCCCCTTCCCTCTCCCCCCATTCTCACCTTTAACCCCATCCGTTTCCCTCCTCCTCCTCTTCCCCACCCTTCCCTCTCACTTCTACTGCACTACTCACCTCCTTCCCTTCAGTTTAATTGGTCTACTTACTGTTTCTTGGTCTGATTCTCAATTTTAAATTGCTTCCACTGTTACTGTTATAATTGTACTTGTTATATTTATCATCTTGTTATTAAAATATATTACTCAAACACACTGTGCGGGTGATTCATGTAATTTGTGCACCAAATAAATGAAGATTTGTGTACCATTCTACCCACAAATCACCATTTATTAAATAGGGATTAGCACGCAGAATGGCACACAAATCCCCGTTTTTCAGAGCACAAATAACATAACTCAGCCCCTAGAATATTAGTATTACAAAACAAAGAATAGTTTTAATTTTATACCATTTGATTTACTATTAGTGCTTATCCTCACCACTAGCTCACTTTCCACTGCAGTATAGTAACACACAAATAGAAGAATAAGCTTCCCAACTAATTGTAGCTGCCCAATGCACAATCACACACCACCAGATACATCTTTACAATCGCCTACCAGAAAGCAAGTCCGTAGAAAGCAACGCAGAAATAGAGCAAATGAAAATAAAAATGTCCAAAATAAGCATCCATCTCTAGCAGAGTTTGCACAAAAAGTTCAAACAAAACAGCTAATACAGTCATTTAGCAAAACTAAACAATCTTCCAGTACAAAAACTGTGCCCCCTCTATCAAAATGTAAAAGAAAACAGAAAATGTTTAACAGAAATGCAGGTTCCACTGCTGCTAAAACTGCTCCTATAAATCTTGATATAGCAGGAAGTAACCATACCAAAAAAAGTATATTAACAAAAATGTTCCACCACAGAGTCCTTCAGAATCTTATAAAATCAGGAGGCAAATCATGCACAACCCTTAAAAACTACCGTAGAAAATTAATCTTAGAAGCTTTGATAGACAGTGCAATCCTCAAAAGAAAGTTATTTATTTTAGTGTTAAGCAGAATGAAACCACTAACAAAACTAAGTACTAAATTACAGAAAAAGCTTCTCAATAAACGGAATGTCATAACAAAAATAACTTCTTAAATATCTGTGGAGGTGAATGGAGTCACACCACAAGCACAGAACCATATTTCAATGAAGAAGCATACAAACAAAATCAAACAAACACAATTGCCATCCATAGCATTGGACGTGGTTATGAAAAACGTAATAACATAACAATACCATAATGGAACAAGAAATACTGCTTGCAAAAATATCTCCAGAGAACTCAGAAACAATTCTCCATTTGACTGAACCAGAACGTCCAGTATACAAATGGTCATTAACGTCAATGTGTAACATTTCCAAAAAATCTTTCAAATCTTTACGCCAATTCCTCAATCAATATGTGAAAGGCAAAGGCAAAATCAAAATAAAACTGCTGCAAAATATGGATACCTGTCCAGTCCGCAAATACACAGGACTGCAAGGACATTCATTGGCCTGCATTTCAGGACCTTTTGAAAAGGCAGCTTCCATCATATCAACACATATCAACACATCATTCAACTATAAGAAATCTAGTCTATAAACTGTACTATGCTAAAAGTCCTGCTTTAGCACTAGCCAATTTAAATAACATTCTTCTACATGGTACAGCCAAAGACCTACTTGAAGAAATCAACCATATCCAGAGTAAATATTTTGGACGTGAAAACCACTTACAAAATGCAATAGCTTTACAACAGACTAGCAACAATTATGTACATGGCAACCTTCTACTACACACATACAAAAAAGAAATACTATAATTCAAAAGTACATCCGCTGAAGTACCAAACCATATGTTTGTGTGTTGCCGCAGAGTTTTTTATATAAGTAACACAAAAACTATAGACATAACATACAAAATAGAAGACAATGAAGATTCCAAATGGTTTGAATTAGCTCTCTACCTTATAGCAGACAACAAATACGAAATAACTGACCACTTAACACTTTGCTATTACTGCACTACAAAACTTGACAACAATCAAACTCCTTCACGTGCTATCAAAATAATTTGGAATTATTCCCTCTACCAAAACCCCTGCAACAACTCAATTTATATGAGAACATCATAATTCAAACAGTACACCCATTTCAAGCAATAATACGCCTTCAACCAAAAACAGCAAAATTATTTCCCTCTGAATTGGTGAAAGGCATTCACAGCAAAGTAGTATATTTACCATTAGATCTAAAAGAAAATGCGCACACTCTGGGAGTGCAACTTCCAATAGAACAATCTTTAATTGTTTTAGTAAATGGTTTACCTACAAAAGACAAAAACAAATTAGCAACAACTCGTAGATTTACATAAAGTTAGACAAGCCTTGCAATATCTAAAAGACAATAATGAATACTACAAAGAAATAAATGTTGAAGAAAATGTAAGAGAAACAACTGAAATAATACAAGAGTCACAAGAAACTGGTCAATTAGAACTTCTAGATCTTGCTACAGTATCCAATATTTTAGACCATTATACATTTAATCCATTACACTCTAAAGACACCATAGATGATGCACTAGAATCATACCAAATGCGGCAAACAAAGGATCATCAATCAGCATATGGGAAAAAACTATAGAAGCACATGCTTTTCCTTTACTCTTTCCTACTGGCAAAGGAGGAAGGTATGATGATAGACCCACTCAGATAACATCATCAGAATACCGCTCATTACAAATGTATTCTGAAGATCCCAGATTTAGACAAAATGTGGAATACATATTCCACCTACTCTTTGAAAGTGAACTAGCAACTCTATGTTACGGAGTTGCACACACATTAAAATCAGGAACCCACTTTCAAAATATGTCAGCTAAGCAATTACTACAAAAAGTGCAAGAAAAAGATGAAGTTTTACGATCAAGCATTACAAATCTGTTAGCAAACATGCGTGGTACAAATGAGTACTGGTTCCGACGTCACGGAGATGTACGTTGCATGATAAGAAACCTTGGCCCACCCACTTGGTTTGTTATATTAAGTTGTGCAGAGTATGCATGGGAAGATCTACATGATTTCCTATGCATATCAAACAAAAACAAAACAAACATAGATATACTAACACCTGGAGAACTTTGCTCTCTAGATCCTATTAATTTTTCAAGATATTTCCATCACCGCTTCATTGCTATGCTACACTTTATGTGCAATAAAACTGTTCCTCCCCTTGGAGAAGTGCAACACTTCTTTTGGAGAAAAGAATACCAAGCCAGAGGAGCACCAAATATCCACATGCTTTTATGGATTAAAGATGCTCCTAAATTTGGTCAAGACAGTGATGCCACTGTGTTACAGTTTATCGAAAAATATGTCACTTGTGAAATTCCATCAGAAGCAACACATAGTGATCTTCATGCACAAATTGTACAATTTCAAAGACACAAATGTGGCAAATATTGTCGTTGCAAATACAAAACAAATGGAAATACTGAACCACATGCTATTTTGGTTTCCCTAGACCAGTTACAGAAACAGGTGAAGTGAACAACTTCATGTTTTCAGTTAGACATAGTGTTAAAGGTAAATCACCTAAAAATACATATTACATAAAAAGAACAGAAGAAGCAAAATATATCAATGGTTACAATGCAACCATTGCCCTATTGTAGAATGCAAACATAGATGTTCAGTACATTGCAGACAATTCCACTGCAGTTGCACAATATGTTACAGCCTACTTAACAAAAGCAGAAAAAACAGAGCTTCAAGACCTCTGGAATAACCTCTAATCAGACAAAACAGTGTCTCAGAAATTGTACAGCTTGGGCATAAAAATGCTGTCCCAAAGAGAATGTGGCTGCTATAAAGCTGCAGATCGTTTACCCGATACTGCTTTGTATGGAAAATCTGAAAATATAGTATGGCTAAGTCTTGGTCCTGCTAAATGTAGAAAAAGAGTTCTCAAATCATACGACGACATAGAAACAATAGCCAAAAATGCTCCGAACAGCCAAGACATTTGGAAAAACATTTTACTGGACACATACTACCCAAACAGAAGAACCACTTCGGAAACCATGTGTCGATACCACATAGCCCAAAACTTCACATACAAAAATAATATAAAACCCGATGAAAAAAAAAGGTAGATACAGAGTGACAAATTGTGAAGGCAGTTTAGTAAAACTTACCAAACCAAGTTTAATTAATCATATCAAATGGTCCTTAAAAAATCTTCAACATAAAGAACTATATTGCATGTCCCTGCTACAACTCTTTAAACCATGGAGAAAAGAAGAAGAAATACTAGATAGCTATGACTCCTATGAAGATGCTTTCAAAGCAAATGAAAGCACTATTACCGATGTAAACTTTACACAGTACAAAACAATGTTGCACAATAAACAGCAACACGAAGAAGAACTCCAGGCCCAACTAGATAAAGACACTCCCGACAGTAGTCAACCTTCTGTAACAGGAAGCCTAGAACCACTGGGACAGCCACTAATAGCAAATGAGGCAGAATTAGCTATGACAGAAGTAGAAAATGCCATGTGTCAGTATGAAGATACAGAAGACTTAAGTACACTACAATCAAAACTAAACAAGCATTTTTCAAGAAGTAACAGAAGAAATTGCACATGGTGTACAACATGAAAATAAAGAATGTACCTGCCAAAATTACAAACCTATACTATTAATTGTCAGTGGTGAAGCTGGTTCAGGCAAAACATTCTTAATCAAAATCATCAGCAAGTTCCTTCAACAATTGACAAACAACAAACTGTCAGCTGTTGCAACTGCCCCCACAGATTTAGCTGCCTACAACATAGGTGGTGTCACTTTACACTGATTACTACTCCTACCAGTAGAAAAACAAATTAGAATATTACAAACTTTCTACAGAAGCTGCAATGGAACTACACAGAGTATTAAAACAAATGAAAATGCTACTAATAGATGAAGTGAGCATGGTCTCCAACATAATGTTGGCTTTGATTCAACTCAAATTACAAGAAGTACTTAAACAAACTATGAAGAGCTCTTTGGAGGAAAACACGTTATTGTTTTTGGAGATCTTCTTCAATTGACACCAGTGAAAGGTGAATCAATTTTGAAAGCCTTAGGTCACAAACTCTGCCGGAAAACTGTTGGTAGCATAGGAAATGTCAAACTTTGGCAACATTTCCAATACAGAGAATTAACAGAAAACATGCGACAGTCTACAGACCTCACCTACGCCAACATTTTAAAAAGGATTAGAGTTGGTGTACTATCTCAAGAAGCACAAGCGATATTATAAACCCGGCACATGCATGCACTTTATGGGCATAACTCATGTGCTACTGATGTTATGGAACAATTAGCACACAATAATATCAATTGTATGTCCTTAATGCCAACTCTTGCAAGCTGTTCCAAATTCAATTAAACAATGTTGAAAAAAGAAATGTAACCACAAATTGAAATTTCAGCAACAGACAAACTGGACGTACATGGTATGACACTACCCATGTGTGAACAAGCCACAACAAGACTAAACACCTTAGAAAATTCTATCTCCAACACAGCTGGGTTGGAAAATATATAAAAATTATCAAACTGTAGAGTAATTCTTAAACGTAACCTTGACGTGGAGCAAGGACTAGTTAATGGAGCACTGGGTACAGTTGTTGGCTTTCAAACATACCCACGTGACAGTAACATTCAGTTTGTCAATATTCCCTTTGACAAACTTTCAGAAATAAAATGGATAGGCCACTCAACAGCTCGATTCCTTCTCTTCAAAGACATGTATGTACTCCGAGAACAATTTTATCTAACTCTAGCACACGCAGTCACCATTCATAAATCACAAGGTCTTACCCTAGACAAAGCATTGATAGATATTGGTAACGCAGTCTTTAAAGAAGGCATGAGCTACGTAGCACTATCACGCTTACGTACACTTGACAGTCTATTTCTAATCAAGTTTGATGCAAATAAAGTAAAAGCTGATATTCCTTGCATTTTAGAATACAATAGACTACGTTCTCTATACACCACCCTTCTAAAAACATATCCTGTTCCACAAAAAAGAAAACGTTGTAAAAGAAAAATAATTCAAACAGAAATGCAACAGGATCTCACTGCAAATCCTCCAATGAGAAAAAAAGAAACAAATACTTCATTAATTACCACAACCAAAGAAGAACCTATTACTCAACGTAACTCAGGTACTTCTTCAAAGAAGCAACAAACACTCCGAAAAAATGACTTGGACACAGTCCTATCTGGTCCATTCAAATTTTCCAATATAACTGGTGTAAGTTGCTACCCAAATGTAGCAATGAATATTCTATTTCAATTACCACCAATTGTTGAGAACATTTACTTATACAGTATAGACCAATTGTGTTTGCAAATGTTAGTACTTCATAGAAATGCAACAAACAATCCTGACAACACGTATGGAATAAGACAAGAATTGGACTACTGTGCTGGAATGGTGAAATTCACTATAAACTCACAAGAAGATCCACAAGAATTTCTAATGTACTTACTATAAGTACTGGAAAACAAAAACATACCTATAAATGAAATCTTTCAGATTTCATAGATGTGGAAATATACATGCACTCTCTGCAATAATGTGACACAGGAACAAATCCCGAATGAGGGCTTCGTGTATGTATCCATACCTAATTGTGAATCCGTTCCATTTCAGCAACTTGTACAAAATGCAAACCATGGTAGATTATGTACTACCTGCAATTCAGATCATCTCTCCACCATACTAATACAAACACATAGTAAATACATAATACTAATGCTTCTACATTACAATGCAGATGGTACCAAAAACAACTGCAAACTGACTGGATTCACACGTGGTCAAGTATCACTTGGTAAGAAAACCTTCACAACAATAGGTATAATCTACCACGCAGGAGCCACAACCAATGCAGGTCACTGCAGTGCATATATTAAAAAGAAATGTGGTTGGTTCGAATGTAATGATAGTTCCATTACTCTAAAGCAAAGATTACCAGCAAATCTTACAAACGCTTTTTTAATATTCTTAAATCCCAAATTTAATAACTAATCTGTACTTAAACATTAACAAAACTTCAATTAAATAACTATAAACTGTTTCAATACACCAAAAGGTATTTAACTGCCCCAGATTCTACAACAACCAAACAGATAAACAAATACCACTAAATTATATCAAGAAATAAACAAGTAAAAAACGCCAACAGGTATCTAAGTGCTCCAATATTTAGCAACAATCAAACAAATAAATCAACACAACTAAATTATAACAAGAAATAGACAGTTAGAATACGCCAACAGGTATCTAACCGCTCCAAAAATGTGCACCAGGCCAACAGATAGAACATTAGTCAAAAACAACAATTGAACAGTTAAAACAAACAAACAAATACACTGTAGCATAACAAAAAAGGGTTTTTTATCTACCACACAGGAGGCACAACCGATGCAGGTCACTACACTGCATATATTAAAAAAGAAATGTGGTTGGTTTGAATGTAATAATAGTACCATTATTCTAAAGCAGAGATTACAGCAAATCTTACAAACACTTCTTTAATCTTCTTAAAACCAAAATTTTATAACTAATCTGTACTTAAACATTAACAAAACTTCAATTAAAAAACTATAAACTGTTAGAATACGCCAACAGGTATCTAACTGCCCCACGATTCTATAACAACCAAACAGATAAATAAATACCACAAAATTATAACAAAAGACAAACAGTTAAAATACGCCAACAGGTATCTAACTGCCCCAAGATTTTGCAACAACCAAACATAAAAATCAATACTACTAAATTTTAACAATAAAAAAAGAGTTAGAATACGCCAACAGGTATCTAACTGCTCCAAAAATGTGCACCAAGCCAACAGTTAGAACATTAGTCAAAAACAACCAGTGAACAGTGAAAACAAACAAACAAATAGACTGTCGCATAACAAAAACATGTTATTTTTTCTACCACACAGGAGGCACAACCGATGCAGGTCACTACACTGCTTATATTAAAAAGAAATGTGGATGGTTTGAATGTAATAATAGTACCACTATTCTAAAGCAGAGATTACCAGCAAATCTTACAAACACTTCTTTAATCTTCTTAAAACCAAAATTTTATAACTAATCTGTACTTAAACATTAACAAAACTTCAATTAAAAAACGATAAACTGTTAGAATACGCCAACAGGTATCTAACTGCTCCAAGATTTTGCAACAACCAAACAGATAAATCAATACCAATAAATTATAACAAAAAATAAACAGTTAGAATACGCCAACAGGTATCTAACTGCTCCAAAAATATGTAACAAACCAACAGATAGAACATTAGCCAGAAACAACAAGTGAACTCTGAAAACAAACAAACAAATAGACTGTAGCATAACAAAAAAAGGTATCGGCATGGATTTTTTTTTCCCACAGACCCAATGATTTGAAAAACAAACACAGAAATTGAGCAAATAGCACAGTACACTGGTTTGTAATCTATTAAATATGAGGGTCAAAATGAATAAACAATGTCTATTATTCAATGCTATAAGTCCTTACAAACTACCAATACTAACATGATATTTTCTTTTATCACAGAAATTGACAAAGAATATATGTACTGGAGTAACCAAACCTAACAGTAAGTATATTACAATAAGTACAACTCATAAATATTGCTCTATAACACAACAACTGAAACAAACAGTGCACATAACTTCAGTCTTGAATGCATGGCCCATGCACCCAAGACTCTAGGACCTGGCCACAACCACCGCAGCATATCACACCCATGAAAGCTTATAACTTTGATACTTATAACTTTGGTCTTGCGTAGGCCCTGGCCACAACCACCACAACATATCACACCCATGGTAGCTTATAACTTCGGTAATTATAACTTCGGTCTTGGGTAGATCCTGGCCACAACACCACAACATATCACACCCATGCTAGCTTATAACTTTGGTACTTATAACTTCTTCTGTACTTATAACTTTGGCATTGAACTTTGATCTTGGGTGCATGACCTTCGGGCATGCACCCAACACTCTAGGCCTTGGCCACAACCACCACAGCATATCACACCCATAGATCACACCCATAGAATGAAACATTTTAACTATGCCATATGTACATTTTTTATGTCCGCGGACACCGTGGTTGTTCTTAGAACAGCTTCAACTTGCCTGCAAACAGTACGGACAGGTATATTATCCTTAGGATACCTCCATTTTTGTTTATTTACAGATATCCCGGACACCGTGTGTGTTCTTAAAACAGTTTCAACTTGCCTGTGAACAATACGGACAGGTATACTGTCTTTAGGACACCTCCATTTTCGTTTCATTAAGGACATCCCGGACACCATGTGTGTTCTTAGAACAGTTTCAACTAGCCTGCAAACAGTACAGACAGGTATAGTGTCCTTATAACACCTCCATTTTCGTTTAATTACGAACATCCCCGACACTGTGTATGTTCTTAGAACATTTTGAACTTGCCTGCAAACAGTACAGACAGGTATAGTGTCCTTAGGACACCTCCATTTTCATTTGATTACGGACTATAACTTCGGTACTTATAACTTTGGTCTTGAACTTAGGTCTTGGGTGCACCCAAGACTCTAGGCCCTGTCCACAATCACCACATGCACCCAAAACTCATCCCGGACAGCATGTGTGTTCCTAGAACAGTTTCAACTAGCCTGCAAACAGTAAAGACAGGTATAGTGTCCTTACAACACCTCCATTTTCGTTTAATTACGAACATCCCTGACACCGTGTGTGTTCTTAGAACAGTATTAACTTGCCTGCGAATGGTACAGACAGGTATAGTGTCCATAGGATACCTCCATTTCCATTTGATTACGACTATAAATTTGGTACTTATAACTTTGGTCTTTAACTTTGATCTTGGGTGCACCCAACACTCTAGGCCCTGGCCACAACCACCACATACACCCAAGACTCTAGGCCCTGACCACAACCACCACATGCACCCAAGACTCTAGGCCCTCACACAACCACCAAATGCACCCAAGACTCACCACCCCAGCATATCACAACCATGTTTGATTCTATGGGTGTGATCTATGGGTGTGATATGCTGCGGTGGTTGTGGCCAGGGCCTAGAGTCTTGGGTGCATGGCCTACGGTCACACCCATAGAATGAAACATTTTAACCATGCCATATAGCCTTTTTTTTATGTCCGCGGACACCATGCGTGTTCTTGGAACAGTTTCAACTTGCCTGCGAACAGTACGGACAGGTACAGTGTCCTTAGGACACCTCCATATTTGTTTTTTTGCGGACATCCCGGACACCATGGGTGTTCTTACAACAGTTTCAACTTGCCTGCGAACAGTACGGACAGGTATAGTGTCCTTAGGACAGCTCCTTTTTCGTGTAATTACGGACACCCCGGACACCATGTGTGTTCTTAGAACAGTTTCACCTTGCCTGCGAACAGTACGGACAGGTATAGTGTCCTTAGGACACCTC
Source organism: Ambystoma mexicanum (assembly GCF_040938575.1). NCBI lineage: Eukaryota > Metazoa > Chordata > Amphibia > Caudata > Ambystomatidae > Ambystoma > Ambystoma mexicanum. The sequence goes on along the minus strand of NC_090931.1, from coordinate 1,415,701,019 downwards.
CATTTTCATTTAATTATGGACATCCTGGACACCGTGTGTGTTCGTAGAACAGTTTCACCTTGCCTGCGAACAGTACGGACAGGTATAGTGTCCTTAGGACACCTCCATTTTCATTTAATTATGGACATCCCGGACACCGTTTGTGTTCTTAGAACAGTTTCAACTTGCCTGCGAACAGTACGAACAGGTATAGTGTCCTTAGGACATCCCCATCTGGGTCGGTTGCGGACATCAAGGACAGCGCTGATGTCCGCGGACACAACGAACACAACAGCGGTGTCTACCACCTAAATAGATACAAAATTACTTACTCCCCCACCCTCCCCAAACAGTCTTACAGGCCAACACACTTGCCGAAATTGTATTTCCCCACCATTTGTCACTGCGCTGTCAGCGGACGTCCGTGGATATAAGATGGCGGGCATTTCCAAAAATCTGATGCACGTCACGCTCTTCACCATCCAATCGGCGGACATGCCGCATGTTTGATGAAAAGTCTCTACAAGGAGTTGTGTTGATATTGTTGATAACAAGATGTCAGGAGTGATCGGGAGACCTATCATGAACTACTTAATCTATTAAAGAATGTACTCATCTAATATCATTGTATTGGAGTGTTGTTGATAATACAGAAACCTAATCATATATAAACATAGGCAATGACTGCAGCATGCACCATAGACGTACACTTTTTATAATATTGTAGTTTTGAATAGTACAATAATGAATGCTCCCTTATCAGAGTTTTGAGTATTGTTAAATATGTAATAACTAGCTAACAATTCAAGACTTTCAGCACTTGTGCTGGTACAAACAATACATATGAAGCACCACAATGCATACAAATGAGAGGCACATACAGGGAAGCTAAAGTAAGGAAGAAAGAAACTGCATCATCAGAAAATGTTAATGACATTAAAGTTCATCTTCATGTATACACATGAATTGTGTGTTTGAGGCCTGCTCATGTGCCCATACTTAAAGAACATATGACAAGGTTAACATTTAGATATATAGCACCTTTTTAAATTGTATTATTCCAGTGAACAAAACCACCTGGCCTATTTATGTCAAGGAACAAAAATAAGTGGCCCAGATATGTGATGTCATCAGTGATGTCATCAATGACATTTTTGATGTCATCTTTAATGTCCTGGGTGTTAGTTTTAGCAGTGCACAGTGGTGGCTCGAGTTATGGTTGCTTATCTTACCATAACTGGCGAATTTCAGGGGGTTTTCGGTTTTACTTGGAACCATAACGTCCGTTTAACAAAACATTTTCTTTGAATTTCATAGGTTTTTATTAGTCCAACTTAACCATAACGTCCCTTTAACAACGTTTTTTCAGTGAATTTCAAAGGTTTTTATTAGTGCAACTTAACCATAACGTCTCTTAACAAAGATTTTTCATTGAATTTCATAGGTTTTTATTAGTGCAACTTAACCATAACGTCCCTTTAACAAAGTTTTTTTCATTGAATACATATATATATATATATACATATATATATATATATATATATATATATATATATATATATATTCAGTGAAAAAACTTTGTTAAAGGGACGTTATGGTTAAGTTGCGCTACTAAAAACCTATGAAATTCAGTGAAAAAACTTTGTTAAAGGGACGTTATGGTTCAAAGTAAAACCGAAAAACCCCTGAAATTCGGCAGTTATGGTAAGATAAGCAACCATAACTCGCGCCACCGTGCACTGCTATCACTAACACCCAGGACATCAAAGATGACATCACAAATGTCATTGATGACATCACTGATGACATCACATGGCTGGCTCTCCCTTTTTTTCCTTTACTGACATATCTAAGCCACATAGTTTTCTTCAGTAACAGTCAGGAAGTAAAAATTGAAAAGGTAACTAGAGTTAGGGTCAAGTCATATCAGATGAAACATAAATATAGCGGAAGACACAGGCTTGAAAGAGAGCAATCCTTTCTGTGCATGAAGATAATCATTAGAGTTATGAGCACTTTCTCATAGATTTATTTTCATTACTATACCTTCCCTGTATATGCTCATATTTGTATACTTTGTACTCAAACTCGTTTACTTAGGGTTAACTGACATCAATTGATACACATACATACAGTAAGTAGCAGCTTTGAAACAGAGCAATCATTTCTCTGCATAAAGATAATCAGTTAGGTTATGAACTATTTCTGCTACTACTTCTGTTTTTTTGCTTACTTCTCTGTCCCTGTATATACTCATATTTGTTTATGTTGTTGTCTCTTTGTGTTTTGTCTATAATAATGTCATTATGTATTAAGTGGGTTTTATTAGCTACTTATTACATGCTTCACAGTACGCAAAACTCTAATAAGAAAGCAGTTATCATTTCATTATTCTACATGGCAAGATTATGACTATTGCACCTTCATCATGTATACTGCACCCACTGCCTAAGTTTCTGCATGAGTTGCTTAGTATACTGGATAGAACTTCATAATAGAATGCTATTTATATCAATGCATTGCTTAATGGACTAATTAGCTCATGATATGCATTCAAATGATCCTTGACACTTCTTGGTCAACATTATAAGAATCCCTCCTACAGAGTTTTCATGAAAAATAAATGCACATGTGATGTCATCAATGACATTTGTGATGTCATCTTTGATGTCCTGGGTGTTAGTGTTAGCAGTGCACGGTAGCGCGAGTTATGGTTGCTTATCTTACCATAACTGCCGAATTTCAGGGGTTTTTCGGTTTTACTTTGAACCATAACGTCCCTTTAACAAAGTTTTTTCACTGAATTTCATAGGTTTTTATTGGCACAACTTAACCATAACGTCCCTTTAACAAAGTTTTTTCACTGAATTTCATAGGTTTTTAGTAGCACAACTTAACCATAATATCCCTGACATGTAACATAGAACATACTAACCCCCTCGTAGTGATTTTCATGTCCGCGGACTACCGCCATGCCCGCGGACACATCGAAAATCTGAGCGTGGTGAATGTAAATTTAAATAGTGTGCCCCATTTCCCCTTTGAAGTTGGCTCTGAAAAGAGCCTTTTTTTTTTTTTACAGATGCTTGACAGACACCTGTTATTTTATATTTTTTTTCTTGTTTTTTTTTCTTACTTTACTCCTAAAATCTTCACATAACCTTCTCCAAAGCAACCCTTACATTCCAAAATAGAAAGGCATTTCCGGTAAAAGATAAAGAAATGCCATCTTCTTTAAAATTAACAGCATTACTGGCATCAATATTCTCATTGTTACAGAAGAACATACCAGCTCTAAGCATGAAGGCACACATGTCTCGGTTGATGACACACCTAGCAATGTTTTGCTGAGGACAAAAAACGGAACTATTGTCCCATATTGCCCTAGGTAGTAATCCAGAAAAAATTACTTTCGCATTTGGAAGGATCTTCATTACGGCTTGAACCAAGCGTTCCAAATCAGCCAACAAAGTAGGGGGACTGACGTTGCCTCAAATGGAAAGCACCATAGTGCAAAACTACCACATGCGGACTATTCATCGTGGCCATATCCGCACAAACTTGTACAATTCCCTGTACATTGCAATCAGGCACAGTGCTCCACACCACCTCCACTCCTTTCACATCAAAGTTCTTTGCAACATGCCTGCATTCAGCGTACTGCTGTAAACCATGCACAAACATATCTCCGAGCACCAACACCCTGACTTTCTCCACTTCTGCCATCTTCACCACACACAGTCTCTTTCAACACAAATCCACAACCTCGACATCTGATTGGCTGATCCGTACAGTCTTCTTTCCATGTTGGATTTCCTGGAAAACCCCGGATGTAGCACGCCCTGTCCACGAACAGCCGCGGTGTCCGCGGACGGCGTCCACTTTACTCTCTGTGCCATTCCCTCATTGCATACGGCTAAGCAATCACACAATACGAATAACGTCCTCAGAACACCCCCATTTTGTGAATTTTCGAACATTTCAGAACAATTATCATTTCATTATTCAACATATTAACATTACAAATATTATACTTTTATCTTGTACTCTGCACACAATGCTATCTTTCTCCATTAGTAGCTCAGTATACTACATAGAATCCCATAATACAATGCTATTTATATCAATGCATCATTCAAAGCACTAATAACGGTATGATATTTATTGCAATATCCTTCACACTTTTTTCGGAACATTATAATAAAAATCCCTAGTACACAAATTCCATGAAAAGTACATACACATGTGTTCTCATCAGTGATTTCATCAATGACATTTGCGATGTCATCTTTGATGTCCTGGGTGTTAGTCTTAGCAGTGCATGGTGGTGGCGCGAGTTATTTTTCATAGCTTACCGTAACTTGCTATTTCAGGGGTCTTTCGGCTGTACTTAGAACCATAACGTCCTTTAAACAAACTTTTTTTAATATCACGCAAACAATATACAAACATGGCGTGCAAAAACCAACTTCTACGGATGGCTTTACACAGAATGTTGCAAAGTAAGAATTTATGCTCGTTCACAGTGAAGGTCAGCTGCTTCCATTTTTTTCTCGGGCCCCGGAGAGGCTCACGAAGCAGACTATAAGGTTGTATTGTGTTTTGACCTTGACATACAGAGATTGTGATGAAAGACTTCTCTTGAAGGAGTGTTGCTAAAACGTAAGAGAAGATAAAGATGACATTTCTGAAACGAAACCACTTTTATATATTATATCACTATGCGAAAGATCGTTGGCACACGCGGAGTCGTATTTTGGGACTGCACCACTCGTAGACAATGGAAATTGCAATTGTACTGTAAGTAACCCTTCAGATTACTTTATACCAAGTTGAACTTGTTTGTTGAAAGTGGCATAATGTTTTCTACCGCGCACTATCACTGCCGAATTGATCCCCTGTCGTTTAGAGGGCTCTGAAAAAGGCAGACGACACAGGGTGGGTTAATAGAAATAATTTAACCGGTCTATAGGCGGTCAAGCGCTCTACTCGCTGTGCCACTTCACTGTAGCCTGTCAAGTGGCACAGCGAGTACAGCGCTCGCTTTGACATCCGTGCACAGCTTGCTAACGCAAGTTTGAATCCCGGCAAGGCGAAACTCAGCCTTTCATCCTTCCGTGGTCGATAAATGAGCACCACACACCGTGGTTAATAATAAGCACCGCTTACATACCTCACTGTTCTTAGCGCTATATGAACGGGAAAATATTATTATTTTATTATTAACATACTCTGTTGCACTATCTTCGATAGCAAATAGTTTCACGCCCTAATAAATAAAATGATGATTTTTAATGAAGATCGGCTGGTGAGACTAATTTATGTTTTTTAAAACAGGTACGTGGCCCCATTTTGTCTATGTCACGATTTACAGACTCCAGCGGATGGCGTCTTCAACTGCCAGGTGCAAGTCTAAATATGCAACTTCATGACCTTCACCATTTTATGGGACAATCGCCAAGGACCAATATGCCCTTACGCAGTACTAGCGGCTATAAACAACATACCAACCAATAGAGTGGTCTAATGGCTCGTTGTTGGAGCAACCTTCCGATTATCAGAGCGACCATTTACTGCTTTTGTCATAAACCAACAGCCTATCTACCGCAAAGGAACAACGCGTGGCTCCAAATAAACTTTTCCTGATCGACAGCAGAGACAATGGCAAATCGCTGAATATTCACTAAACATTTCATGTGAAATAAATGTACTTTACCAAATGTACAATCCTGCTGTTTACTTTTAAACCACAGTTTCATATTCCGAATTGTGGCGCACTGAGTTGTAAGCTGATCTAACACTCTCTGTACCGCAAAGGAACATCGCGTGTCTCAACATGAACTTTTGCGGATCGACAACAAAGACAAATGCAAATTGCTGAATATTCTCTAAACATTTGATGTCAAATAAATGTACTTTACAACATTTACAATCTTGCTCTTTGCTTTTAAATCACAGTTTCATATTCCGAATTGTGGCGCGCTGTGTTGTGACATAATGTGTGTTGTCTTCCGGGTTCTGTGTAAAGTCGCGTAGTACTGGAGACGACTGGGCGCGTTTGATTACGCACCCTGTAATGTCACTGAGAGAGGCGGGGAATATGAATGCTTTCATAATATCAGGCTTAGGGGCGGGAGATATGATTTAGTGTCCCAAAAGCAAGTCAGCCAGGTCAATAGCGCCAGTCATAGGATTATCACATAATGTCGGCGCACACCAGCCGGATTTATCGTTTCTTTAGTGGACAAAAAGTCGGTTGACGCCCCTAGGAAATTGTACTATTAGCGAACAAAAGGAGTGCTCTTAAAACACTTTCACCCTGACAACGAACAATACAAACAACGTTCTCAGAACACCCCCATTTTGTGTAATTGCAACCATTTCGGGACACTGCGAGTGTTCTTAGAACACATTCAACTAGACAGATTACAATACGGACAGCATCCTGAGGACACCCCCAGTTTGTGTATTTACGAACAAATAAGTACACTGCGAGTGTTCATTGCTCATTTTTACCTTCCTTGCGAACAAAAATGACACATACTCCGTCCTCTAAACACCCCACCATTTAGTTTATTTACAAAATGTCAGAACAGCCGTGTTCTCCGCGGACAAATCGAACGCAACAAAAAGGTCTAGCACATAAAAAAACAAAACATTGAACCTATCTCATACTCCCCCACCCTCCCCAAACACTCTTACACACCAACACACGGCACTAAATACAATTTTTTTATCCACGTTTCACTGCGCTGTACGCGGTCGACTGCGAATACAAGATGGCGGGCGCCACAGAAAATCTGACGCGCTCCACGCCCCTCGCCGTCCAATCAGCGAACACATCGCATGTCCGCGGACATGACGCAAGCCCATGGGCCAATCGGGGTGCTTTCCGCGGAGCGAACAGGGAAGTCCGTCCGCGAAGCGAACGCAGATATCACACATTTTTTTGCCTTACATTTTTGTCATTTTTAAAGAAACTACTGGACAGATTTACACCAAATTTACAAAATCACGCTTTTGGGACCAGGCCGCCGCTCCTGCAGCAAATTTGGTGTAAATCCGTCCAGCGGTTCGGGCTGTAGTCGTGCGCAAAGTTTTTTACCATTCAGTCTATGGGAAAAAAAAAAGTTTTGGGACCCCCCCTATAATGTTTCCCCCCCTGGACGAATCCTCACCAAACTGTGCAAAAAAATTCAGAGTGACCCAACTACTTTTTTTGCAAAGTTTGGTGAGGATCCGTCCAGGGAGAGCGAAGTTATGAGCCACCCAAAAAGTGCTCTTCCTATGGAAACAGCAACTTAGCCATAACTACATGGCCACTACTGTGGCCATGTAATATATATATATATATATATATATATATACACACACAGAGCGTTAGTGTTTTGAGGATCCACTATAGTGTATAGTTAAGCAAATTTAATGTCATTTAAAGACGTTAATGGTACCACCAGGGGTACCCAGTGAAATGATCATGTAGCTGTTTTCTTTGTGTGTGTATGTGTATGGTGGGAGGAAGAATAGTGTTGTTCAATTGAGTGAGTCTATGATTGGTTTGTTTTAACGGTGTGAGTCTATGACTGGTTGTATTCAACTGGTTGGGACTTTTTGTATGGTGAATGGGTTGGTAGGTTGTTTGGTGTGAGTTGCTTTGCGATTTGGTGCAAAGTGAAGGATTACACACGTCACATGTTTGCTGTACTAGGTGTTGTGCGGCACCACCTGTTAATGTGTGTTAATGTGTGTGTTGCTTGAATGTGGGTGGGCTTGTTTTGTTCAACCCGGTTTCTACGCCTGCACAGGGGTGCATCCTAGATCAGTTTCAGTGGCAACCTGTTGGTTCCCCACCCATGCCCCCCAGCACCCACTGAGTATGTTTGCAGTTCTTGTAGTTCGGTGTAGGTTTCAGCGTGTTCAGTAGTGTGTTTTTAAGGGGGAGAGATATTTTGATGTTCTTATGTTGTCCTGTCCCTGCTGGCCATCTATGAAAGCTGTGACGATGTTGGTGCTAGGAGTGATTGGCAGCTCAGTGGAATGTTGGTGAGTGCTACTTTGCATGAGTGTTCCGAGAGTAGCAGTTGGGCCTGAGATGGGTGTGCTAGAGGATGGCGGATGGGTGGTCTAAACTATGTCTCTCTGTCATGGATATAACTCAAGAGTAACAGGAACACTGCAACTGTATATATGTAAATAAAGCCTACCTGGTTTTCTACATGAAGAGGCTCACAACTGGTCTGTGTCTAGACTCCATCCCTGTACACCACATTACAACAGCCATGCACCATTCTTTGTTTGTCCACTCACCCCTTCAATCCTTGCTTGCATTCCCCACATTAACACCTTTCACCTCCCCCTTCCCCTACTGTTGCCTAGCTGCTGGGTGCGGCATTCTCCCTCCTAGCGCCATGACGGCCATTGAAGATGACAAGGGAAATGCTCCCATAGTCCCTGTCTAGTCTACAGTAGCCAACTTGAATTGAGAAAACCTTCTCTTTCGTGAAGAGGTGCACGTCCGCACACGTCCTTTCATCAAAGGGAGCATGTTTTCTTAGGCACTGCACGCAAACCTAATCTGGGACGCCAGGCCGGGTCCTAATAGCGTTAACATCTATGTTTGCCGGGAGGTTTGGGCATTATCAGTCCACAGTGCTTGCAAAGCACTTGACAATGCACAAGTACGCCCACAAATGCAATTGTTATTACTAAATTCAAACTACGACGGTACAGAGCAGAGGAGAAATATGACCTCTTACTTGATCTTTCCTTTTTAGATTCTCTGTATCAGCACATAATAAAATATCTATCTTCTATTTATAATTAGCGCCTTTGATGCCTTCGGGCCATAAATCACTCTTTATAATTCATAAATAAATAAATAAATAAATAAATAAGTAGGTAAATAATTGGGGTGTTTATCGAACACAATCTTGGATTTGTAAAGCAGTATAGCTATGTACATAGAGCAAGTGTAACTGGGTACAAACATTGTTCAGGTGGCTTAGAGTTTCTCCAAAAGCAGTGGGTGGGGGGGACAAGAGGGGAGGTGTAAAAATACATAAGTATTAACAGAAATTCTTTTCAATATCAATTTCGGGAGGTGTGAGTGCATCATGATAGAACTCATGGGGGCAGGAGTGCAGAGATGGTGATTTTCCTCATGATGCTGTTTTCTTCCATTTTATCGAGGTGGGTGGAGAGTAGAGATGAGTCTCAGGCTGGTGACAATGGTCACTAGTTTCAGCTGGGGTCAAGTATTTCTTGCACAGTTAGAAGAAATGGGCCCTGAGATCTCTTCTGAATTGGAGAAGAGAAGGAGGCGAGCCTGATCATGATGGGGTGACCATCCCAGGATATGGGTCATGAACTCGAAGATTTGCCTTTGTGTCTTTGTGTTTTTCAAAAAACTATTATTTAACATACTGTGGGAAAAGACATTTACACAAATGCAATACATCATTTTCATAATAACATAAGTAAAAACGCAATGGTACCTTCCAAATGTTTACCAAAATCCCCAATCCGTCCCCACACATCATCCACCTGTACACATATTCAGCCAGGAACCACCTCTGTGTAAGAACACACCTCCTTGTGGGCCTAATCTACCCCTTTAAGCAGTAACAAGAGCAAGGAGTGTCTGAGAAGTGGTGGCCTCCCAACCAGCATATTCAACAAAGGGGATCCATGTTGCCACATATTCTGTATATCTCCTTTCAGATGGGGTTGTGATTTTCTCAGCCACCAAAATGTCCCAAACCTTCACCAACCACATCTGGACTACGGCCCTTCAGAATGTTTCCAGTTCCGGACAATGGGCAATTTAGACGCCATCGAAAAGGTGTCCCACCAGGGGGACAGCAGGAAAACCCCATGCCCCGTGTCACCCGGCAACACCACTACGGGTTCCTTTGATAACTGATCCCAGTAATCTCTTTAAGTTTAGACAACACCTCTGTCCAAAAGATCTTTTCTTTCCTGCAAAACCATAGCATATCTACGAGAGATCCCACTTCATTACAATCCCGCCAGCAATTAGTGGATTATTCAGCATTCGTGTGATGCAATCTCCGTGGTGTTAGGTACCACATGTAGCACGATATACAAGCACGTTCTCTGCCCCTTGCACATCTTCAAGATTTGTACATACGAGTCCAGATACGCAGCCATGTATCAGCATCTATTGTGATTCCCAAATCCACTTCTCATTATTCAAGAAGGGCAAGTGTGTTACTGGTACCCCTGTTTCTAACAAGCTATATAGTTTTGACATTTTGGATTTGCGGATTGAATTGTAAGTTTTAGTGGGTTTAGGGGTCTGGTGGCTCTACCTCTAATAGAGAGCTGAGATGCCCAATGGCTCAACAGCACATAGCGGAGCCGTTCAGATTCATTTAAAGAGAATGCTTCCTTACACTCATTGAGGGATAATGGGCCTCCATCTTTGTAAAGTTGTTGTACGGTCACATAGCATAGAGTATTTCTAGTTGATGTCAGCAATGAGAGCTCTGTCATCCCACTAGTCCCATATGCCCCAGTGTATTGGAGCCGGGCCAACACTATCACCAAACAGGTTTATTACACAGGAGTTATAGAGCAAAGGTTGCATTCACACTGCTCACAAATCACAAACATCCATGCGTAAATTGCATGTTTTTAATTGATTGTAGGTCAGCCTGACACGTGTTTCGAGCTATGTGCTCTTCGTCAGAGGCTTGTGTAGTCTTGGTGTCAATTGTCGAGTGACGATGGGCGCACTTATTGTGCAAGCTGTCGTCTATATAAACCACTGTTGCGTGATTCCATTCAATTGGTAATGGTAATTGCCAGCCTTTAGGCGTGTGATTCTTTCTTGTTCTGCTCACCATCGGGAATTCTCAATGACAATGCCAGGCAATGATATAAGAGCCTGGCAACCAAATTTATTTTTAAAGTAGTAATCCTGCCGAAGCAAGAGATTTCTTGCCCACCACACCTGCTAGATCCACCATGTGATTTAGTATAGTTGACTATAAAGCCTGAGACGCACTGGAAACTAGTTAGCTCATGAAGCAGACCCTCTAATGCCCCTCTGCATATTATCCTGAGTACTATGCTCTGTAATTAATCTGGTTTGATATCCATCCACAATACTCTGCAGTACCTCCATCAACCGACACACCCGGATCTTAGAAGACAGCTTAGAGTCATTTTTAGTGAGGGTAATTGGGTGAAATGAGTCACAGTGAGTCTGATCTTTCCCTGGTTTGGGAATCAGGATCATTGTAGAGATCCCCATGGTGGGGGTAATTCTCCCGGATACTAGGAAAAAATTAAACATGGTCGTCAAGTGTGGGACGAGAAGTTAGTACAATTTATTGTAGAAGGGAGCTGTAAACTCATTGGGATCCAGGGCTTTGTTTTTCAGGGTTTTGATAGCCCATTCAACCTCACTGTGAAGTATGGGACCCTCTCATGCCTCCCTCATCTCTCTCGATAATCGTGGCATATTAGCCTCCTTCAGTACATGGATTGCACCGCCTCTGAAAGAGATGCCCCTGCAAACACTGACTTAAAATGCTGTTGAATGATCTTACATTTTTCAGAATCCACATACACAGTACCCCCTGGTCATTATATAATGTTAATATATTATCACATGTTCTGTGTTTTTTCAATTTGGATATCAGGAGACGATTAGCCGTATTACTATTGTATAGTCATGTTGCTTTGTTTTTAAGAGCGCTTGTCCAGACCTATCCTCTAGATGTTCCTCTCATTTCTTGTGCGTTATTCTCAGCTTACACAGCAAAGCCTTAGACCCTGTTCTCTTGTATTCCAATTTGGCTGTTTGCACTCCCTAGTATAAGCTGCTTTCTTGCTAATCAATTCCCCACGTTCCACTGCCTTCATTGCTTCACAGGCTGTTGCCATTGAAAGGTTTAAATTGCTGTTTTACCAAAAACAATCTACGATAACCTTAGCTATGCCCCTAAATAGAGCCTGATCTCTCAAGATTGAGCTAAACTATTTTCATGGGCATCTGACTGGTTCAGGTCTATCTACAATCGCCAGGTAGAGCAGTAATGGAGCATGATCAGACAATATCTGTGACCCAATTTCCACCGCCCGGACAAATGGATAAACGTCACTAGAGACCAACAATAGATCGAGACTGGAGAAGCATCAATGGACGTGAATAGAAGGAAAAATCCCAGTCCTTCCTGAGGCACAGTCTCCATGCGTCAGCCAGGCCTCGTAGTAGTGTAGTGAATGATAGTATGTGTTTATAGTCCAATCTAAATGCTGGCAAGGATTAATCATTTATCAGGTTCGGTACCAGATTGAAGTCACCCTCATCAGTATTTGTCCCTCAGCAAAGGCGGGATTAAACCCTTAAGGAACTACCTTGCCCAAAATGTGGGGCACAAATGGAAATTAGGAAGAATAGACGATTCCATAGGAAGCCTTTAACACATATATACCTCCCCTGGGTATCCCAAAAAATCTTCATCTTGGACATTAGTACATTTTCCCACTGCAATATGGCCATCCCCCACCTTTTCTCACACCCTGATGCAAAGAAGTGTTTCGGCAAAGCCTAATGCCTCATTCTATTTTCATCCCGTTGGAGCATGTGGGTTTCCTGCAGGAATATAATGGACAATGATCATTCCAACACATTTCTAATAACCAGACTTTCTCTTCACTGGGAAGTTCAGACCCTGAACATTCCATGTCCCCATCTGGATAAGCTCCTCCTCCTTCAATCAGAGGCATAACCCTCCTACATCATAACTCCACACTTCTGGCATCTTCTTCGAAATTCAACCAGTTACCCACTGGATATATGCACCAATTGACCCACAGTAAAGAATGTTAACTTTGACCCATACACCCCATCCATTTCCCACACTAAAGAAAACACACATTGAACATCTGCAAACCAACCCTGTAAGCCGATCCAGAAGACTTAGATGATGGGTCTCTTGCCTTGAAGGGAAAACATACATCATCTTTTGAAAAGACCGTCCCAAATAACTTGTTTCATAATAAAAACCATACACAAGCACTTCAGCACAGCATCCCCACCCAGTATAAAGGTGCACAACCTAGGTCACAGCACAATAATGCCATAGTAATGTTGATGACAGTTTGACCCTGGGTCTGGCACCTCACCTTCCTGTCTTTCCCCATTGTTGAGCCTTTCTTCGACCCACCGGGCTTGATACAGAGCTCTGAGCCTCCTCCGCCCCTGGCCCCTCTCCCTCTTCCCTCAGTAGGTTCTACCCCTCCTTCAGAGATGTGATGGCCCATTGCTGCCACTGATATGAAAAGAGGAGCATGGTAGGTGACTTCTCTGTCCCTCAGCATTCCATCAGTGGCTGTAATGCTCTCCTCTTCGACAGAGTGGACGATGCCAAATCCTGATTCACAGAGAGTGACATGTTGTGAAAGGTGATTGACAGCAAAGCCCTGACTGTGGCCATTATGTGTTCTTTCACATAAAAAAAAGAAAAATACACAAACTATCCATCAGCAGGTCTATCCTGAGGCACAGAAGATCAGGGTCTGTTTTTATGTGCCCTGTCCAATTTAATGCCTGTTTTAGCTGGCAGGTCAAGTTTGGACCGAAAAAGGCTTGGCCATTTGTAACAATGGCCGACAACTCTTCATCTCTCAACGACAGAGGAATTCCAGGAATGTGGCTATTATTCCTGCTGGATCGATTCTCTCTGTCTTCCTGTTATCCTTGACAGCTTCACAGCGAGTTTCCAAGGCTACCGTTTTGTAGGATCATTCCCCCATCTCATGAGACTGCTCACAGAGTGTATCTTCAACCTCAGAGATTCTAGGCTCTGCTATAGTCATTCTCTAGTCAAGCACCATCATTTTGTGAGACAATTGCTCAGTGCTCTTGTGAATTTCTTTTCTAATTTCCAAAAGCAGTTTCTGCAAGTTCACCTTGGTGGTCGCTTGAGACAATAAACCTGAGAGTGAGTCTGTTTCATGGACTTAAGCAGCAACCACTTCACTCAGTTTGGAGTTATTGGAGGGTTCCAGCATCAAAAAGGATATATGCCTACTTGCCTGATTTAGGCGTTTCCTCCATGGCACAGTAGGAACCACCACGGGCTGAGGAACGTCATTGAGGGTCGAGCTATCACCCACTGACAAAGTACTACAGGAGTCTGCAACAAAAGGCCATGCTTAAACAACACTACACTGAGCAGGCTGTGCTTGCACTTCTACGGAACCGCCAACTCAAACACTTTGATTCGCTGGTATGGCATACCTTAACATGAAGCCTCCCGATCCATGATACCCATTCCGTGAGAACCACTATGCTACTGAAGGCGAGACCCTACACCAGGTCCCACCAACCCACCGGGTATTGCTGAACAGATGACGAGAGAGCCCCGCCTGTGGTGACCTTAACTATAAGCTAGGCACTAGGTTCCAATCAGCTTCCCCGCAGTGTGCATTTCTCGGCAATGCTTCACCGTATAAGGCGTGTCTTGCATACTTTTGCTCCAAATTAGTCAGATTCGGCATTGCGCCCGGTGTGCTTCTAGCATACATTGACTTTAGAGAGAATCCCCCTCATGCGGGCGGCCCTCATGCAGATTCATCAACTGCACAGGGAGACCACATTTACTACACATTGATAACAATTAAGCACCCTCGGCATTTCTTCTCCCCATCCATTTCTATGTATTTTCGGATCTCACTCTGTGTGATTCTTAGCACCCTGATCGGTCTCAACAGGTCTCTGTTCAATGAGAGGTCACTCCATCAACCCGTGTTTGCTGCGGTGTGGTATTTGGCAACTCCAGAGAACACAGCGCCAAGCAATGTGTACTGTATAGCACCATCTTGGGAGCTGGAGGTCGGTCCACCACAATTGCCTGATCTCCGGCGTCCAGGCACCTCAGAAGCCCCTGAAATGCTATGTCTGATCCTCACTGGACGCCCAGTTTCAATCCAGGGCCATATCACGGTAAGGGCTCACCAGATAGTGTTTTTTAGCCTTGTTGATCCCTTGCCGCATCAGAGGGCCTTAGGATGCCATCCGCTCCGATGGCACGCCAAGCCACGGCCCCCACCTTTGTGTCGTTTCTATGTTGCAGTTCTGAAGGACATATCTTACCAGGGCTGGGAAGAACCATACTGTTTACTTCCATTTATTGTTAATTTGTCTGGTGCTGCTGTACATCCAGATGTACCTTTTGCATTGTATTTTATAATGCATTTATCTAGGGCCCATATAGCATAGCAATTCAACTTCAGTGTGCTTCAGCAACCACAGTAATGAACACGACGACTGCACATGCCAGGACCAATGACATAACCAAACAACAACAAAACAAACATTATAATCAGGTTTCAGAGGAAAGCACAAAGGTGCATTATTACCAAGTCATCATAGCAAGAGGAAGGTGAAATCACCCATGCTCCTTCGGGACTCATTTCGAATGTTGAGTGAAGTTCTCCAGAGAGGATAACAGGTTTGGAGTCACTGGAGGCGAGGGAGTGCTAAACTGTCACCCACCAAGCTTGAAGACATTTGAAACTCTATTTTTATTTTGAAAGGCCAATGCCACCATTTTATTTTCTGTCTGCGAACACGGTGCCCTTACAGGGCAGTAGAGCTGGCACAATGTTGCAGAATCCGTAAACCAGATTTCATCGGAGCACTACACAGATGAGATAGGGCTTTCTGCTTAGCGTGCTGTTCAATAGCCAGCCAGACTAGTCTCTCTGTGAGTGCTGAAATATCTTCAATTTTTTCTCAGACATTAATTTGTAATCTTGACTGGTTGATTTGGTTCTGTAGTGAAAGTTTGTTGAAAGTTGTGTGTCCAGATTTTAGAATGATTTGACAGAAGAAGTGCTAGGGTCTTGGTTAATAAGAGACCAATGAAATGGCAAGGCGGAAGTGTGGAGGTCTCCAAGTAGTAAGATCTCCTGTTGACCTGTGTCATTGGCCCTCATTAGAAGGTTGGCGGAATGGGTTTACCGGCACCGGTAAAGGCGCCGGTAAACCCATTCCACCCTACCACGAGGTCTCCTCACGGGACCCGCAATGGGCGCCTGTAAAAACCATGCGTCCATACCGAGTCCCGCGGGGACACCAGGGAGCTAACAACGGGCCCATCATTAACGGGCCCATTGTTAGCTCCATCCCCATTCCCATTGAGCCCTATGGGGGCTCGAATGGGAATGGGGATGGACCGGGTCTGGGTTCCTCGGACGGGGAATTACCGGGTCCGCCAAGGTTGCGATGGCCCGGTAATTCCTCATTCGAGGAACCCGGGCCCGGATTGCGGTAAGGAGGCAACCATGCCGCTAAAAGCGGCATGGTTACCTCCAACCTTCTAATGAGGGCCATTGTCTGTGATCTTGCTGTGGCTTATTCTGCCACAAATGATTGAAGACAAACTGGAAGAGCTCAGAGAAGGTAATGGGATCCCTGAGAATGGTGATGTCTGACAACACACTGGGAGTTGCCTGCATGGTATACACTACAATTGTATACCAATGGCGCCAGTTCCACCTGTTCTCCGTTCCCCGGCCCACCCCTCCTACTCCTGGTTACATCCGCATGGGGCCTTGCCTCACTGTATTCACAGTTGAGGTAAACTAGGGTGCTTTTCTCCCCTCGCAGGATTCTCAAACTTAGGTGGCCCGGTACCTAATGCGCATTACTGTTTGCTCTGAACTGTGGTATACTAGGGTGCTTTTCTCCCCTCGCAGGATTCTCAAACTTAGGTGGCCCGGTACCTAATACGCATTACTGTTTGCTCTGAACTGTGGTATACTAGGGTGCTTTTCTCCCCTCGCAGGATTCTCAAACTTAGGTGGCCCGGTACCTAATACGCATTACTGTTTGCTCTGAACTGTGGTATACTAGGGTGCTTTTCTCCCCTCGCAGGATTCTCAAACTTAGGTGGCCCGGTACCTAATACGCATTACTGTTTGCTCTGAACTGTGGTATACTAGGGTGCTTTTCTCCCCTCGCAGGATTCTCAAACTTAGGTGGCCCGGTACCTAATACGCTTTACTGTTTGTTTGCTCTAATTGTGGTAACTTGTGCTTGCCGCTCACTTCCTGTCTGCGTGCTCTCGTTTCGTCTGTCTCCCCCCACCCCCTCCTACTCCATGGTGCTCTCTGTCTCGCCTATCTTCTCTAACTGCTTCTCCATTGACTATCCTGCTCTCCTCACTAAATCTGGTAGGAAAAAGTTTAAAAAGGACATCCTGGTCTCCAACCCAGGCCTCCCTATCGCTGACACCTACACTAATGCCTGCTCTAAGGAAACTCTCACTGACATCCTCTTTTTCGTGCCTTCGCCTGACCTATGGACCCTTCATATGGTCTCTGTGCTCTCTCCTTTCTCCTCCTCTCCCATTAATGGTGGCACCCGTTGGGATGTCCTCTTGGCCCCCTTCCGCTCCTCTAAGGCCATCATTAATGTCTACGCTAATGGGACCGTCTTGGTCCAAGGCCCTCAGGCCAACCTTCACCTCTTCGATAGACGCTTCCCACACCTCATCAACTTCCTCTCCTCTCCTGCTGTCCCCCCTCCTCTATCCTTGGCTACCTTGCCTCTACCCTCCCTCCCTGCCCCCTCTCGTGCTCCTTCTTCACCTCCTTCTTCAATACCTCCGCAGGGCGTACCTCTGATCTGTACCCCTCCCCGGAAGTTCTTCAAGGATGGCAGCCTTCTCCACATTGCCACTCTAAACACTCGCTCTGCCATCAATCACTCCTCCGATATCTGTCACCTTCTTGAGGAACTGGACCTCGACGTCCTTTGTCTCACTGAGACATGGTTCACAGCCAGCTCTGCCACCAGCTTTGACACACTCCTACCTGACGGTTACAAGATCCTCTCCATGCCCAGGCCTAACCGTGCAGGGGGTGGTGTTGCCCTTATCTTCCCTGAGTGGATTCCTGCCACTGTCACTCCTACGCAGACCTACTCCTCTTTTGAATGTCTTGTCTGCCGACTCTCTCTCTCTCCTAGCCATTCCCTTACCGTGGCTACTATCTATCGGCCACCTAGTCGAATTTCCTCCTTCCTCTCTGAGTGGGCTGACCTCTCCTCCTCACTCCTGTCCTCAACCACTCAACTCCTCTTTCTTGGCGACTTCAACATCCACCTTGATGCCTCCAGTCCCCCCACTGGTCTCTTT
This sequence comes from Ambystoma mexicanum, assembly GCF_040938575.1. NCBI lineage: Eukaryota > Metazoa > Chordata > Amphibia > Caudata > Ambystomatidae > Ambystoma > Ambystoma mexicanum. The sequence continues at coordinate 1,415,682,861 of NC_090931.1, read as the reverse complement.
CGTGACCTCTGCGACTCTCTCTCACTCTCTATTCTCCCGTCTGGGCCTACTCACTCTGCTGGGCTCACTCTTGATGCTCTGATCTCTTCTGACCTTCCCCTCTCCGTCCCTCTCTCCACTCCTCTCTCCTGGAGTGATCACTTTCTCCTATCCTCCCACCTCACCCTCCCTACCCCACAGGCAAAGCCACCCTCTTCACTGCCACCCACCTTCTCGGTCATCCGACCCATGAAGCGTGTGTCAGTTGAGGCTTTCGCTGCTACCTTCTCGCCCCCCCTGCCCCTTCGGCTGACTCCCACCCTGACACAGCCCTCTCCATGCTCCACTCTGCTATATCTGTTACTCTTGATATCCTTGCCCCCGTCATGAGAATCCGCCTGAAGCCCAAAGCCAAATGTAACTCCTGGTATGACTCGGATCTCGTCACCCTAAAACGCAAGTGCAGGGTTGCAGAGAGGAAATGGCGTGCTTCATGTTCATCCTCTGACAAACTGGCCTGCCGCCTGCTCCAAAGGCAGTACCGGCTCTCCGTTCTCACCAAGAAGAGAGCCCTTATCCAAGCCCGCATCTCTGCAGCATCAAACAACTCCGCCGAACTCTTTAAAACCTGCAAAGAGCTGGCCAACCCTGTTGCAGTCTCTACCGCTCCTGTCCCCTTCCAGGCCCTCTGCACTGCACTGGCCTCTCACTTCATCTCTAAAACTCAGGACATCCTGTCCTCGCTCTCCTCCTTTCACCTCCCTCCCTCCCTTCCCGGCTCTTCCTCTGGCCCTTCTGCAGTCACCCCTCCTCCCTCTTTCTCTGCCTTTCCACCTTTCTCTGCTGACGAGGTTTCCAGACAAGTCCGATCAATGAAAGTCTCGTCTAAACAGGTTCACCCCTGTTCCTCCAAAACTATCAAGGACCACATCGACTCCCTGGCTCCTGCCCTGGCTGACTTTTGCAACCACTCCTTCGCCTCTGGAGTCTTCCCTTCCCCGCTCAAGCACTCCCTTGTGCACCCTCTTCTCAAGAAACCCTCTTCCGACCCCTCCTGCCTGGCTAACTATCGCCCTATCTCCATCACTCCCTTCCTGGGCAAGCTCCTGGAGAAACTGGCCATCTCCCAGCTTAACCTCCATGCTGAATCTGTTGGTAGTCTTCATGACCATCAATCTGGCTTCAGAGCTGCCAGAAGCACGGAAACTGCTCTCCTGAACATCCGTGAAGACCTGCTCTTGAACCTCGATTCCAACACTCCGTGTGTTCTCATTCTGCTCGATCTCTCCTCTGCCTTTGACACTGTCAACCATGCCATCCTGCTCAACCGTCTCCGGGAAAACCTGGGTATCACTGGTCAGGCTCTGGCGTGGCTGACCTCTTTCCTTTCAAATCGACCCTCCCAGGTCCAACTGGGGTCCTTCCTCTCCGACATCTTTTTCTCCACCTGTGGTGTCCCCCAGGGATCTAATCTCTCTCCCTGGCTGTTCAACCAGTATCTGGCACTCCTTGCCCACCGCATCGCCGCTCTCTGCCCTAATTTCCAGTGCTACGCGGACGATACCCAGCTCATTTTCAGGCTACCCTCAGCCTCCACCTCTCCTTCCCTCATCTCTGACTGTCTGTCTGCTATCCAAGAATGGTGTGCCGCCAATGACCTCTGCCTTAATGCCAGTAAGACTGAGATTCTACTCATCGGTACTCCCACTCCCTCCTTCCCTGCAGCTCTCTGGCCTGCCTCCCTTGGACCCTCCCTGCGCCTACCTGCAAGGCAAAAAACCTTGGTGTCATCTTCGACTCCACACTCTCCTTCTCTCCTCATATTTCTGACGTCGCCAAGAGGTCACACTACCAGCTGCACCTCCTCAGAGGTATTCTCCCCTTCCTCTCCTTCCCCCAGAAGCTCACTGTCTCCCGAGCCTTGGTTCTCTCGAAGCTGGATTACTGTAACAGCCTCTATCTTAATCTGCCTGCCTCCACTCTCCGCCCTCTGCAACTCATCCAGAACAGAACTGCGAGACTTGTCCTTAACCTCAAGCCCAGGGACCGTATCTCTCCAGGACTGAAATCTCTACACTGGCTCCCAGTGGCTGCGAGGATAAAGTTCAAAACCCTCTGCATTGTCCACAAGGCCTTCTGGGGCCTGGGTCCTAAATACCTTCAACTCTCTCTTCCCAAATATCTTCCTTCCCAAGCCCTTCGCTCATCCGCCTCCAACTCCCTCAGGGTCAGCCGCTTCTCGAAGCAACGAGCTGGGGGTAGATCTCTCTCCGCGGCAGGGGCCTCCCTCTGGAACAGCCTTCCTGCCTCCCTGAAACTTGAGGAGAACCATCTCCGGTTCCGGAAGCACCTCAAAACCTTCCTCTTTGCTTCTGCTTTCTCTCTCCCTCTCCCCTGCTGAACAGCTAATATTCTTCACTGAAACTGCACTGATCCTGCAACTGGACCACTCTAAACGGCCTCGGTCCTGGGCCCAGCCACTCTCCACTTGCACTGATGCCCTGGAACCCCTCTGCACTGCGGGACTGTCTCTGTATCCCTACAGCCCCCCCCTTCCCCAGCACTTGTTCTGCACTTACCTTGCACTTGCCACCAGCTGGCCCTATTTATTTATTACTTTACGCCACTTACCTTGTACTACACTTCCCCCCCTCCCCTTCCCCTTGCACTTTTCCCCCTCCCCCACCCCTGCACTTGCGCGATCTGAATGAAACCTGGCCTAGTAGGATCGTTGTCTGTCTCCCCTTGTTCCTCCCCTCCCTGCCTCGTCGCGCCTTGAAACACCTGTGTATAGGCGCGTTACAAATACCATATCATATCATATTAGGATGGCATTTTCACTGAATTGTTTTCCAACAAACTTGCAGATGCAGAGCATGGCTAAGGGATATTGTAAGGAGGGGAGTTAGTGGTGGAAAGCAGTTGCTGGGTTCTCCCCCCATTCCCACTGTTTGGGGTACAGAAAAGTGGAAAACCCGGCAAAAGTGCATTCGGTAAAAATGCCATTCGGCAAAAGAAATTCGTCAGACATTCCTAGAACGGCATGCATAGACGGGAATCTAAATTGTTCTTCTCTATGCTTTCGAAAGTCTCGGATCCAATGCATGCACCTCATTTCACCATGTCCTGGCCCCCAAGCCCGCCTTTCCTCCGAATTCAAGCTGCTGATAGGCTAATGGCTTAGAGCAGGACACCTTTCAGGCGGCTTATGCAGCTTCTTCCGGAGGAGCAGAGAAAGAAGCCCTTGGAAATGGATGCATAGAAGCCTGTCACCGATTGATGGAAGACTTTTTAAGCAGATGGACACCGCGTGTGTGAAAATCAATGAACTGGTTGTCGATGCACAATACATGTCCTTCCTGAACCCAATGAAACACCTGACAAATAGGAGGGGAAGTTTCCTGTCTTTAAGTGCTCTGAATATTTCTAAAGTTACATGCAATGAAATGAATACCTTCGTCTTCCCTCCTAATTTGCAAACCACATTATTAGCTTGGATGTTCCGCATAACTCTGGCATCATATGCATCTTCACAAAAAGGAGAGGCTACTATATGTGATGCTGATTCACTGTGAGACTGAGCAGGATGATGCCGGAGGGGTAGGGTGAAGCGCTCCCTTCCTGTTCGTGCACAGCTGTGCTCCTTGGAGAGTCATCAGCAGTGCAGGAACTGCCTCGTTTATACTCAATCCCACACAGTCAACGAGTGTGTGGTCCGGAGCCATGTATGCACAAAAGAATAAACAGAGACACGCACAGCGTGGGAAATGAATCGATTCCTCCTTCAGTGATTGAGATGTATGTTCTACTGAGCAGCGAAATTCTATGTCAGAAGGGAAGGCAGACTGAGAGTTGGTCTGTGGGGGACAGCGAGAATATAGGCTAGACTAAACAATGTGGGATCTGAGCACATAATGCATCACTGTGTTTAACCTTGGAGAATTGACGTCAGGCCAAACAAATAGTGAACACAGCATTAAACGCATCACCGCGGTTGGCCATGGAGAATAGAGGTTAGACTAAAGAACCAGGGAACACAGCATGTAATGCATCACTGTGGTTGGCCATGGATAATAGACGTTAAACCAACGAACCAGGGAACACAGCATGAAACACACCACCACGACTGCACATGGAGAATAGACATTAGACCAAAGAGTCAGCGAACACAGCATGGGCATTGTCACTGTGTTTTGCCATGGAGAATAGATGTTAGACCAAAGAACCAAGGAACGTAGTATGAAGTGCATCACGACAGGTGGCCATAGAGAATAGAGATTAGACCAAAGAACCAGGAAACACAGCATGAAACTCAACACTGTGGTTCACCATGGAGAATATATGTAAGACCAAAGAACCAGGGAGCACAGCTTGAAATGAATCACCACAATTGGCGACACAGAATGAAACCCATCACCATGACTGGCCATGGAGAATAGACGTTAAACTAAAGAGTCAGGGAACATAGCATGAAATGCATTACTATGGTTGGCCATGGAGAATAGACATTAGCCCAAAGAACCAGGGAACACAGCATGAAATGTATCTCTGTGGTTTCCCTTGGAGAATAGATGTTAGACCAAAGAACCAGCGAGCACAGAATTAAATGCATCACCGTGGTGGACCTTGGAGAATAGACATTAAATCAAACAACCAGGGAGCACAGCATGAAACACATCACCATGGTTGGCCATGGAGAATAGACATCAGACAAAAAAACAAAAGAAAACAGGGAACTCAGCATGAAACACATCACAGTTGTTGGCCATGGAGAATAGATGTTAGATTAAAGAACCAGGGAATCCAGTATGAAGTGCATCACCACAGTTGGCCATGGAGAATATATGTCAGACTTAAGAACCAGGGAAAACAGCATGAAATGTATCACAGAGGTTGGCCATGGAAAATAGACTTTACACCAAAGAGTTAAAGAAAACAGCATGAAAAGAATCAACACGTTGGCAATGGAGACTAGACATTATACCAAAGAACCAGGGAACACAGCATGAAATGCATCACTGCAGTTGGCCATGGATAATAGATGTTAGACCTAAGAACCAGTGAACACAGAATGAATCGCATCACTGCGGTTGGCCTTGGAGAATAGACGCTAGACCAAAGAACCAGGGAACACAGCATGGTGCCATGTGTAACAAAGCTGGGGCTGTGATGGTTCCAGTCTCACTCCGTTTATTTAGATTTATTTTAGTTAGCATTACTTTTAATGCTAATATCTGTAGGCTTCAAATCAGCATGGGGAAAATAAAGCTATAGGTGTAATCATGTTTTGCTGAGTATGGATGTGAGAGCGCATTTGTAGAATAAAGACCATCCGTGTCCCTGATTGCAAGAAAAAAGGTACATCTAGCGTTAAGTGTTGATGAAACTGCATTTTTTTTTTAAATTGAAGATACTGAGTTCTGCTTTAAGCAGTAGCCCCAACTGTATTAAGGGTTAAGATGGAATTTACTGTGATATGGAGGAGCCCACCTGTATGCATGTCCCAACCTAGGAATTCAACCGCTAACAGCAATTGTACACTTATGTAAATGTGTAAAAATACTAGCTGACTGCATTCTGGTGCCTGCCACTACATTTATAAAAACTAAACAGGAATTTACAGTCACATGTGCCATTAATGCCAGGACTTAAAAACATTAATTAATAGTTCTGTTTCATCCTTTGTTTAACAAAACAAGAATACAAATGTAGTAATCAGGTGGGGAAAGTGAGTAGTGGTTTGTATGTATAGACTTTGATATGTATAGGATTAATATAGCTTAAGCCTAGTTACTAAGTAACAGAGCACTGTATGATATGATATGATATAGCATTTATAATGCACCTATACACAAGTGTTTCAAGGCGCGATGAGGCGGAGAAGGGGGAACAAAGGGAAGACAAAACAACAAACCTACTAGGCCAAGTATCATTCAGATCGTGCAAGTGCATGGGGAGGGGGAAAGGGAAAAGTGCAGGGGAAAGGGAAAGTGCAGTACATGGGATAGTAGGAAAAAAGATAAATAAAACGGCCGCAGGTGGCAAGTGCAAGGTAAGTGCAGACATAATGCTGGTAGGGGGACTGTAGGGATACAGAAAAATAGTCCGCAGGTGCCGGGGTTGCCAGCGAGGCAGTGCAGGTGGTCAACTGGAGGGGCCTGGGCCCGAGAATCAGAAGGGGAGGCCAGGTAACCAGTGCCGTTTCAGCCAGGGATTCATCAGGGGAGAGGTAGAGAGAAAGCAGAGGCAAAAAGGAAGGTTTAGAGGTGCTTCCGGAACCGGAGATGGTTCTCCTCAAGTTTCAGGGAGGCAGGAAGGCTGTTCCAGAGGAAGGCCCCTGCCGAAGAGAGAGATCTACCACCAACTTGTTGCTTGGAGAAGCGACTGACCCTGAGGGAGTTGGATGATATTTAGGAAGCGACAGTTGAAGGTATTTCGGCCCACGGCCCCAGAAGGCCTTGTGGACAATGCGGAAGGTGTTGAACTTAATCCTCACAGCCACTGGGAGCCAGTGAAGAGATTTCAGTCCTGGAGCGATACGATAACTGGGCTTGAGGCCAAGGACAAGTCTTGCAGTCCTATTCTGTATCAGTTGCAGAGGGCGTAGAGTGGAGGCAGGCAGATCTAGATAGAGGCTGTTACAATAATCCAGCCTAGAGAGAACCAGGGCTCTGGAAACAGTGAGCTCTGGGGGAAGGAGAGGAAAGGAAGGATACCTCTGAGGAGGTGCAGCTCGTAGTGTGACTTCTTAGAGACGTTGGAGATGTGAGGAGAGAAGGAGAGTGTGGAGTCGAAGATGACTCCGAGGTTTTTTGCCTTGACGGTGGGAGCAGGAAGAGGGCCAAGAGAGGCTTGCCAGAGAGCTGCGGGGAAGGAGGGAGTGGGTGTGCTGATGAGTAGAATCTCAGTCTTACTGGCGTTAAGTCAGAGGTCATTGGCGGCACACCACTCATGGATGGCAGAAAGACAATCGGAGATGAGGGAAGGAGAGGAGGAGGCCAAGGGTAGCCTGAAAATGAGCTGGGTATCATCCGCATAGCACTGAAAGTTGGGGCAAAGAGCCGCGATGCGGTGGGCAAGGAGTGCCAGGTATTGGTTAAAAAGCCAGGGAGAGAGGTTAGACCCTCGGGGGACACCACAAGTCGAAATAAAGATATCAGAGAGGAAGGACCCAAGTTGGACCTGGGAGGGTCGGTCGGAGAGGAAAGAAGTCAGCCATGCCAGAACCTGACCAGTGATGGCCAGGTTATCACAGAGACGGTTGAGCAGGATGGCATGTTTGACAGTGTCAAAGACAGAAGAGAGATCAAGTAAGATGAGGACGCATGGGGTGTTGGAGTCAAGGTTGGAGAGCAGGTCTTCACGGATGTTCAGGAGAGCAGTTTCCGTGCTTCTGGCAGCTCTAAAGCCAGACTGATGATCATGAAGACAGCCAACAGATTCAGTGTGAGAATAAGCTGGGAGATGGCCAGTTTCTCCAGGAGCTTGTCCAGAAAGGGAATGATGGAGATTGGGCGATAGTTAGCCAGGAAGGAGGGGTCAGCAGAGGGTTTCTTAAGAAGAGGGTGCATAAGGGAATGCTTTAGGGGAGATGTACAAAACAGGGTGGTGAAAACAGGGAGAGAACACAGAGGAGAGCCATGGGACGGGAGAACAATGAATAGGGTTGATCCCCTTTGCCTATGTACACAAATGGGGAGATTTACAGAGATCTGTGGGGAACCTGCATGAATATGTTCAAAGTTCAAAGAGGGTTTTCAGCCTTTCAATACTGGGTTGAAATGGTGCAATTTATGAACAGTGTTTTCCCTAAAAATTGGGCAAAACACCATCCAATTGACAAGTAATTCTGTAACACATGGAAAATTCCCATATGTCTGAGGGAGCTGCTCGTGCAATCCAGGCATGGCCCATTGGTCATGGACCAGAATTACCTGCATGATTCCCACATGCAGAGGAGGTGATCACGTGAGCTGTTCTGTGTTACTGCCACCTTCATGAAGGGCAGATGCATGTCAGGTCGCTTCCCATTATGAATTAGTCGCCCCTTGCTACAACCATACTCGCTTTGCTCAAAATGTTTATTTAATGATTTGTATATTGTCTGTTTGGGTTGTTATATGATTTGTGGGGGTTTCACGTCATTGCTATAAAACTATTATTTTAGCCCTGCGATTTTACCCTTTTTGCATATAACTTGATCACATGGTTTACACATGTACATTTTTTCAAACTTTCCAATTAGTTTGACATACAAACATTAATGGGTAGTAAACAAAGTAGATGTGGCCTACTTTTCCTTGATGAATGCTGTGACTTGGCATGTGAACACTTTTCATGAATTGGGTATATGCTATACTGGCCGAGGATTTTATTTTGACAAAGCAAAACGTGATATATGCTGATTTTAAGAAAAAAGAAAAAAGTTAGAATACATTGATTGAAATACTCCTCAGATTGTTTTTGCACATGCAGCCCCACAAAAGACACAAACTACCCTTGTTCAAATCCTGGTGGCAAATGTGGATGCACCATCCAACAAAAAGGCAAAAGATGACCATTTCCATCCAGAGTGGGAAAACACTTTTTTTCCAGCATAAAAAGAAAATGTGCATCTTTAATCTACAGTGTCCAATTTACAGTGGGGAAAAAAGCATACCATTGATAGTCATTTTGCAATAACACACACAAACTATGAACATTATTTTCCCAAAGGAAGCTGACTGTGATCCTAAAAAGGTGGTAAACTAAATGCTGCAGTGCAAATGATGTTACAGAGGGACCCTTCAAAGTTGCAAATTATTTGATGAAAAACAAATGTACATTTACAGATGGTGAAATTGTGTAGGACACAACGACTCCAGTGACAGCCTGTTGTAAAAGATTTAAAGAAACAGTCTTGAATTTATGTCTGCCATGTCAGGTGTGCAGTTAGGTGCAAACACTATGGCAAGTAGAGTATCTGCACTATGATTTTCTGGTTCTGCAAACCTGTCCTTTGCAGATGAACTTCCTGAAATCAAAACTTTTTTTTCTAAATACTGGAGGGATGTGTAAAACGTGATTGACAGGGCGTGGCCGCCTTAATGTGTTAGGTCCAGTATTGAAAATCTTGCAATTGGCTTAGAAAGCCAGAGCTGATGGGGTTTCATTGTATCTCAGGGAGATTAGCCATTTGGAGTGTTGGGCTCTTTGTTTTTGGTGGTGGTTCCAATGCTTCTGTTATAGAATAAAGGAAGAAAGGCATCCTGCTTATGATCAGTTCCAAATTGGGGGGGGGGGGCTTGGCAGAAGGTGGGGATTAATCTGACCCTTTGTTGTTAGGGTGTGAATTCATCAATGATAATACAGGAATGTGTTTGAATCCCTCAAGAAGGCTCACTCTTCTATTGCTTCACCACAGGTCTGCGCAGGGGCTGGCCTCAGCAGGGGGTCTTGCAGCCGGCCATGGTTTCTTTCAGTCAGAGCCCTTCTTGCAGAGGCAGGTTGAGGTTCAGCCTATCCCAGAAAGAACTAAACAGTATTTCTTTCCCAAATATCCCAAGGGGCTTTCCCTGTGGATTCACAGTTGGCCAAGACAGAGCATCCATCAACCTAGTAAGATTTCATACTCCTTCCTATGGAGAGTAAGGTGGTGGATGCTTAATGCTCCTGAAGCAAAATCGAGGACTCCCGTGTTCTTCAAACCTCGCAGGGATGCTGGTTGAAAATCTTTGCCCACCCACATCAGATGCTCGTTAAGTGGATGTCATTTTTTCCAGGGAACATCACTGGTTGATTTCTCAGGAGTTGCGGGAACACCCGGTTAAATATGCAATGGAGATGGTGGTGTATCACCCGGGTGATTGTCAGCATTGTCAGCAATATTTTGCTTGTAGAGAAGAAGGATAAAGGGTTTTGTCCCATCATCAACCTCAGGGACTTGAATTTCTTCATGGTGTATTGTCATTTCAAGATGCAGATGACTGGCAAGTTGAAAGATGTGTGGTGCCACAAGATTGGCTAGTGAAGTTGGATCTCAAGTGTGCCTACCACATGGTCTGAATTTTCGGACCGCACAAGGGTTCCCTTTGCTTTACCAAATTGCTCAAACCCATAGCAGATTTCCTCAGAGCCTGGGTGGGGGTCCGGCTGAACGTTTATTTGGATGACATCCTCACTATAGACACAACTGTTCAGGTTATTCCCGGTCATGCATAGATGATGATGGATTTGCTGCAGTCCTGGAGATTCATTATCAATTTTCAGAAGTCAGACCTGTCTCCATACAAGCCGTTGCAGTTTCATTGCCTGGGCTTCATGATACACTGCAAGTTGGCATCTCTCTGGTTGTCACAGGAGAGATTGTTGGCTGTCATGAAGGTGTTATGACAGGCCTTGAGGCACTCAGTGCTCTCAATGAGCCCTCTGGTTAGATTGATGGGCCTGCACTTGTCTTGCATTCACAGGATTTATTTTGATACTCTTTCATTGCAGACCCCTTCAGTATCTATTGAATTGTGGCTCTTCATTGCAGTCTAGGTTATTCAAGCTGGATCCCATTGTCCACAGAAGCATGAGGAGAGTTGCTGCGGTGGTTGGCCTATACTTACGTTTGGTCATATTTACTAAAAGGGCTGCACTAACCCTGTACCAGTAAACATGGCCGCCACACAGCACACGGCAAGCAGGGGACGCGTATTACTGGGGTGCGTGGGAAGTTTCAAACGCGAAAGGGCCTTGTGCGAGTGGGGTACGTTTCACATGCGATTTGAGCATGGTACGTGCATTTCGGGGGTGCGCAGGAAGTATCAAATGCGAATGGCCCTGTGCGAGTGGGTTACGTGTATAACTGGGGTTTGCGGGAAGTTTCACACACGATTGGCCCTGTACGAGTGGGGTACGTGTATAACTGGTGTTCGCGTGAAGTCTCACACATGATTTGAGCATGGTACGTGTATTTCGGGGGTGCGCGGGAAGTTTCACACGCGAATGGCCCTGTGTGAGTGGGGTACGTGTATAACTGGGGTTTGCGTGAAGTCTCACACGCAATTTGAGCATGGTACGTGTATTTCGGGGGTGTGCGGTAAGTTTCACACGCGATTGTCCCTGTGCGAGTGGGGTACGTGTATAACTGGGGATCACGGGAAGTTTCACACGCGATTGGCCCTGTGCGAGTGGGCTATGTGTATAACTGGGGTTCGCAGGAAGTTTCACACGCGATTGTACCTGTGCGAGTGGGGTACGTGTATAACTGGGGTTCGCGGGAAGTTTCACACGCGATTGGCCCTGTGCGAGTGGGGTACGTGTATAACTGGGGTTTGCGGGAAGTTTCACACACAATTGTCCCTGTGCGAGTGGGGTACGTGTATAACTGGGGTTCATGGGAAGTTTCACATGCAATTTGAGCATGGTACGTGTATTTCAGGGGTGTGCGGGAAGTTTCAAACGCGAATGGCCCTGTGCGAGTGGGGTACGTGTATAACTGGGGTTCGCGTGAAGTCTCACACGCGATTTGAGCATGGTACGTGTATTTCGGGGGTGCGCGGTAAGTTTCACATGCGATTGTCCCTGTGTGAGTGGGGTACGTGTATAACTGGGGTTCACAGAAGTTTCACATGCCATTTGAGCATGGTACGTGTATTTCAGGGGTGTGCGGGAAGTTTCCCACGCGAATGGCCCTGTGCGAGTGGGGTACGTGTATAACTGGGGTTCGCGTGAAGTCTCACACGCGATTTGAGCATGGTACGTGTATTTCGGGGGTGCGCGGTAAGTTTCACACGCGATTGTCCCTGTGCGAGTGGGGTACGTGTATAACTGGGGTTCACAGGAAGTTTCACACGCGATTGGCCCTTTGTGAGTGGGCTACGTGTATAACTGGGGTTCGCAGGAAGTTTCACACGCGATTGTACCTGTGCGAGTGGGGTACGTGTATAACTGGGGTTCGCGGGAAGTTTCACACGCGATTGGCCCTGTGCGAGTGGGGTATGTGTATAACTGGGTTTCGCGGGAAGTTTCACACGCAATTGTCCCTGTGCGAGTGGGGTACGTGTATAACGGGCTTCACGGGAAGTCTAACACACGATTTGAGAATGGTACGTGTATTTCGGGGGTGCGCGGGAAGTCCTTCATGTGAATTGGCAGTATGGGTCCTCCCAGGTGTTCCCTCTACACCCTCCACGGCCCCTGCAGGCAGCCCACACCACAGGGGACTACCCTGCACCCCTGGTCATGTCCCGCAGGCAGCCCATCCACCATGGGCATGCCCCCCAGCCAAGCCACATGTCAGCTTGCACTACTGATCACCAACTCATGTCCCCCTGCACCCCCACCCCCCAGCAGTGTGGGGCACCTGCCAGCAGGCCCCCACTCATGTCCTCCAGCACCCCCAGCCCCCAGCAGTGCGGGCCACCTGCCAGCAGGCCCCCACTCATGTCCCACTCATGTCCCCCAACACCCCCACCCCCCAGCAGTGTGGGGCTCCTGCCAGCAGGCCCCCACTCATGTCCCACTCATGTCCCCCTGCACCCCCACCCCCCAGCAGTGTGGGGCACCTGCCAGCAGGCCCCCACTCATGTCCCACTCATTTCCCCCTGCACCCCCACCCCCCAGCAGTGCGGGGCACCTGCCAGCAGGCCCCCACACATGTCTCACTCATGTCCCCCTGCACCCCCACCCCCCAGCAGTGTGGGGCACCTGCCAGCAGGCCCCCACTCATGTCCTACTCATGTCCCCCTGCACCCCCACGCCCCAGCAGTGCGGGGCACCTGCCAGCAGGCCCCCACTCATGTCCCCCTGCACCCCCACCCCCCAGCAGTGCGGGGCACCTGCCAGCAGGCCCCCACTCATGTCCCACTCATGTCCCCCCTACACGAAATAAAGATGCACAATCATGGCCCACTTCTACACCAAAAAACCATATGCCGCCACCCCATTCTTGAGACGCAATGATTTCCCAATCCACCCCACACTGACATGCCCATCTCAAGACACAAACCAAAACTCAACTATGTACATCAACACATGTCCATCACACACATACACTGGTTGGCATTGCTTGTGTAAACCCACATTTTCACATGCATCAACCCAATGAGAAAATCCCACACATGGAACTAACATATGAAAATGTATTATGTACATAAATAAATAAATGAAATGAAAGCATACCAAAATATCAAACATGAAATGAAAAGCATGTGAAAAAGATGAGTGAATGAAAATGATAACCAATCCAAATAAATTTGAAAGAAAAACAGTCATAACTCTCCCTCCACCAACGCAAATCCAAAGGAAAGGTAAAAAAATGATATCCATTATTTCATGTTCATAATGAAAACTAAAAAAGATAAATCATAGTCCAACTATTTACAATACATTGTCCAAAAAAAAAATCCATTTCTCCATGTCCATAATGAAAAAAAAATCAAAATTAATCCATGATCAAACTATATACAATCCATTATCCAAAATAAAAATTAATTAATCCATGTGCAGAATTTCAAAAAAGATATCAAATGAATCCATTGTCCAACGATGTAAAGGGTACATGAGCCCAACCAAACAAATGAAATCTACCTAAGAAACTACCTAAAAATAAAACTATAAACAAATGTGTGTGGCATTGTCCATTGACCACAAATAAAAGGAAAAGGAAAAGGAAACCTAACTCTAAAAACTATGTACAATGGCAGCGGGCTAGTCCGATGGCTCACTTTTGGATGTCCCGGGCCAGGGCATCATCGAACTCCCGCTCGATGTCCTGGAGGTGGTCCTCTTCCATGGGCCCGAGGGTTCGCAGGGATGACGACATGTTCTCATCCAACTCCCTGCGAATTGCCTCGAGGCATTCGGCCCACCACAGGGCCCTCCGCATGCAGTTCTCCGCCCTGACCATTGTGAGCTGTGCCTCTTCCGCCCGCTGCCGCTCCGCATCTATGGCGTGGCCCAACCGCTGCCACACGGAAGACACTTGAAATCCATGGTCCTCCTGCCCTATCACTGATGCCTGCCCCTCCGTTGTTGAAGGCTCCGAGCCATCATGGCTCCCACCTCGTTGCTGCTGCTGCTGTGCCTCTGCCTGTGCCCTGGCTCTTGCTGCCTGCACATCCTCCTCCGGCTGGGGTGCAGTTGTTGAGGTGGCCACCCCTGCTGGACGTCCGACTCCCGAGTGTGGCATTGATGTGTCCTCACCAGCCTGGCCGCAGGGTCAGAGGCAGCTCCACAGGATACCCAGGTGATACATGGGTGGGAAGATGGCATGGAGGACGACTGGCACATAGGGGGTTCAGGTCAGGAGGGGGTCAGAACAAGGTCCAGCAAATGGAGGAATCCAACCCTGGTGAGCTGTCCCAGTAGGTCAACGTGGTCAACGAGCCATTCGAGATGACGTGCAGTCTCCACAAGAAAAGACTGCAGGTCACCTCGCATGGCCCGTTGACGCAACACCACCCCACCCAGGACAGGCTCAACCCGGTCCCGGATAGCCACGTCTGCAGGAAGAGGAAGGCCAGTTGTTGTGCGCTCATCCCCTCCCTGAAAACTGGTCTGGACGTAGGCATCCCTGCTGGAGCCAGATGATGCAGTGACAGGATCAGGGACAGGATTGCACACAGGCACCTCTGCTGCGGCCTGTGCTGCCTCCTGTCCCTGGTCCTGCACTGCACCACTAGCACCAGTGGAATCCCCACCTCCAGACCCCGTGTGTGTCCCTTCCACGGCCTCCTCCTCCACCAAACCCCCCACCAACCTGGATGACTCCATGCCATCTTCCTCCATCTGACCCTGTGGGGTCTCAGCTGCCCCTTCTGCTGCCGAGGAGTCCACCTCCAACCTCCGCCTCTTAGACCTACCCTCAGCACCTGGGGCCTGGGACGCGGCACCAGACTCCTCCCCTACGAGATGACAATCTGGGAGAGGAGCCGGACCTTGCGTCTCCGGCTGGTGGTGCGATCCCTGCCGCTGTGCTCCACAGCACCCTCTCCGCCCTCTTCATCAGTCGACGCTGCAGACAGGGAGAGATAAAACACAGGCATCAGGGCACAGTACATTGGACTGATACACACATGACAGTTGTACATGAGTGGCATAGTCAAAATTCAGAGACAGCATCACACTCCACGACACACATGTCATTTTAACTCACACACATGAGCATTTCCACAGCAATATTGCACCAGGCAACAACATCCATACACATTCAACAGTATGTACAGCCAAAGGTGAGCCGGACATCACATGAAACAATGGGAGTGCACTAGACATGCACACACGCCACCACACTTACATGCATGTGTACATATCCAACTGCTGCAGTGATGAGATTGCCATACATGTCACATCTGACATTCAGCCTTCTACATATCAGTGTCAGGTGCATCCATGTTGCATCACAGTTGCACACTTGTCAAATACACATACATGCACATGTACACAGTGCAGATGCATGCATAATGAACCAACATCCATGCCACAACCATGCCAATGTACATACACAGAAATTCAAACATGTGTGCTCCCCCACCTGCATTTGCCCAGCATGCTTACCAACACATACACCATCGATGTGTCTCACACCTGAGAGGACTCACATGTGGCAGCCTGACGCCCATGTTTATACACATCCCTACATGGCCCTACAAAAACACATGTGCAACCTGCACACTACTGGCACACCACGACACGCACAGCGTCCAATCACCATGCATGTACACTTACCGCTCGACTCCAGACGGGTCTGCCTTTCAAGGATCTGGACATAGAGCACTGGGCATATGCGTTCCAGGACCGTCATTTGGCATCCACTGCCTTCGAGAGGCGCGGTCTTGTTGAGGGTCCTGGACCAGAAGTCCTCCCAGCGCTTCTTGACATGATGTAAGTCGCGGACTGCCACCACCTCTGCATTGATGGCAGTCACGATGTCCATCCAGATCCTGGTCCGTCCTTCATAGTCGGCAAGTGAACTTCCGAAGAGGCCATCATACTGCCCCAGGACTTGCTCCACCAGGACACCAACTTCCCTGGCACTAAAGCTGGTAGCCCTCTGCCTCTCTGGCTGGGGGTTGCCAGTAGTCTCAGATGGTGTTGTGCCCGACATGGTAACCCCAGAGGCAGGAGTGGGTGGGCAACTGGGTCCTGGGGCTGGGCTGTGGAGCGATGGAATCCCAGTCGGGAGTGTTCGGTTCCAGCAGGGGTGGTCACAGCAACTGCACCCCTGGCTAACGTGCAGGCAGCAAATGGCAGGGCACGTGGGCAGCAGGCAGTCAGGCAGCAGCAGATGGCAGGTGGGAGCGTGCTCGGGGCTCTGGGGGGCAGGAAAATGGCCTTCAGGGCAGGAGCGTGGTCTTCCGTGTGTGTACGCGTGGCCAGCTTGATACAGAGTGAATTGGCACGTGAATAAAGTGCACGTCAGTGTGAAATCCGAGGAAATGCCCTTAGCGCGTAAGTGCATCAGCACACGTACGCGATTTCATTGGACCAAAGGCCCTTAGCGCGTAAGCCTGTCTGTGACATATCACACACGGGCGTTGCCCTTGCACAGGTTGAAGATCCCACGTGGCTTTCCATTGCTCTGTACGTGCTTTTCGTGGGTGCAGTGCGTGTGTTTTCCAGCCATTGGGGTTCACACGCTATTACTTCACAGCGGGTAGGTGTTGGCTACGTGTTCTTCTACACACAAGGCAGACGGTGAGTGGTATCCCGCTCGCCCAGGGCCAATCACGTGTGAAACTTCCCACGCACCCCAGTAATACACGTACCCCACTCGTACAGGGCCAATCGCGTGTGAAAATTCCTGCAAACTCCAGTAATACACGTACCCCACTCGCACAGGGCCCTTCACGTGTGAAAATTCCCGCAAACCCCAGTAATACACGTACCCCACTCACACAGGGCCAATCACGTGTAAAACTTCCCCCAAACCCCAGTAATACACGTACCCCACTCGCACAGTGCACTTCACGTGTGAAAATTCCTGTGAACCCCAGTAATACACATACCCCACTCGCACAGGGCCAATCGCATGTGAAAATTCCTGCGAACCCCAGTAATACACGTACCTCACTCGCACAGGGCCAATCACGTGTAAGGCTTCCCGCGAACCCCAGTAATACACGTACCCCACTCGCACAGGGCCCTTCGCGTGTGAAAATTCCTGTGAACCCCAGTAATACACGTACCCCACTCGCACAGGGCCAATCGCGTGTAAAACTTCCCGCTAACTCCAGTAATACACATACCCCACTCGCACAGGGCCCTTCACGTGTGAAAATTCCCGGGAACCCCAGTAATACACGTACCCCACTCGCACAGGGCCCTTCGTGTGTGAAAATTCCTGCGAACCCCAGTAATACACGTACCCCACTCGCACAGGGCCAATCACGTGTAAAACTTCCCGCGAATCCCAGTAATACATGTACCCCACTCGCACAGGGCCAATCATGTGTAAAACTTCCCGCGAACCCCAGTAAAACACGTACCCCAATCGCACAGGGCACTTCGCGTGTGAATATTCCTGCGAACCCCAGTAATACACGTACCCCACTTGCACTGGGCCAATCGCATGTAAAACTTCCCACGAACCCCAGTAATATACATACCCCACTCGTACAGGGCCCTTCACGTGTGAAAATTCCTGCAAACCCCAGTAATACACGTACCCCACTCGCACAGGGTCCTTCGCGTGTGAAAATTCCTGCGAACCCCAGTAATACACGTACCCCACTCGCACAGGGCCAATCGCGTGTAAAACTTCCCGCTAACTCCAGTAATACACATACCCCACTCGCACAGGGCCCTTTGCATGTGAAAATTCCCGGGAACCCCAGTAATACACGTACCCCACTCGCACAGGGCCCTTCGCATGTGAAAATTCCCGCAAACCCCATTAATACACGTACCCCACTCACACAGGGCCAATCGCGTGTAAAACTTCCTCGAACCCCAGTAATACACCTACCCCACTCGCACAGGGCCCTTTGCATGTGAAAATTCCCGCAAACCCCAGTAATACTCGTACCCCACTCGCACAGGGCCAATCGCGTGTTAAACTTCCCGCGAACCCTAGTAATACACATACCCCACTCGCACAGGGCCCTTCGCGTGTGAAACTTCCCGCGCACCCCCGAAATACACGCACATGCTATTTTTCACACAGCGGGTGTCCGTGTTTGTCACGTACCCCTTTTTTTAATGGCCATACTGGCCTGCGTGTTGATCGCGTTTATTTTTTTTGGGCTCCTGGCTGCCACACCGTACTACGTGTGTCATTTTTGCACGCACGTGGGCTACTGGGGGGCGCTTGTCTCTTTTTCTTCTTTTTATGGGGTGCCTGTGTGTTGCGTGCACGTCATTTATCCTAGGGGGCCACAGTATGGGACATTCATCATAGCTGTATATACGTGCTTTTTGTTTGCGCACACTTTTGTAATGCGCAGGGACGCTACCGCCTGCCTTTGTGTGGCGGACGTGTTTAGGCCTGTGCGTGTCTTTGCCCGTGCGCGGGTTTGCCCTATTCGATTCCATGAATACGTGTGGTTCGCGTGCGTGTGGGCGTTCCGTGTACTTCCCAGCAGTACTTCCCCAGTTACGCCTTCTTTTTCACGCGTTGTTCCCCATTCCGCGTGTTACGCCCCGTGTCCCGCCCCCTTTTTGGTGTGTGCGCGGACGTTGTGCGCTTTCCCTGTGCACGTCGCGCACAGCGTTTGAGCTGTTGCAATGACGTGTTTTTTCATGCTTGCGCCTGCTTGCGCCTGCTTGCACCAAGATTTTCGGCGCACGTTTGATCAATGAATCAGCCCCTTAGACAGAATTTTTTATTAGGGTATTGTGCCATTATAAAATGCTACTGTGACTCAGGTCCTTAAACTTTATTTTCATTTTACATCTTTTTATGGACAACAGTGCAGCACTGTGCTATGTCAATAAGCTCAATCAGGGTCATTTTCATAGCTGGAAGGGTCCATTGATATGATTCTGTGGTTGGTGTCAGGGAACACCAGATCTCTAAAGGCGTTTAACAAGAGGAGTAGGCTTTTATCAGGGAATCCAGTGACCCCAGTATGACAAGGTGCATGACTCAGCTGTGGGGTGTGGGTTTGCTGCTGTGGAGGGAAAAATTGTAATCCCTCCCATGCAAAATGTTTGTTGGGGGTCATTTTTTGGTAAATTTAATAAAAGACTCGGAGTCAGCTTGTTTTAAATAATTACTGCTCTGCTATTTCAGCAAGACAAGTGCTGCTGGAGTGTTTTTCCTTCAATGTAAAACCCAGTAGTTCTGGAGATGTTAAAGGACATCCAACGGTCCCTTTTTCTAATTACTCCTGTCTTTGGGGTGTGATTCAGGTCTTGTCTCTGTCCAGGTTCAGGGCTAGATTGGTCAATTTGGACCTGTTCCTGGAGGCCTTAATAGATTATGTTAATGTGTTTTTTTTCCTTAAGGAAAGTGTCATATTTGAGGGTATCATATCTCTGTGGGAGATTATTTTCCCCAGAGGGGTTCAGGTTTCCTGCCCATTGCACTGCCAAGACAGGGACCTCTGTTATTTCTTTCCCTTCATTTACAGATTTTCCCCAGCTCTGTGTGGACAGAGTTTGCACACTTATAAACGTCCTACAGTCGTTTCTCCCTTTGTGGCTATGTGTGTGAGCTGAGTTATGATGCAAGCTGGTAGATATCCCCATTTATGGAGAAAATACAGCTAGGGTTGCAATGTCTTCCAAAGCCTATTTTTTTTTTGTTTTTTTTTTTGATGCTGTAGTTTATTTGAAAACTTTTTCATCATTTGCTTGAGTTGGATTGGCTTTTTTAATTTTGTTTGTTTAGTTCGAGTATAGAAGATAGGAAAAGGGCAATTGTGTAAGTGTACTTGTTGTTGTGGCCGCTGAGGAGAGCGGTCCATCTTTCTTGCGTACACATTTGTGTCGATGAAAGTTGAAAAAATGCACCGAATTCTTTGCGTTGTGAGGCAAGTTCATTACATTCCATGACGAGGTGGAATATGGTTTCCTCGATTTTTTGGTCTTTGCAGAACCTGCAGTAGTTGTCTTCGTGCTTGATCTGTCTTTTTGTAGATAGGTATGCTTTTGTAGGAAGAATGTTTAGGCAAATTTTTAGAAATGTTGTTCGAATGGTTTGGTCTGGGAAGGTTTGCAGGTAGGCTGGCGGTTCGTGGATTCTCCTATTGTCTTTTGTGCATTGTAGATTCTGTTTGTAGGTATTTTTTTGTTGGATGGTCTTTATCCAGTCGTTGTGCAGCAGTTTTGTTTTTGCGTGTTGTGGACGAAGTGTAAGCAGTTCTTCTGTGATATTTTCACTATCCATTTCTTTTCTCATTGTATCTTTCCATTTTTGCAATATTGTCGTATTGAAGGTGTTTTCTTTATGTCGCAGTATTTGAATTGCTGGAGTTTTCCCATCTGTGAGTATTTTGCGAAAAATATCTACAGGGTAATTCATAGAATTTCGCAGAAAAGTGTCGCAAGCGGCTGGCGCAGAGTGTCCGTGTGCGATTGTCTGCGCCAGGCACGTGCGATAAAACCGATTTCCGCGCACAGCGTATTCATGGATTTCATGCTCCCAAACCAGCCGTGGCGCAGAGTATCGCAGCGAGCCTGCAGCAGCGCCAGTAACGCCCCCAAGAACGCCCTTGCGCAAGGAAAAGCCATCAAAATCGCTAAATCATCGCAAAGGGCTGCGCTAACCCTGGACCACTTTACAGGGCTGCCAAACAAGGAACGCAAAGCGGACAACCTTCATATCAGGAGTACGCGTGAAGTTCAACACGCGATTGGCCAGGGTACGTGTATTACAGGGGTACGCGGGAAGTTCAACACGACACGGGAAGTTCAACACGCGATTGGCCAGGGTACGTGTATTACAGGGGTACGCGGGAAGTTCAACACGCGATTGGCCAGGGTACGTGTATTACAGGGGTACGCGGGAAGTTCAACACGCGATTGGCCAGGGTACGTGTATTACAGGGGTACGCGGGAAGTTCAACACGCGAATAGCCAGGGTACGTGTATTACAGGGGTACGCGGGAAGTTCAACACGCGATTGGCCAGGGTACGTGTATTACAGGGGTGCGTGGGAATTATCACACGCGATTTGGCAGGGTACGTGTATTACAGGGGTGCGTGGGAATTATCACACGCGAATAGGCTGGGTGGGCCCTCACAGGTGTACCCTGTACACCCTCCACGGCCCCTGCAGGCAGCCCACAAAACAGGGGACTACCCTGCACACCTGATCATGTCCCCCTGCACCCCCAGCCACCAGGGGCAGCCTCCACCAGGCCCCCACCCATGTCTCCCACCACCCCCAACCCCCAGCACTGTGGGGAACCTGCCAGCAGGCCCCCACCCATGTCCAGCCCATGTCTCCCACCACCCCCACCCCCCATCCACCAGGGGCACCCTCCACCAGGCCCCCACCCATGTCTCCCACCACCCCCAACCCCCAGCACTGTGGGGAACCTGCCAGCAGGCCCCCACCCATGTCCAACCCATGTCTCCCACCACCCCCACCCCCCATCCACCAGGGGCACCCTCCACCAGGCCCCACCCATGTCTCCCACCACCCCCACCCCCCAGCAGTGCAGGGGCACCTGCCAGCAGGCCCCCACCCATGTCCAACCCATGTCTCCCACCACCCCCACCCCCCAGCCACCAGGGGCACCCTCCACCAGGCCCCCACCCATGTCTCCCACCACCCCCACCCCCCAGCAGTGCAGGGGCACCCTCCACCAGGCCCCCACCCATGTCTCCCACCACCCCCACCCCCCAGCAGTGCAGGGGCACCCTCCACCAGGCCCCCACTCATGTCTCCCACCACCCCCACCCCCCAGCAGTGCAGGGGCACCCACCACCAGGCCCCCACACATGTCTCCCACCACTCCCACCCCCCAGCAGTGCAGGGGCACCCTCCACCAGGCCCCCACCCATGTCTCCCACCACCCCCACCCCCAGCAGTGCAGGGGCACCCTCCACCAGGCCCCCACTCATGTCTCCCACCACCCCCACCCCCCAGCAGTGCAGGGGCACCCACCACCAGGCCCCCACACATGTCTCCCACCACCCCCACCCCCCAGCAGTGCAGGGGCACCCACCACCAGGCCCCCACACATGTCTCCCACCACTCCCACCCCCCAGCAGTGCAGGGGCACCCTCCACCAGGCCCCCACTCATGTCTCCCACCACCCCCACCCCCCAGCAGTGCAGGGGCACCTGCCAGCAGGCCCCCACCCATGTCCAACCCATGTCTCCCACCACCCCCACCCCCCAGCCACCAGGGGCACCCTCCACCAGGCCCCCACCCATGTCTCCCACCACCCCCACCCCCCAGCAGTGCAGGGGCACCCTCCACCACGCCCCCACCCATGTCTCCCACCACCCCCAACCCCCAGCACTGTGGGGAACCTGCCAGCAGGCCCCCACCCATGTCCAACCCATGTCTCCCACCACCCCCACCCACCAGCACTGTGGGGCACGTGGCCAGCAGGCAGTCAGGCAGCAGCAGATGGCAGGTGGGAGCGTGCTCAGGGCTCTGGGGGGCAGTAATTTGGCCTCCTGGCCAGGAGCGTGGTCTTTCGTGTGTGAACGCGTGGACAGCCTGATAGGGAGTGATTTTGCACCTGAAAATCCCACACGTCAGCGAATCGCGCGAAAACCCGTCACCAGCATATGTGCGTCTATAGTCACCTGCACGTGCAGTGTCAAAGCGTGTGATTGGTGAAAATGGATCTACACGCAGGAGTGACAAAGCGTGTGATTGGTGAAAATGGAGCTACACGCAGGAGTGTCAAAGCGTGTGATTGGTGAAAATGGAGCTACACGCAGGAGTGACAAAGCGTGTGATTGGTGAAAATGGATCTACACGCAGAAGTGACAAATTGTGTGATTGGTGAACATGGGCCAAGCACGTACACGCCGCGTAAGTGACGCTGTACGTGTGGGCCTGTATATAAGGTACGTGTAGAACACCATTTCCTTGTACGTGCTTTTCGTGGAGAGCGAGTGGGTGAATTCTGTACTTCTTGTCGTTTCACACGCGATTTACTTCACGGCGTTTCCAGTTCGTACTCCCTGTTACCTCTGACAGCTTTTTCTCTTTTTTCTCTTGTACTGGTTTTCCTGGGCCTGTTCCCTCAAACAGTGTCCCCTTCTACTGTTGTCCTGTCTCCTCAGACAGCGTACACATCTTCTTTTGGCGGGGGTGTTGCCAACCAAACGCGCTCATTTTTCACGCTCTTTTACCTGGCAGACGGTGAGTCACGCACGTATCTAACTTCTGTGCTTGCCCCGTGTGTAGCCTACCCCTTCAGAGGTCATTCTAGGCTGCGTGTGACACGCATACGTTCATTCTTGTGTTACTGGGTGCCACAGCGTAGTGCAGGTTTTTCTTTCTGCACACGTGGTCTAGGAGGGGTTGCGTGCACGTCATCTCCCTTTTTTGGGCCTCCTGTGCGTTGCGTGACCCGTCATCTTTCCCCAGGGGTTACAATCAGCCGTGCTAGAGCACTAGGGTACAATTACCATCTGGTACCCAACCCCTTTGACCCCCAATTGCCCAGGACAATTGTCTACAGCCACTCCCATACGCACATTAATATCAGTGCCATGGCTGGGAGGCGAGGATTCCGTAAGGGTGGCAAAGGTGGAAGAGCCACAAGTGGTGGCCGTGGTGGATCCGGTAGGGGACGTGGTCGTAACTTGCAGGGTGAGCCTGTCCCCCCATGTGTGGAGGACCAGTCAAGGGCACCCATCACCCCCCCCTCCCCCCCTCCCCCCCTCCCGTTGAGGCTGATGTGGCTGACACCATCCATGCTCAGCCCTTGTTGGACCAGCCCATTGTGGCACCAGACCTGGCTGACTCCATGGCTGACTTCCAGGTCAGCAGGGCTACAACACGTGCGCTGGTGCACGTTGATGCTATCATGCCACGTGGATCTGGGGCAGCAAGGTCATCTGCTGCCCCAAGTAGGCAGGGCGGAAAGGCTGCAGGGGCAGCTGTGGCTCCATCCACCCCAGCTCCCACACACCCAGCCAGGACAGTGTCCGTCCTAGTCCATTCTGCTGAGATTCCCCATGACACCATTACACTTGAGCCAATGCCTGCACCAACTCCCATGCTGAGTGTGCAATCCCACACACCTGATATAGAGCCCACCAGGGCTCCTGCCCCTAGTGTCCAGAGCGGCGCAGGACACTCAGGATCACCACCACCTTCCAAGCGGAAGAGGAAGAGTGCTCGTCCGGCACAGGCTGATGCCCCAGACACGGCTACACAGTCCGGTCCGTCGAGGAAGCCCAGCTTCACGGATGCCGAACTGAATGCACTTGTCGAGTATGTGTCCGGACATGATAACGAGATGGTCATTGTTGCAGGATCCAAGACCACACCTGCACAACGCCAGGCACACTGGCAGACCGTTGCGGACATCGTAAGTGCCCTTGGAATCGTGAGGCGCACAGCCAATGATTGCTACAAGCGCTGGAATGACCTAAAGCGCAGGGCAAAGAAGAAGCTGGCCTCAAGTCATGCCGCAACTCTAGTGACTGGAGGTGGGTCTCCAGTAGAAGACATGGAACTCACTCCACATGAGTCAGTCGCTGGGACCTACGTCACGGAGGAACAGATCCAAGGCGTGGGAGATCTGCCTGATTACGAGGCATTGTCCGGTGAGTGCACATGCATGTGTGTGTCATCCATGTGCATGGTGTGTGTGTGAGGGCATCTGTTTGTGTGCCAGGTGATAGTGTGTGCGCCTGAGTCGAATGGGTCAGCCATGTGCTTCATGCAATACATCCTGCGCAGCTGCATTTCGCCATTGCAGTATCCCTTCTGCCAACAGTAGACATCTAGCCCAACAGCACCCCAGTTGGCCTTGAAGTGTCACCTTGCCACAACATTGTTGCTTATTTTCCTATGTTCAATCAGACAGATTGTATGCATTCCACCACTTATACTAGGCATTCCTCGGTCCTCTAGTCACATGTATGGCATGGCCATGGTAAAGTGGAGTGACTTTGTTACCTGGATATCATATGTTCACACATGTCCCTGTGCAATTGGACCATATTGGACTGGCAGCTCCAGGTGATAAAGCAGACCTGTTTGAATTAGAAAAGCTATTGCATGTGGGAACTGGACAGAATGAATAAGTGCTGCCCTCCTCTCCATCTACACTCAATAGCAATGGCACATGCCATCTGTGTGATGGCATGTGTGTGTCACCTGGCAATCACAGGGCAATGTGTGATGCCACTGCCAGGCAGCATGCATGAAATGTGTTCATCTTCCATCTTTGTGTAATGAGTATGTGCCATTTGCCTGCCCTTCATACGCAGTGAGGGTGCATGCATGGGAGGGTCTTAGTCATGTGGGACATGTGTCAATCATGTACTGGTTCTCTTGCTTCTCAGCCCTCATTGTGTGCCATGGTGCTAATGCGGGTTTCCATTTCTTTGTCATTATGTCATTGCAGGGGAAGACGCACCTGATACTGCTGGGGTTGTGGAGATGGTGCAGAGCCAGGAGGGGTCCGAGGGCCGACCAACCACCAGTGAGGGACGTGGTGTGCTGGTGGGTGAAAACCCACAAGTGCTGCAGGTCGTGCTCTCAAGGGGTGTCTCTGGCTGCACCTCCCCCGAGCTGTACTCAGCTGTTGACTCGGATGATGAGACCTACATGCCGTCGCAGGTGAGTGTTCCAGGGAGGGAATCTGTTCTGTCCCACCCACCTGCACCAGGGTCAGAACCCTCAATGGGGATGTCAGTGTTGGCAGCTAGGCCTTTGGTGGTTACGGATGCAGGGTCACACTCCGCGACATCTGATCCTGTTCCTGGGCCAGCAGATCAGAGGGGGAATGCAGTCCTGCAGCCTCAGGCAGTGCCGGCACAGCAAGGCGCAGTCCACCTTGCCCCAGACAGGTGTGGTGCCCGCCGACGTGATGGCCGTACGCCACCTGGCAATACCGCATGGGAGCAATCCATTTACGGTATGGCTACCCAACAGGCAGCATCATCCGAGATGATGGCTCAGGCCATGGATAGGGTGGCCACTTCCATTGTCCCCCCTGAAAGGCTGATGGAGCGACTAGAGCAGGCAACCGACTCCATCTGCCAGTCACACAGGGAGGACATGTTGGCGTCCAACAGGGACAGGCGGGCGGCACTGGCGACTCTGCAGGAGGCCATCTCCATAGAGTCCCAGGGCCACAGGGAAGCCCTGAGGCAGGAGCTACATCAACTCAGGACGACTCTTGTTGAGCTAGAGGCTTCAACACACCAAAGGACAGAACAGCAGCTGGAGCGTCTCACCCGTACGCTCTCAGCTGAGATGCAAGCAACGAGGGCGGAGGTCCGGGCATCCCGTGAGTTGTTGCATGGGGACCTCCGCACCCTCATCCTCCAGAACGAGACCTACCACACCCGCATGCTTGCAGCCATGGAGGAACAGAGTAGGGCCTTGCGTGGGCTGCCTCCCATAGTGCAACCACCTCCGGATGCAGCTGCACAGGGTGATAATAGCGACAGCAGTGATACTCCCACAATAGGGTAGCCGTGTGGGCCATGAGCCCATGGAGGTGTTTTTTTTTCCCAGGATCCACACAGGTGGTTTCTGGTGTGCACCCTGACCTCGGACCTCCTGGGTGGCCTCCCCAACCCCCCCGGGCCCTTTAATGGCCATTTTTGATTTTTTTTTTTTTTTTTTTTTTCATTTATTATATTTTTCCCAATTTTTTTGGGACAATTTGTTGGCTTCCATGGTTCCTGTGGGAATACGCTGCATTGTGGCTGGGCACATGCAGGCTTGTCATGTATTAGGTTCAGATGCCTGGGTTTGAGTCACACACACCCCTCCTGCTTCCCGTTTCCATGGGCTTGCAAAGGGTGTGCCCAAGTGACATTGAAGTACATGGTGACATTGGACTCCCACTACATGTGTGGGTAGTCTAGTCAATACTGTGTATACATTCCTAGTGCATATTGCTGTAGTGTTGTACACTGCATGTTGCATTGATGTGTAACTCATCATCTGTGTCTGCCTCCCAATTTGCAGGTCCCTTCCTCATGTCTACACAAGGCCCTCTAGTCTGGAGATGGGGTCCTTGTTGGCAGCAGTGCACCTACAACTCTACATGGCACCAACACTGTTCAGTTGGAAGTGGTGGGAGTGCAGGCATATCCAGGTGGTGAGACAACTGATTTATTACATTACTGAAGTCATGTATATGGTAGTACCTGCTCAAGTTTGTTGTTTGTCCTGCATTACAGTGAGCATTTCAGGTGTAGGAAGTTTCAATTGGGGACACTGTACATCGCAACACATGTCATGTTGTGGGGATTACTTTGTTTACCTGCACATAGCATGACATGGCACGGTGTGTTGTGTGGCGGTGCTGGGGATGGGTTGGGTGACATGGCACTGTCCTCTTGTTGCATTCAGCAAGTGGGTATTCATTTTGGTTGCTTGAATGTGTTCCTTCACAAAACTGCAATGGTGTTGTGTGTGGGTAGGGATGCACACATTGTAACACTTCCAGGTGAACAATCTCAGGCTGATATGCTTTTAACGGTTGAATCTCCAGACATTCAGGATCAGTGTCAGGTTGAGTCATCATTGATTGTCAGATGGAATGTGCCAGGCCAGTGTGCACTCCACAGGGGAGTGAATACTATGTGAAGTAATTAGCCACTAGCTGTGTACGGGCTGCCTCCCCTCGTGCCCTTTCCCCTCCCATGCGCAGCGGCTGTGCATGTGGTTGGGGATGTGGGGCCACCACCATGTCCACGGGCAGGCCCCGGCGTGTTGCAACGTTGTGCAAGACACATGCTGCCACTATGATCCTGCACACTACTGGGGGAGCGTATAACAGCTGCCCGCCAGAACGGTCAAGGGAGCGAAAGCGTGACTTTAGCACTCCGAATGTGCGCTCCACTATGCCCCGGGTTGTAATGTGGGCTGTGTTGTATCTTACCTCGGGTGGCGTGGTGGGGTTCCGAATTGGCGTCATCATGTGGGGGCTGAGAGGGTAGGCACTGTCCCCTGTGGAGGTGGTGATTGGTATCATTGGTGGGGTTGTGACCTTGCTCACTATCCAACATGCATGCATGTGCAGTGGCATACATACTCACCAAGAAGCCATGTATCGCCATGCCGCCCAGCATCTATGTCCCGGCATAGGGTGGACATTCGGTAAATGAAGCTGTCGTGGGTGGACCCGGGATAGTTGGCATATACTGAGGTGATGATTCCCTTGGCATTACATACTACCTGCACGTTGATGGAATGCCAGTGCTTGCGGTTCCTATAGATGTGCTCAGATGCCCTGGGGGGACGTAGAGCCACATGGGTGCAGTCGATGGCACCTAGCACTTTGGGGAATCGTGCCACACCGTAAAAATCCAGGGCGGCAGCATGCCTTTCAGCAGGTGTTCTGGGCAGGTATATGTGCCTGCGGACTGATGGGCGTGCAGTGATGATGTCCAAGACCTGGTGTAGGCAGCGTGACTGGGTGGCCTGTGACACCCCACCCACTATGGCACTTGTCCGCTGAAATGATCCAGTGGCTAAGAAGTGCAGTACATTGAGGACCTTCTCCAGGGGGCTGAGTGCTTGAGAGCACAGGGTGGGTGATGTGAGGTCATCCTCCCACTCACTCACCAGGTCCAGTATTATGTGTGGTGGAAACCTGTACCTTCCATACACCTGGTCATCAGGCATCCCGAAAAGGCTGGTTCTGGGTGTGAATATTCTGGCCCTGACTCTCCTCCTCCTCCTCCTTTGGTAGCCCACTGCCACTGCTGCTAGGAACGGTATGTTCATCCTGGCATCTGGCTTGTTATTCGAAAAGTGCGCAAATTAATGCTTTGCGCGTGTTATAGGCGAGCGTGTGACCCGCGCACCCCTGGAATCTAGTTCACACTCCAATAGCGTGTGGAAATTCCCACGCAGCACGGGATACAGGTGCGCTGACGTACTTGCGTGTGTAAGTGCCCGCGCACCCCTGAAACACGCGCGTGTACGCGCACTTTTGGCCAATTACACGCGATGACGCACCCCAGAAATACACGTACATAGGCCAATCGCGTGTACGCGCACTTTTGTCCAATTACACGCGATGAAATACACGTACATAGGCCAATCACTGAAATACACGTACATAGGCCAATCGCGTGTACGCGCACTTTTGACCAATTACACGCGATGACACTCTGACGTGCAGTATTTCCACGTGTGCTCCGTCATCACGTGCTGAGTGGGGAACGCCCGTGCGGATCACGTCAGACGCGCTTACGCGCTGAGGGACTCTGGTCCAATAGAATCGCGTATGCGTGCTGACGCGCTTACGCGCTAAGGGCCTTTCCTCGGATTTCACGCTGACGTGCAGGATTTTCACGTGCCAAATCACTCCGTATCAAGCTGGCCACCCGAAAACACACGGAACACCACGCTCCTGCCCAGAAGGCCGAGTTACTGCCCCCCAGTGCCCTGAGCAGCCTCCCACGTGCTATCTGCTGCTGCCTGCCTGCCTGCCTGCCTGCTGCCACCGTGCCCTGCCATTTGGTGCCTGCACATCAGCCATCTGCAGGGGTCCAGTTGCTGTGTCCACCCCTGCTGGAACTGAAGACTCCCAACTGGGATTACATCGCTCCACAGCCCAGCCCCAGGACCCAGTTGCCCACCCACACCTGCCTCTGGGGTTGCCATGTCGGGCACTTCCACATCTGGCACCAGTGGCAACCCCAGGCCAGAGGGGCAGAGGGGCACCAGCTTCACTGCCACCGAAGTTGGTGTCCTGGTGGAGCATGTCCTGGGGCAGAATGATGCCCTCTTTGGATCGTCCCGCCCCAGCAAGGAAGGACGGGAGAGGATCTGGGCCGACTGTGTGGTTGCCATCAACGCGGAGGGGGTGGCAACCCGCAACGTCCAGAAGATCAAGAAGCGCTGGGAGGACTTGAGGTCCAGGACCCTTGTGAAGGCCTGGCGCCTCGTGGAGGGGGGCCGGGGCCGCATGAGTTCCATCCAGAAGAGGGTCCTGGAACGCGTACGCCCAGCGCTCCACGCCCAGGTCCTTGAGAGGGAGGCCCGTCTGGAGTTGAGCGGTAAGTGTCCAAGCATTACTGTGTGAGACAGGGCATGTTGCGGTGTGCTGGTTCTATGATACTTGCCTGTATGTGTGCCATGGGCCATGTATGCATGTATGTGTGCAGGGACATCATGGTAATGTATGTGCGACCAGTGATGTGTGACCCACATGGTTGTTGCAAGTGTTCAAATGCGGCATGGGGAGCCCTATGCAGATATTGGACATGAGAGCATGCCAGTCTCTGTACCTGGACATGGATGGGGGTGAAGGATGGGTGCTGATGCCAGGTACATATATGGTAGCCATGTCTGTGTGCCTGACCTGCGTGTCTGTGACTTGTGCATGCCATGGATGCATGACACATGTGTGTGACAATGCACAGATTCAGTGACGCACCCAACTTACCCTTGTTTCGCCTGTGTTCGGTGTGTTTGGGGCCAGATGGATGTGACTGAGGTGAAGTGTGTGCATGTGATATGCATGAGCCATGATGCATGTGAGTTACATATCATTGAATGTTTCAAGAGTCCATTGAAACATTCAATGATATGGAAATGTCCATGGCATGCACCATGCCTGTTACTGTGTGTGTTTTGCCTGGACTGACCCATGTGTTGTGGAGGGACATGATGGAAGTGTACTTTGACAGTGGTGCTCATCTGCTATTGCTTCCTGTCTAGGGGACCATTGTACAGTAGCCTGATGCTTGTGTCCTTTGTCTCCCTCTACGCAGCGGCTAGTGAAGAAGAGGGCGGAGACGGCGCTGTGGAGCAAGGCGGCGGGGATGCCCCCACGGCTGCAGCGGAAGGGGTGGGTGAGCCCCCACAGGGGCCTGCTACGGCAGGAGACGGTGAGGAGCCATCCAGGTTGGTGGTTTGCACAGAGGAGGAGGAGGCCGACACTGGTGCACACATGGGGCCTGGTGGGAGCATCCCTGCTGGTGCAAGTGGTGCAGTCCAGGGCCAGGGGCAGGAGGCAGCACAGGTCACCGTGGAGGTGCCTGTGCATGTCGCTGTCCCTGACCCTGTGAGTGCACCACCATGCACCAGCAGGGATGCCCCGTCCCAGGCCCGTCCGCAGGTAGAGGGGATGTCCATGTCAACTGACTCCCCTCCACCTGCGGACGTGGGAACCCCTGGCCGCGTGGAGAAGGTCCTGATTGGGGTCGCGATGCGCACGGCTGTGATTCGTGATGACGTGCGTGCTTCCCGGGAGGCGCACGCACGTCATCACGAAGTGCACCGTGCTGACGTGGCCCAATTGGGACCGGCCATGTTCGGGGGTTTCCTGCATGTGTTGGCCAATCTGACGGCCCTCTCCTCCTCTGTGCAGGCTATCCACCGGTCGTTCTCCTTGCCGTCTTCCGGCCCAGATGCCACCATGGCCCCCTGTGGACCTGCCCCGACCAATGCAGCCAGCTCGGTGGGGATCCCATCCCTGCCACAGTTGGGAGTCCGAGGTCCAGCAGGGGTGGACAACACAGCAAGTGGACCCCAGCAGATGGAAGATGTGACGGCATCATCGGGCAGGGCACGTGCACGACGGCGTCGGTGGTTACCATCAGCCTGGATGCCGTCGTGCTGGCAGAGGCAGTGGCGTCGGAGGCAGCAGCGGGCTCGACGTGGGAGGCATCATGGCTCAGGGCCATCAAGATCAGAGGGGCAGGCATCGGCCGGAGGGCAGGGCAACCCTGGCATGGTGGTGTGTTCCGTGTGGGAGGAGTTTGGCCAGCGGATAGGTGCGGAGCGGCAGCGGGCGGAAGAGGAGCGGCTCGCCATGGTCAGGGCGGAGTTCTCCATGCGTCGGGCATTGAGGCGGGCTGAGTGCCTCGAGGAGGCTCGCAGGGAGTTTGACGTGCACATGAGGTTGTCCCTGCGAGACCTCGGGGCCAGGACAGAGTCCCGCCTCCAGGACATCGACATGGAGTTCGAGGATGCCCTGGCCAGCATCACCAAGTGAGCCGCAGGACTTGCCCGCTGCCTTTGTATATAGTTATTTAGTTAGTTAGTGCTAGGTTTCCTTTATTTATTTTTATTATTTTGGACCGCTCGGACAATGGCCACTTTTTTGTACATATATTTTTCATTAGTTAGTAGTAGGTTTCATTTATGGTGTTGGGCTCATGGACCCTGGAACATTCCTGTATATAGTTTGTTTTTTTGGGAGATACATTTTTTTAATTTCTTATTGTTTACACCATGACGTAATGGTTTTTCTTTGATTTCCTACTACATGGTATTGCTTTGGACAAAATCTATTTTTTTTTTATTCCTTTGTTTTTTTGTTTATCACTTTTGTTCTCGGACATGGACCATTTATTTACTTAGCCACATAGTTGTATGTTTGAAAAGTTAACTTATTTTTTGTTTTTAATACATTTTTATATTTTCTTACACTTGTGTTATTTTCTCATTGGTTTCTTACATGTCATGATATGGGTTTTGACATTCACTTGCACCCATTGTGTATGTGTGTGTGACGGACATGTGTTCTTTTGCATACTTGCCATTGGGGTTGTGTCATGTGATTGCATTCACTATGTGGGTGCATGCAATCCTTGCCTGGGTGTTTGTGCTGGGTATGCTGGCCATTACTGCCATGATTGTGTATCGTCAGGACCTGGGGCCAGGGGGACATGTGTGGGGGCCTGCTGGCAGGTTCCCCACAGTGCTGGGGGTTGGGGGTTGTGGGAGACATGAATGGGGGCCTGGTGGAGGCTGCCCCTGGTGGCAGGAGGGTGGGGGTGGTGGGAGACATGGGTGGGGGCCTGGTGGAGGGTGCCCCTGGTGGCAGGGGGGTGGGGGTGATAGGGGACATGACTGGGGGCCTGGTGGAGGCTGCCCCTGGTGGCGGGAGGGTGGGGGTGGTGGGAGACATGGGTGGGGGCCTGGTGGAGGGTGCCCCTGCACTGCTGGGGGGTGGGGGTGGTGGGAGACATGGGTTGGACATGGGTGGGGGCCTGCTGGCAGGTTCCCCACAGTGCTGGGGGGTGGGGGTGGTGGGAGACATGGGTTGGATATGGGTGGGGGCCTGCTGGCAGGTTCCCCACAGTGCTGGGGGTTGGGGGTTGTGGGAGACATGAGTGGGGGCCTGGTGGAGGCTGCCCCTGGTGGCAGGAGGGTGGGGGTGGTGGAAGACATGGGTGGGGGCCTGGTGGAGGGTGCCCCTGGTGGCAGGGGGGTGGGGGTGATAGGGGACATGACTGGGGGCCTGGTGGAGGCTGCCCCTGGTGGCGGGAGGGTAGGGGTGGTGGGAGACATGGGTGGGGGCCTGGTGGAGGGTGCCCCTGCACTGCTGGGGGGTGGGGGTGGTGGGAGACATGGGTTGGACATGGGTGGGGGCCTGCTGGCAGGTTCCCCACAGTGCTGGGGGGTGGGGGTGGTGGGAGACATGGGTTGGATATGGGTGGCGGCCTGCTGGCAGGTTCCCCACAGTGCTGGGGGGTGGGGGTGGTGGGAGACATGGGTGGGGGCCTGGTGGAGGGTGCCCCTGCACTGCTGGGGGGTGGGGGTGGTGGGAGACATGGGTTGGACATGGGTGGGGGCCTGCTGGCAGGTTCCCCACAGTGCTGGGGGGTGGGGGTGGTGGGAGACATGGGTTGGATATGGGTGGGGGCCTGCTGGCAGGTTCCCCACAGTGCTGGGGGTTGGGGGTTGTGGGAGACATGAGTGGGGGCCTGGTGGAGGCTGCCCCTGGTGGCAGGAGGGTGGGGGTGGTGGGAGACATGGGTGGGGGCCTGGTGGAGGGTGCCCCTGGTGGCAGGGGGGTGGGGGTGATAGGGGACATGACTGGGGGCCTGGTGGAGGCTGCCCCTGGTGGCGGGAGGGTGGGGGTGGTGGGAGACATGGGTGGGGGCCTGGTGGAGGGTGCCCCTGCACTGCTGGGGGGTGGGGGTGGTGGGAGACATGGGTTGGACATGGGTGGGGGCCTGCTGGCAGGTTCCCCACAGTGCTGGGGGGTGGGGGTGGTGGGAGACATGGGTTGGATATGGGTGGGGGCCTGCTGGCAGGTTCCCCACAGTGCTGGGGGGTGGGGGTGGTGGGAGACATGGGTGGGGGCCTGGTGGAGGGTGCCCCTGCACTGCTGGGGGGTGGGGGTGGTGGGAGACATGGGTTGGATATGGGTGGGGGCCTGCTGGCAGGTTCCCCACAGTGCTGGGGGTTGGGGGTTGTGGGAGACATGAGTGGGGGCCTGGTGGAGGCTGCCCCTGGTGGCGGGAGGGTGGGGGTGGTGGGAGACATGGGTGGGGGCCTGGTGGAGGGTGCCCCTGCACTGCTGGGGGGTGGGGGTGGTGGGAGACATGGGTTGGATATGGGTGGGGGCCTGCTGGCAGGTTCCCCACAGTGCTGGGGGTTGGGGGTGGTGGGAGACATGGGTGTGGGCCTGGTGGAGGGTGCCCCTGCACTGCTGGGGGGTGGGGGTGGTGGGAGACATGGGTGGGGGCCTGGTGGAGGGTGCCCCTGCACTGCTGGGGGGTGGGGGTGGTAGGAGACATGGGTGGGGGCCTGGTGGAGGCTGCCCCTGCACTGCTGGGGGGTGGGGGTGGTGGGAGACATGAGTGGGGGCCTGGTGGAGGGTGCCCCTGGATGGTGGGGGGTGGGGGTGGTGGGAGACATGAGTGGGGGCCTGGTGGAGGCTGCCCCTGGATGGTGGGGGGTGGGGGTGGTGGGAGACATGAGTGGGGGCCTGGTGGAGGGTGCCCCTGGATGGTGGGGGGGTGGGGGTGGTGGGAGACATGAGTGGGGGCCTGGTGGAGGGTGCCCCTGGTGACTGGGGGGGTGGGGGTGGTGGGTGACATGAGTGGGGGCCTGGTGGAGGGTGCCCCTGGTGGCGGGGGGGTGGGGGTGATAGGGGACATGAGTGGGAGCCTGGTGGAGGCTGCCCCTGCACTGCTGGGGGGTGGTGGTGGTGGGAGACATGGGTGGGGGCCTGGTGGAGGGTGCCCCTGCACTGCTGGGGGTTGGGGGTGGTGGGAGACATGGGTGGGGGCCTGGTGGAGGCTGCCCCTGCACTGCTGGGGGGTGGGGGTGGTGGGAGACATGAGTGGGGGCCTGGTGGAGGGTGCCCCTGGATGGTGGGGGGTGGGGGTGGTGGGAGACATGAGTGGGGGCCTAGTGGAGGGTGCCCCTGGATGGTGGGGGGTGGGGGTGGTGGGAGACATGAGTGGGGGCCTGGTGGAGGGTGCCCCTGGATGGTGGGGGGGTGGGGGTGGTGGGAGACATGAGTGGGGGCCTGGTGGAGGGTGCCCCTGGTGACTGGGGGGGTGGGGGTGGTGGGTGACATGAGTGGGGGCCTGGTGGAGGGTGCCCCTGGTGGCGGGGGGGTGGGGGTGATAGGGGACATGAGTGGGAGCCTGGTGGAGGCTGCCCCTGCACTGCTGGGGGGTGGTGGTGGTGGGAGACATGGGTGGGGGCCTGGTGGAGGGTGGCCCTGCACTGCTGGGGGTTGGGGGTGGTGGGAGACATGGGTGGGGGCCTGGTGGAGGCTGCCCCTGCACTGCTGGGGGGTGGGGGTGGTGGGAGACATGAGTGGGGGCCTGGTGGAGGGTGCCCCTGGATGGTGGGGGGTGGGGGTGGTGGGAGACATGAGTGGGGGCCTAGTGGAGGGTGCCCCTGGTGACTGGGGGGGTGGGGGTGGTGGGTGACATGAGTGGGGGCCTGGTGGAGGGTGCCCCTGGTGGCGGGGGGGTGGGGGTGATAGGGGACATGAGTGGGGGCCTGGTGGAGGCTGCCCCTGCACTGCTGGGGGGTGGGGGTGGTGGGAGACATGGGTGGGGGCCTGGTGGAGGCTGCCCCTGCACTGCTGGGGGGTGGGGGTGGTGGGAGACATGTGTGGGGGCCTGGTGGAGGCTGCCCCTGCACTGCTGGGGGGTGGGAGTGGTGGGAGACATGAGTGGGGGCCTGGTGGAGGGTGCCCCTGGTGACTGGGGGGGTGGGGGTGGTGGGTGACATGAGTGGGGGCCTGGTGGAGGGTGCCCCTGGTGGCGGGGGGGTGGGGGTGATAGGGGACATGAGTGGGGGCCTGGTGGAGGCTGCCCCTGCACTGCTGGGGGGTGGGGGTGGTGGGAGACATGGGTGGGGGCCTGGTGGAGGCTGCCCCTGCACTGCTGGGGGGTGGGGGTGGTGGGAGACATGTGTGGGGGCCTGGTGGAGGCTGCCCCTGCACTGCTGGGGGTGGGGGTGGTGGGAGACATGAGTGGGGGCCTGGTGGAGGGTGCCCCTGGATGGTGGGGGGTGGGGGTGGTGGGAGACATGAGTGGGGGCCTGGTGGAGGCTGGGGGTGGGGGTGGTGGGAGACATGGGTGGGGGCCTGGTGGAGGCTGCCCCTGGTGACTGGGGGGTTGGGGGTGGTGGGTGACATGAGTGGGGGCCTGGTGGAGGCTGCCCCTGCACTGCTGGGGGGTGGGGGTGGTGGGAGACATGAGTGGGGGCCTGGTGGAGGGTGCCCCTGGATGGTGGGGGGTGGGGGTGGTGGGAGACATGAGTGGGGGCCTGATGGAGGGTGCCCCTGGATGGTGGGGGGTGGGGGTGGTGGGAGACATGAGTGGGGGCCTGGTGGAGGCTGCCCCTGCACTGCTGGGGGGTGGGGGTGATAGGGGACATGAGTGGGGGCCTGGTGGAGGCTGCCCCTGCACTGCTGGGGGGTGGGGGTGGTGGGAGACATGAGTGGGGGCCTGGTGGAGGGTGCCCCTGGTGACTGGGGGGGTGGGGGTGGTGGGAGACATGAGCAGGTGTGCAGGGTAGTCCCCTGTTTTGTGGGCTGCCTGCAGGGGCCGTCGAGGGTGTACAGGGAACACCTGTGAGGACCCACCCAGCCTAATCGCGTGTGTAACTTCGCACGCACCCCTGTAATTCACGTACCAAGCCAAATCGCGTGTGATAATTCCCTCGCACCCCTGAAATACACGCGGCCAGGCTATTCGCGTGTGGAAATTCCCACGCACCCCTGAAATACACGTACCCTGCTGTAATCGCGTGTGGGACTTCCCGCGCACCCCTGTAATACACGCGCCCAGCCTATTCGCGTGTGGAAATTCCCGCGCACCCCTGAAATACACGTACCCTGCTGTAATCGCGTGTGGAACTTCCCGCGCACCCCTGAAATACACGCGGCCAGGCTATTCGCGTGTGGAACTTCCCGCGCACCCCTGAAATACACGTACCCTGCTGTAATCGCGTGTGGAACTTCCCGCGCACCCCTGAAATACACATACCCTGATGGAATCGCGTGTGGAACTTCCCGCGCACCCCTGAAATACACGCGCCCAGGCTATTCGCGTGTGGAACTTCCCGCGCACCCCAGAAATACACGCGGCCAGGCTATTCGCGTGTGGAACTTCCCGCGCACCCCTGAAATACACGTACCCTGCTGTAATCGCGTGTGGAACTTCCCGCGCACCCCTGAAATACACGTACCCTGCTGTAATCGCGTGTGGGACTTCCCGCGCACCCCTGAAATACACGCGGCCAGGCTATTCGCGTGTGGAAATTCCCGCGCACCCCTGAAATACACGTACCCTGCTGTAATCGCGTGTGGAACTTCCTGCGCACCCCTGAAATACAGGCGCCCAGGCTATTCGCGTGTGGAACTTCCTGCGCACCCCTGAAATACACGTACCCTGCTGTAATCGCGTGTGGAACTTCCCGCGCACCCCTGAAATACACCTACCCTGATGGAATCGCGTGTGGACCTTCCTGCGCACCCCTGAAATCCACGTACCCGGCCAAATCGCGTGTGAGACTTCCCGCGCACACGTATTTTTTGTCAGCGTGTCCGTGTTTGTGGGTACCCCTTTGCACCTCATTTGTCCTGGAGGGCCACAGTATTGGACATTCATCATGGCAGTATATGGGTGCTATTTGTTGGCGCACCTTTTGGCGCACATTTCTTACAGCCGCTGAGACGCTACCGCCTGCTTTCTTGTGGCGGTCGTGTTTGTGCCTGTGCGCTGGTTTGAGCGTGCGCTTTTTTGCCCTATTCTATTCCATGAATACGTGTTGTAGGCGAGCGTGTGGGCGTTCTGCGCACTTTTACCCTGTGCTTCCCCCGTGACGCCCACATTTTGGCAAGTTGTTCCCCATTCCGAGTGTTACGCCCCGTGTTCCGCCTACTTTTGTTGCGTGCGCCGCGCTATGTGCGATTTTCGCTGTGGACTGTGCGATTTTCGCTGTGACCTGGCGCATGCCGTTAGATGGCCTGTGCGTCAACGTGCGCCGCGCACTTTCTTATCGCACGTCCGATGGTTTTCTCGCGCACGGCCTTCCATGAATCGATGTGCGCTGCTTTTCGTGCGATTTTCGCTATTCCACTGCGATTTTCGCTATTCCACTGCGATTCGCACGTTTTTGCCCACTTGCGCCGCGCTAATTATTCCATGAATCGGCCTCCTAGTCTTTTCCATTGTACGACTGATTCGATTGATTGAGTTGCCAATTCATAGCGTATTCTTGGCATTGGAAATGTTTGCGGGAGTCGAAGGACTTTGCGCCAGAAAGCCGCTTCATATTTTGTCCAGTTGACTCTCTTAGCATTCAACATTGCTTCAGTACCGTAGGTCAGAATCGGAATGTACTTGTGTCTGTAGTAGGAGATAATTGGCTTGAAGGAGAACTTGCCGTATTTTCTGTGAAGGAGGCAGCCTTGTCTTGATAGAGTTTGAGATGTTTGTTCGATTTTGTCTATCCACTGCTCTTCTGATTTTGACTGGTTTATTGTGATCCCTAGGTATTTGAACGATGTTACATTTTCTATTCCGGCATTGTTGATCGTAAAGATACGCTGGTTTGTTCTTTTTTTTAGTGGTTTGGTGAGAGTCATTGTCTTTGTCTTTTCCGTGTTGATCGTTAGTTCGTTTTTTTTCATGTAATGGCTTAGGTCTGCCAGTGTCGTTTGTAACCCAGTCGGTGTTGTGGGATGTTTTTATCCATGCATCCAAGCCCTACCACAAAAACTGTGCATTACTGGCATTGAAAACATCATGATGGCCAGAGCTCCCCAAAAAAAGTAAAAGGAAAATCCCATTTTGCCTAT
Source organism: Ambystoma mexicanum (assembly GCF_040938575.1). Classification (NCBI taxonomy): domain Eukaryota; kingdom Metazoa; phylum Chordata; class Amphibia; order Caudata; family Ambystomatidae; genus Ambystoma; species Ambystoma mexicanum. Next base: position 1,415,643,781 of record NC_090931.1, on the reverse strand, counting down.
GTTGTGAGCACAGAGGGGCAATGCTGATTGCCAAAAGCAAACCCATAACTGTTGGGAATTAATTTTTCTTGAATGTCAAATATGGCAAAATCATGGGCACAGAATTACTTTACTGCAGAAACACACCAATGCCATGTCCTGAACATGGACAATATACTCCATGTAATATCACTTGCTGAAATGAATCAATCTAAAAAAATCCCAAGGATGGATGCAGTAACCACAAAATCCTGAGGGTGGCGCTAGCGGTCTAAACTCTGACAGGAGAGCTGTCTTGCAAAACTGTCTAGTGCAAAGAAAGGGGTCTTATTTAATTAAAAGTTCAAAGGGGCTGCCTGTCCTGAGAACTCTTGACACTTCAGAACTCAACACAAGAAGCCAGGAAATCACAGGGTTCTGTTAATTAAATGCAAAGTGGCTCCCTGGCCTGCTGATCTCAGCTTCCCAGAGACCACACAATGGCCCCTTTCCTCTGAAAGGAATATGTTGATTTTGACTGCTTCCTGTCAACAAGAGCTGCCTGTGAGCAGAGCCAGGTCATCTGACCCACCCAAGTTCTGGGGGCGGAGACAAACGCTTTGGGGAGGGGAGTTGCAGCAAAAATATATTTTATTGAAACACTGATAACTTAGTGTGATTAAATGGCAGGAATGCACAACTTGGAGTTCCTTAAAATGACAATGTTGCCTACAATTGAAGTGAAAATTCGAAATTGTGGGATATTCTGTAACAAAACCCCGCTAATTATTAATATTACAGACACTGTGTTTAAGCTAGACAAATGAAAATTCATTGGTATGAGTATGGAAAGGCTGTGTACTTTTGTATGAAGTTGGAAGAAAATCCGATATTGGGAACCAACCTAAAACGCGCAAAATGTTGCCATTTCTGGATGCAAGCTCCTAGAAACGCCAGAGTCAGAACAGGGGCTATCATCAGTAATGCCTCATGTGTGTATGTCATTTTAAACCACTGCATACTTGTGCAAATATGTATTTTGTTCAAATCTAGATTTGTGTGCAAGTTGACAGGAGGAGTGGACTTTCTGCAGGCTGTAAAATGACATCACGCTGACACACACTTCAGTTTCCCAATCAAGTGAGAAATGGAAATTTGACCAATTAGAAGCTGAGAGAGAGGCTGGCTCAGTGATGCTAGCACACACCCACATTCTAAACAGATAAAAGCAGATAGTGCAAGCCAAATAGGGATTGATTTTCCACTTGCAGCTGGAAGCTCTGCCAAAATTCCATACCTTACCTCCATCAACCTTCAGAGAGCCAACACTTAGACTCCAAGATAAACAGAGACTACAGAACCTTAACCAAAAAGGCCACTGCCAGCAAGAGTATTTGTCAGCAGGCCTCAAAATCTTTTTTGCAACTGAACTCTTCAGACAGCCGGGCGAGCCATCTGAATTTTGCCAAGAACTTTTGCAAGAACCCGGTGACAGAAATATCCAAAGAGAAGGCAGGACCCGACCCAGAGAACCGGTGCCTAGCAGAACCCAGGACAGGAGTGCAGTGCTGACCCAGAAAGACTGTCCGTGGCCAGAAAACCGGTGTCCAGGACAGAGAGCAGTTCCAGAGACCAGACGCTGTGTGCCGAGACCGTCCGTGGCGCGACCCAGATCTTCTAAAATATTTTGTGAGTAATTAGATCAGATTGTGCGAAACCAAATCTCTTAGTTTTAAAATAAATCTAATCCAAGCTATTTTAATCTAAGTAGAACTGTCCTTTGCAAGCTGCACCCCTGTCATTTGTTAATTCTGCAGCTGCACAACTGACACATGTCATTTTCAAAGCTTCACTTGTCAAATTGAGTAACTTTTAAAAATTGCAAATCCGAAAAACAACCTTCACAAAACCGTTCATATCTCCGCGACCGTTTGTCCTAGAGACATGCAGTAACTTTCTTCTGAAAGCTTAGAATCTCAGCTTGTAAAATAACCCAGAACCGCATTCCTATTCTTTATACTTTTGCCGCAATCGCGAAACACGCATTCGCGAATTTTGCCGCGATTTGAAAATTTCTCCACTTGCAAAAAGATAGCTGTTTTTGCTTTCCTCTGCTAAAAATCGTTTGCCTCATAAAAACTATCCCTGAATCATTGCTAGAGTGAGCCTGAGCTAATATTAACTAGATACCACTCACCTGAACTCCTAAAGGGAATTAAAAGCCTTTTTCAGCCTACTTTTCTCTTCCTTGCATACCATATTAAAGCATTTGGGCCTGTGTTTTGTTTTCAAAACTCCTATCTGTTTTCTTTAAGAGTGCTGGGGGGGAACTGAACTGAATTACATTGTGATTGTATACCTGAACTGTGTGCTTTTCCTCCCATTTCCTTACATTGCATAAAGGGGGGGGGAGTGGATTGCCAGAGAAAAGGGGTTACATTGTTTGGTTGAAACCATATTGAGTATTTTCTGTACTGCATTTCCATTGAATCTTGCACCCATCTGAGCTTACATAAAGCATTCGTTACCACCTTGTTCTTCAGTTACTATTCCTAAGTTTGCTACCTTATCTGTTATACTATTCCTGAGTAACCAAATCAGTTTACTATTAGAACATTATTCATTGTTCACTACTGCTCATATTTTTAAGTGTGATATTAATTATTAATTCCTACAAAAGTGTGATAGATATATATTGCTTTACTTCTCAAATAAACCTTCTAAACTTGCAAAACAGAACTACTTCTTGGCTCAGTGGGGTCAGGGGGATTCTGAGAGAGGGGTGTTATATGAGGGTTGTCATCCAGAGTATGAACCTGGACATCAAGATATATCAATAAGGGTTTTTCATTCAGCATCCCTGACCAGGCATTGACTTGGCTGTAGTGCTGGATTAAATATTCTTTACAAATTGGGGGCTCGAGCCGAGGACTTCTGGGTTAGATCAATCTCTTTGTGTAGCTTAATACAGTGTGCTAACTGACGGGATACACACATCCAGTCGGATCACCACGCTGCATTACGCTGTGAAGCATTCCTCAAAAGGAACGCTCCAAGGAAACGGTCTGTTTTGCAAGAATAAAATACTAAGGGCCTCATTACGACCCTGGCGGAAATTATCCGCCAGGGCCGTGACTTTACCACCATGGCGTAAACAGCTTTTACGCCATGGTGGTTGGCGGACTTACCGCCCCATTCCGAGGTTGGCGGGGCGGTAAGTCCCCAATCCCCATTTTACCCTTCCCCATTCCCATTCTTGCCCCATAGGGCATAATGGGAGTGGGGAAGGCGTTAATTACGCCACCGTAAATTACGGTGGCGTAATTAACATCAAGGTCCCGTAGCGCCATGGATTTTAACGCCTGCAAAAAGCAGGCGTTAAAATCACCATGGCGCTGAGGGACCTCGTAGTCAGGCGGAAAGGGTCGGCGCAGTTAACGCTGCCGTAAACCCCTTTCCGCCAGGGTCGTAATGAGGCCCTAACTCTTGTAAGTCAGGAAGGAAATCAAATTTCCAGAATGACGACACTCGTGGACATGAAAATAGCCAGAGAGCACCTCTTACATAAGCTATTTGTGAGAGGTGAATGGACCGAACAGGGCCAGGATGCGTGGTTGCAGGCAATCACACAACAGGTCACTGAAACAGGGTCAGATATATATAGAGATCAGGGTCCCTTACATGTGGCCCTGAGTGAACTATACATGGCCCCTAAGGCCAAAGATGAACACGACAAGATTGTTAGGATAGCGGCATACCTGTACCTATATATGGGAGACATGCAGGATAGATGTGCTGAAAGCCAAAATCTGGCAAATAGGCAACAGATGGCGTTAGAGAAGGTCCAATCTGACCTGGTCTCTTCTGAGCAGAGGCTGCAGAGGAGCCAGGAGTCAGAAGATGATAGTAGGCAGTACATCATTAAAATAAAAGAGGATATGGACATCCTGCAACAGGAAAAGGCAGAACAGGATACCAGATTTCTGGCCTTGCAGAAGGAATACCAAGAAGGTTTGGACTCCCTACTGCAAAACCAGAAAAAGCTGGAGCAACAACTGGACTTCAACAGGGTATGTGCTGAGCAGGTAGTCACCCTGCAAGGCCACCTAGATAGAGTGAAGGCAGAGAGCAACAAACTAATTCTGAAAGACCTGAATACCCAGGCAGAGTTTGATCAGGAGCGCCAAAAAGCTGGTGCCTTTCAATGGCAGAGGGACGACCTGGCAGCACAGATGCAGGCTCTCAGTCAGGAAAGAGACACTTTAGGCCAGGAAGTCTGCCACTTAAAAAAGGAAATTGAAGAAAATCACCTGGCCCTCCAGGGGCTGGGTGACCTCCAAAAAGAAAACCAGAACTTGGTAGAGCACACCAGAAGGGTGGAAGAGGCTCTGGCAAGAAAGGAGCAGGCCAGTAGGGATGGGACTCAGGAGGTAAACCCCCTGCAGCAAAGACTGGCCCAGTTCTCCAGGACCAACCAGGAAGCACAGAGGGAAAAAGAGGCCCTCTGTCAACACAATGATAGGCTCCAACAACAGGTAGCGATGCAGGAGAGACTGATAGAGTCTAGTAAGGCCTTAACTGAGGAACTGAAGGCACAAATGCAGGCTCTTGCATTGCAACAGGGAGCAGGGGCGGATAGAGATGAGGTTCGCTGGGAAAGGGAAACTCCGGAGCATAACCTCAGGAGCCCTAGTACCAGAGGCCCTCATACCTCTCAGTCCCTGGACTCTGCCACCCCCATGTTCCCTGGCACGCATGAGCACCGGGCCACAGGGATGGCAGACTACTATCCAGACAAAAGTATGGGGCTCATAGGCCAGTACCACCCAGGTATGGAGGGGCGGGCATACAGGTATGGGCACCCAAGCACAGTGAAATTTAGTGGGGAACCCCCGGAGAGTAGGCCCATTAAGGGCATTCTGAAAACCTCTGCCCAGTTAGGTCAGTGGGGGGGGTACCCAGCAAATCCTGGCCGCAAGGAGGGATCTGAAGACTCCTCTGAGCACCACAGGAAACAGGAGACCAGGTCCCCACATTCTGCCAGCCATTCCCAGGCTCGCAGAATCCGGGAAAACCTGGAAGATCTGACGGGAACCTCTGGGAGCAGTGCCTCTGAGTCAGAAGATGAATGGACCAGGGTTACCCGAACCAAAAGGGCAAGTAAGGCAAAAAGGGCCTTGCTTAAGGACCCCTTAAAGCAGATTAAGGCGATCAGGAGCGTCATCACGCCTTACCATAAGAACGCTAAGTATTCTGTTTGGGAGCACTTAGAGTTGTTTGAGCAAATGATGGAGACTTTCCATTTGAAGGACAGCCAAAGCTGTATTCAATATGTAAAGTGGACCTTCTCCCTGGAATACTCCAGTTTCTTTGCGGGGCTGGAGGACCAAAATCATTTAAGATGGTCCACCTATAAGGCGGCCATCTTGAAACATTTTTCTGTTCACAGAAATCCTCAAGAGGCTCGCAAGGCAGCCTACAATTTGCAATGTGGGGAGGATCAGGCTCCACAAGAATTTGTGCAAGAACTGAAACGTGCTTTTGCGCAGACCACCAGAAGGGTGCGCACAGACAGTAGAGAATTCATTAATAAATTTTTTCATGCCTTGCCCAAATACATAATGACCCAGCTCGTGAGGGATTTTCACGAGAAAAGATCTTTAGACTGGGTCATTGAACAGGCTACCCGGATCTATGAGGTGCAGAAACCGGTAGATAGCAAAAGTAATGCCCAGAAAAACCCCAAAGCCAACAGCACCCCTGCTGCTGCCAAGGTGGCAGAGGTAAAGGTCACCCCCTTTTGGATTTGGAGATGGGGGGGCCTAAAAACCTACCTGCACCTAATCATCCTAAGCCCAGAAATCCCTCGGGACAGTCACAGGCAGGGAGTGAAAGAGGTAGTCCCCCCAATGGGGTCCCTCGCTCTCCTAACTATGTAAGTCCTCGCTACAAAGGTAACAGTCCAATCCTGGGTTATGTGTGGACTCCCCCAGCCCAAGGGGGGGGATCCAACCGAGCACCGAACCCAGGGAACTTCCCTCCAAACTTCCCACAGGAGGGCAGAAATTTACCAAACCTTGGGCAGAACTTTTTCCCCAGATATCCACCCGACTTTCAGCCCCAAAACCATCCATCCTTCTTTCCCCAATTCCCTGAGCCCAGACCACTGAATCCGGGAGAGGGGAGGCCAAGGGTGGAGGGGTACCCAAATCTTCCCAACCCGGGGTATTACCAGAGGAGGGACAGCTACCCTTCCCGGGATCAGCCCAGGGGAGAAAACAGGGCCCCGTATCAGCCTGAGCGGGTTTCCCAGTTAGAGCGCCAGGTTCAAAACATGGCGCGGGATCTGGGTCACATACTGAGGGCTAAGCAGAACCCTCAGATGGGTGTGCCGGTGCAGAACGCACCCAACTCTGGACCTGGTGCTCCAGAACAATGACGGGGGCAGCACCCCGATAACTCACCGCTTCCCAGGGAGGAGGCACAAGGGGAAGGGGGGTGAAAAGCCTTGGAGGAAGCTTCCTTCCTCACTTGTAAACAGCCCCTGGAAACCCAGGAACCGGAAACAAAATCTCCTGCCCCTGAAAGTCTGCCTCCTAAGGAGCAGAGGGGTGGTAGGAGAAACAAAAGACCCAAACAGACTCAGTTTGAGGAGGAGGTACAGATCTTCCAATTTGAGGGAGAGGGATCCTCAGAGGATCCTGGGAAAAGGAACTTCTCCTTCAGAGAGGGGGGAACTGCTCCCAAAGAAAAATGGGTCCCTAGGGATGCAAATCCAGACTGGGGAGATGTGGAGACTGAGCTACCGCCGCCCACCATCTCATCCCAGAACCAACAGCCAGAAAATCCCCTGGTACAAACCCATCCTGGTGACTGCGTCCAAAAAGGGGGGGGCGGCCCAGAACTGGAGCCAGGGGAACCCACAATGGCTCTGATCTCCAGTTGTCAAATTTTTCTTTCAGATTCCCAAGGCTCTCCACAGAATTCTGCCCAAATTCCTTCTCTTGCAATGTCCAAAACCAGAAAGTTAGCCCACCAGTTGTCCAAAAATGTGTATTATCTGTGCCCCCTTGAGGAGAAGGAGGGAAGATACTATGCCCCGTTACACGTACAGGGGCAGGGTACAATTTTGGCACTGGTGGACACTGGATCTCAAGCTACCCTTCTGTCCAGAAGGGCCTTTGACGAACTGAATGCAGGAAGGGGAGAGAATTACCAAATTCCTCTCACCTCTCTTCCTGGACAACTGCAGAACTTTGACAGGAAGGAAATTCCCGTTGAGGGGACTGCAGACTTGGACATTAAGATCGGGCAACACAAGTTGAAACACCCGGTCATAGTTGTGACCCCAGAGGGCACCTCTTGTTTACTAGGGAATGACCTCCTGAGAAGGTTGTCACCCCTAATAGATTGCGTAAACAAGGTCCTCTGGACCCAGACTAGCCGACCCATAAAATTAAAACAGAGTGTCAACCATGTTAGTTTAAACGGCACATGCCACATGGTTGAACAGAAATCTGACCAAGTAGAATTCCACTTCCAGAATAACCAAATTCCAGACGTGACAGTAATAGCAGTAGGACAACAGACTGGTGATGGGGGGTCCTCTCTATTTCTGAAAATCAACCTTCCTTCCAGTTTAAAGTGGTATTCCACACTGGAAGGAAACACCCTGAAATTCTTTACTAATCCACAATCAGACACTCACACTCCTATAGTCCAGAAAGATGTGAAATCAGCTCAAAGCCTGGCTGATATTCAGCAAATTGGAGAGCAGTTGTTCATCCCTGTTCAGTTAAATGATGGGAAGGACTCTGTTCTCGCTCGAGTGTGTGTGAACAACGGTAAGAGCTTCATCAGCGAAGCCATGTTTCGCCAACTCCCAAAATATCCAGCCATTCCCACCTTCAAACTGATAGACAAATGGGAAATGGATCTGGAAGCACCTAATTCCAAACATCTCCTGCCAAGCAGGTGTATGCTCAAAATCTCCATTGGCAACAAGAGCATAGTCCACAATTGTTGGGTCGTGCGAGACGTCCCTGCCGCCTTTTACTTAGGCAGTGACATTCTCAATCGCTTTGCCATTAGTTTGGACCTAATAAACTTCAAAGCTTGGTCCCGATTAGCGGATAATCCCATGGGCTTTGATGATCCAGAAAAAGCATTTAGGTCAGCTCAATTGCTACCTTATGCAGTTGAAATTCAGATCAAAGAGGAGGTCACCATCCCAGAAAGGACCCGACAATTCTCCCTGGAAGTGAAAGCTAAAAGAGGACAATATTTGCAAAACCCTGATGCTTACATACATCTAAATGCTTCTCTCCAACAGCAAGGGTTAGGGGTAAACCCAACACCATTAGTCAACATAGAACATGACACCATTCTAATAGAGGTGGATAACAGCGACTTAAAGAGTATTACTCTAGCCGCAGGCACCATTATTGGAATGGCGGTTGATGACCGACATTTTTCCATTGATTTAGGTAATGAACTGTTAGGGCCAATCCCCAAGGACTGCGTTGACAGTGAGGACAATACAACACCAGACAGGATTTTTACCCGGCATGGGGGGAACTTCCTGGTGTACACTTCCTGCCCCTATGGTAAGGAAGATGTGACTTGTGACTTCAGGAGGGATGAGGTGATTTTCCAGGTCCATGAGGGCTGCCTTTCCCACCTGAAGCCTCCGGTCCAGGGACTTCTCCACCCAGCTGGAGGAGGCTGCGGAGATAGCCAAACCAGAAGTCTTTCCAGGCTTCAGCAGATGGTGGAAGAGAGAGTCAACCTAGCTGATGCCTGTGTGACTCTGGAACAAAAGCAAAAGTTGAAACAAGTTTTCTTGGATTTCCAAGATCTCTTTGCGGTAGACTCATATGACTGTGGTCGCACTGACATCCACACAACAACAATCCCCACGGACCCTGGCGTGACTCCTGTGTTTGTGAAGCAATATCGCTTGCCTCTCGCATCAATGGAGTCCCTTACTGAAATAATTAAGAACCTTGAGTCCCGGGGAATAATCCGTCCAGTCCACAGCACCTTCAATAATCCGGTGCTGGGAATATTGAAGCCAAACGGCCAGTGGAGACTCTGCGCCAACCTCAGGGAGCTCAACAAACAGGTCCATAGTTCCCGATGGCCTCTTCCCTACATTGACCAAGGGCTGGCCCAGATTCAGGGGTCACAGGTATTCACTGCAATAGACCTGACCAATGGATACTGGACCGTGCCTGTCAGCAGGGAGGACCAATACAAACTGGCTTTTACCTTTGGGGGCCAGCAGTACACATGGACCCGGACTCCCTTCGGATACCTTAACTCCGGTAATGAGTTCAATATTTTCCTACATAAGGCCATGCCCGACCTGGGTGCGAGGGGTAACCTGGCTTATGTAGATGATGTCCTCATCAAAAGTTCATCTGTGGAGGAACACATAGCGGAGATCCGTTATGTTCTGACGCAGTTGAGGGCCGCCGGAGCAAAACTTTCCTTTCAAAAAGCACAGTGGTGCAGAACCCGTGTTAATTTCTTGGGGCATGAGATTACTCCTCAGGGTCTCTGTCCCCAGGAAAAGAAAGTGGAAGCACTTCAGAAACTGAAAGACCCCACAACTCTGCGGGAACTAAGGAGCTTCCTTGGACTGACTAATTACAGCAGAAAGTTCATTGAGGGCTACGCAGAGATCACCAGACCCCTGATTCATCTCCTGAAGGGGGGGTCAAGTGGGAATGGGGTCCAGAACAAGCCGAGGCAGTAAAACAACTCAAAAGAAGCCTCTCACAAGCGCCCTGCCTAGCTTACCCTGTCAGAAACAAGGAGTTCTTCCTGGAGACGGGGTTCTCTAATACGTGCTTGACGGCAGTATTATACCAAAAGCATGACAAGGTCAATAAAGTAATCTCCTATGCGAGCAAAACTTTATCCTCTGTGGAGGAAAAATTCAACGATTGTGAGAAGGCACTCCTGGCAACGGTGTGGGCATTGAAGAATTACCGCCCGTTTATCCAGGGGGAACACATCATAGTGGAGACTCCACACCAGCCTCTGCAATATCTCCAAAGTGACAGAATCCGGGCCGGAAATGTGAGTAATTCCCGAATTACTTCCTGGATTCTGTCAATGCAAGGCTTTCCTGTGGAGGTCAGATATGGCCAAAACAAGAAGAGTCCCCTCGCGCAAGGTCTGGCTGACTTGCATGATTGTGCCAGAGAAAACTGTCTCGAGGACGAAAGTCTAAAAATCAAGGACAACAGGGAGGCATACCTTAATTCCCCACACAAAGTCTTTGAAGAAGGCAAGTGTGAGGGAATGCCCACTGTGTATGTGGATGGATGCTCTTACCATGTTGACAACAACGGGGAGAAAGAACTGGTGGCCGGCGTAGGGAATGCATGGGTGAATGAGTCCCCAGAACCCTCTGCTGGATACAAAATTGGTCCCCGAAGTAGTCAGGTGGCAGAATTGATGGCTGTGCATCAGGCCATCCTCACTGCCGTCCAGCATCAACTCCACGAACTGGTCATAATCACAGATTCGGATTATGTACGGAACGGGTTCGTGGAGTACCTGGTTAATTGGAAAACCAGAGGCATGTTATGTGCTAACAACAAACCCTTGAAACATGGGAAGTTGATCCAAAACATTGATGATCTGGTCACCTCGAAGGGAATGACCATCTATTGGAAGAAGATCAAGGGTCATTCCAAAGTAGAGGGACCAGACAAAACTGGAAATGACTTAGCTGATCAGCTGGCCAAAACCGGGGCCATCCAAGGGGATCTAATTGAGATTGAGTCCCTGTTGGGGGAAATCCAGGTCACTGCTATCACTAGGTCCCAGACAAATGCTCACAACGACCTTTCAATTGCACAATGGAGTAAGGAGACCCCTGATGCTGATTTGATTACCACTCAGAAGGGGGATCCAATTATTGGTAAGTTTTACCAACACCTTGAGGACCCTGAGAACTTTCCCCTGACGGATACCGATTACATTGGGAAAGAGGACCTAAGAGTGTTGATGAAATTTCCAAAAATGTTCTGGATCCAAGACGGTTTGTTGGTAAGGAAATCCAAAGCTGGCCACTATCAGTGGGTGGTTCCTACCTCATTCCGAAGCCTGATGTTAAGTCACGCCCATGATGCGGCCACTGCCGGTCACAGGGGGTTTCACACAACATTGGAAATCTTAAGAGAGGTTGCATACTGGCCACACATGGGGCAGGACCTCGACCAATACTTGAAGGGGTGTCTTGTGTGTGCACAATTTCAGCCATCATCCCTCACGCACCGCGCGCCTCTCCAAAAGCGGGGGATGACACTGCCATGGTCAGATTTACAAATCGACTTTGTAGGCCCTGTGATTCGCTCTGCTAGGGGGAATAAGTACATGTTGACTGTGACATGCTTGTTTACCAAGTGGGTGGAATGTCTCCCAGCCCCAAACTGCAAGGCAGAAACGGCAGCTGCCTTGATGATTAACCACATCTTTTCCCGTTTTGGTCTACCTCAAAGGATTGAGTCAGACAGAGGTAGCCACTTCACCAGTGAAGTAATGACAAAGATGTGGGAGATACTGGGGGTCAAAAGGAAGTTACATATTGCTTACAGGCCAGCTTCTTCTGGAGCAGTGGAACGCTACAACCGGACAATTGTGAGCATCTTAAAAAAGTTTGTGGCAGATTCTGGGCCAAGTTGGGATATCCGATTACCTCTGGTCCTAATGGCCATCAGATCTACCCCTTCATCTGCAACCAAAATGTCACCATTTGAGTTGATGACTGGGCGCAAGATGGTGCTTCCCCAGCATTTGCTCTATAGGACCCAAGAGCAGACACTGATAAATGCCTCCACTACTCATGAGTATGTGGAGAATTTAAGGAAACGCCTCCAACATGCTTTTGCTTACGCTCAGCGGAATCTAGAAAGATCGGCTGATAGCATGAAGACTCATTATGACCTGAAAACTTCCAGGAAGGAATATCAGGTGGGAGACCGGGTCTATCTATACAACTTCCAAAGGAACCAGGCCAAGCAGTGCAAATTTTTGCCTACATGGAAGGGACCCTTTGAGATCATCGACAAGATATCCCCTGTGGCCTACAAAATCCACATCCCCAAAGGTCCTTTGGCAGCGGGGGAAGACAAGTGGGTCCACATAAACCAGTTGAAATGTTGCCATCCCAGGCACACTCTGCAACAACTGGAGGAATCCTCTGGAATCCTAGCGGGTACTGTCTCAGACTAATTCAGTTCCAACCATAAAACATACCACATCTAGTCTCTAAAATATTGTGATTTGCATGAAACTGTCTCTTAGTTATACTGTTTTTTTTTTTCAAAATAAGAATGTAATGTTTCGATATGATGAAATGCATATGCTGCCCCACTATCTCAACAGTGGTAGAAAAACGTCTATGAGTAGGTATTGCCGCTTTTGCTTTATCATCCTAGGAGAGATGAAACCATGGAGAATGACCATGGAGGATGACCCAGGGACCGGGAACGAAGATCCAATGGGCCAGGGGTACCGCCCAATATTCCCATCAGGACCGGCGAGGATGACCGATCGATCCACCGGATGAAGGAAGAGATGCTGAACTGGCCATCTACCGGATGAAGATGAGAACTACATCCCAGATCTTGCGGGTCCCACCAGTGAAGGATCAGATGGCCACCGCAAGAAGGGGGGCTTGTGGGATGTTTTTATCCATGCATCCAAGCCCTACCACAAAAACTGTGCATTACTGGCATTGAAAACATCATGATGGCCAGAGCTCCCCAGAAAATGCACAGGAAAATCCCATTTTGCCTATGTTGTGAGCACAGAGGGGCAATGCTGATTGCCAAAAGCAAACCCATAACTGTTGGGAATTCATTTTTCTTGAATGTCAAATATGGCAAAATCATGGGCACAGAATTACTTTACCGCAGAAACACACCAATGCCATGTCCTGAACATGGACAATATACTCCATGTAATATCACTTGCTGAAATGAATCAATCTAAAAAAATCCCAAGGATGGATGCAGTAACCACAAAATCCTGAGGGTGGCGCTAGCGGTCTAAACTCTGACAGGAGAGCTGTCTTGCAAAACTGTCTAGTGCAAAGAAAGGGGTCTTATTTAATTAAAAGTTCAAAGGGGTTGCCTGTCCTGAGAACTCTTGACACTTCAGAACTCAACACAAGAAGCCAGGAAATCACAGGGTTCTGTTAATTAAATGCAAAGTGGCTCCCTGGCCTCCTGATCTCAGCTTCCCAGAGACCACACAATGGCCCCTTTCCTCTGAAAGGAATATGTTGATTTTGACTGCTTCCTGTCAACAAGAGCTGCCTGTGAGCAGAGCCAGGTCATCTGACCCACCCAAGTTCTGGGGGCGGAGACAAACGCTTTGGGGAGGGGAGTTGCAGCAAAAATATATTTTATTGAAACACTGATAACTTATTGTGATTAAATGGCAGGAATGCACAACTTGGAGTTCCTTAAAATGACAATGTTGCCTACAATTGAAGTGAAAATTCGAAATTGTAGGATATTCTGGGACAAAACCCCGCTAATTATTAATATTACAGACACTGTGTTTAAGCTAGACAAATGAAAATTCATTGGTATAAGTATGGACATGCTGTGTACATTTGAATGAAGTTGGAAGAAAATCCGATATTGGGAACCAACCTAAAACGCGCAAAATGTTGCCATTTCTGGATGCAAGCTCCTAGAAACGCCAGAGTCAGAACAGGGGCTATCTGTTACACAGTTGATGGTCGTGCAGAGTATGGGCTATCCCTCTGTCCCCAAATATCAAACTGACATCCACAACAACACCTGCCAGAATGAACGTTAGGGCCAAAGGTGGTAGTCCGTGGAGTCAGGACGCGGGAACAACCGGAAGAACCCCTGGAGCGCTGCAAGTGAAAGTATATGGTTAGGTAACGGTACAATGTGCAGTTAACAAGTGTAAATATCTGGAATACTGAAATACCTGTAATTGTAGGGGTTCTGATGGCAAATAGTCTATGTAGAGCGTCCTGGTAGACAACCACCCCAGATAGGACCGAGGTCCCAAGGAAACACGTGATCCAAGATAGAGGAGGGCTAGGCAAAACAGTCCGTAAAACAAAGCGTAGGTTGGCAACAGTTGATCAGAGTTCCAAAACAAGAAATGGCAAAGCACAAAGCAGTCCGTAGTGGAAAAAACAGTTCGGCAGCTGAATGAATCCAAAGTTCCAAAGCAGACAAGGGCTGGACAAAGAGCAATCCGTAGAACAAGGCCGTGGTCAAAAAGGTGAGTCTTGAATGAGACGTAAGCGACACGTGATCCAAAAGAACAGCTGTGAAGCAACGCTTTCAGTAACTGGGCTCCTTTTATCCTGAGGTAAGAAACACGTGACCACGGTCACGTGATGAAAGGTACCAAAGTGTTGCCGTGTTGCTAGACAGCGAGTCACATGATTCTTGCCGTGCTGTGTCGGACAGTTCTCCGTGGACGGTGTGATCGTTTGCGATGAAGAAGCCTCCAACTTACTTGCCACAAACGAGAAGGGCGGTAAACTCCAGTGGTGTCAAGTATGCCACGCCGTGCCCTACAATGTGAAACCTGCCGGGGCAATAAGGTACCACTGTCGGGACGTGTGTGTGTGAGTGTCGTTTGAGAGGAGAGTGTGGACGTGGAAAGGCGTGTCTTTTGTGCAAGGGGCGGTGTGACAGAATCCCCCCTCAAAGGCCCACGACCTCGTGGGCTTGCCGGGTTGTCCCTATGAAACTGCGACACCAAGCGCGGCGCCTGAACATCATGGGACGAAACCCAAGAGCGGTCCTCCGGGCCATAACCCAGCCAGTCCACCAGGTACTGAAGGCGACCCCTATGGAAGCGGGATCCGAGTATGGCACTGACCTCAAACACGTCCTGGGAAGACACAGAGACAGGGGCGGAAGGAACAAGGACACGAGTGGAAACATGGTAGGGCTTAAGGAGGGAGACATGGAAAACCGGATGGATCCGCCAAGAACGTGGAACAGCCAACCGCATGGCCACGGGATTTAGGATTTTCATGATCCGATAAGGACCCACAAAGCGGGGTAACAATTTGCGACAACCAGGAATGCGCAGGTGTCTGGTCGATAACCACACCCGATCACCCACCTGATACACCGGTGCCTCAGCTCGCTTACGGTCCGCCTTACCCTTCATTACGGACTGCGCTTCGCGGAGATGGACCAGAGTTTGCGCATGAACACCAGCTAGATCACGTATGCAGGCGTTGGCAGCAGGGGTGGCAGAAGAGAAATCAGGGAGCGGTAGGACTCGTGGATGTTGCCCATACATGGAATAGAAGGGCGAAAACCCCGTGGCCGAGTGACGAGAATTGTTGTATGCGAACTCAGCAAGGTGGAGCAGCTTGTACCAAGAGTCCTGGAACTGAAGGGACAGACAACGCAGGTATTGCTCTAGAGCTTGGTTGACCCTTTCAGTTTGCCCATCGCTTTCGGGATGATATGCCGAAGAGAAGCGGGCATCTATACCCAGGAGTTTGGTAAGAGCACGCCAAAAACAAGACGTGAACTGGGATCCCCGGTCCGATACTATGACATGTGGTAATCCAAAAAGACAAAAAACCGTCTTGAAGAACAGGCGCGCCAGTGTTGGAGCCGATGGTATGCCTGCACATGGAATGAAACGGGCCATTTTTGTATAAGAATCGACAATAACCCATATGGTGTCGTAACCCTGTCTACGGGGTAAATCAGTGATTAGATCCATAGAGATGGTGTGCCATGGCCTGGGAGGTAGGGGTAATGGTAGAAGTAACCCTAATGGTCGTCCTCTGCGTGTTTTGCATTGGGCGCATATAGAACATGTGTTTACATAGTTTTCCACATCCCTTCTCATGGACGGCCACCAGCACCAGCGCTGTAGTAATTCAAGGGTGCGTTGCTGCCCGGGATGACCATTTATGGCGGCATCATGCGACCAGGCAAGCGCTTGATTTCTTACATCGCAGGTAGGAAGGAATAGTTTGCCCTGGACAAACGGCAGCCCATCCTGAAGTACAATGTCCCATTCAGTGAGTGCATGGGGATATTGAGCAACCCATTGTCTGATAGCAGTGAGCATAGTTGGCGAGGGTGTACACACACAAACAACGTGGCCTTTTCCTAATAATGTGTCTGGGTATGAAGCTAGTGATTCCCCACCGGGAGATCGGGACAAAGCGTCAGCCTTGCCGTGGTTGTGACCTGGTCGATGTTTTACAACAAAATCGTAGGCAGCAAAAAACAAGTGCCAACGTACTTGCCGGCTGTTAACACATTTTAGGGAGGCTAGATCTTGTAGATTTTTGTGGTCAGTATAGACCACTGTTTGGTGCTTGGCCCCCAGGAGATGATGTCGCCAGGTCTGGAGGGCGTCTTTGATGGCCAGCAGCTCTTTTTCGGTTACCGTGTAGTGGGTTTCGGCAGCCGAGAACTTTCGAGAATGATAGGCCACTGGATGCAAAATACCTGTGGCAGGGCACGGTTGAGACAACACAGCGCCTAGAGCAAATGATGAGGCATCCGCCTCCAAAACATAGGGTAGGTCTGAATCGGGGTGTTGCAGGACAGGAGCAGAAGCAAACCTGGATTTAAGAGCATCGAATGCCTTTTGATGCGTAGGGTTCCATTTGTAAGGAACCCGAGGACTGGTCAAGGCGGTCAAAGGAGAAACAATGGAGGAGAAGTCTGCGATGAATCGCCGATAAAAATTGGCGTAACCAAGAAATGACTGGAGTTGTTTGACATTCACTGGGACCGGCCATTGCATGACAGCACGAACCTTGGACTGGTTCATGGACAAACCCCCGGGGGAGATGAAAAAACCCAGGAATTCCACTTCTTTCGAATGGAATATACATTTTTCAGGCTTAGCGAACAGAGCGTGTGCTTTCAGACGAGAAAGAACCTCTTTGACATGGCAGACGTGTTCCTCCAACGATGATGAGTAAACCAATATGTCGTCCAGATATACCACCACGAACGTATCCAAGATGTCAGAGAATACGTCGTTGATAAATCGTTGGAAAGTAGCGGGAGCATTACAAAGCCCGAAGGGCATTACGGTGTACTCAAAAAGTCCCTGCTTGGAACAAAAGGCCGTCTTCCACTCGTCCCCAGACCTCATACGGATCAGATTGTATGCCCCTCTCAGATCTAGTTTAGTGAAAACGGAAGCCTTTGTCAGCCTGTCTAGTAGAGTGGAGATAAGTGGTAGAGGGTACCTGTTTTTAATAGTAATGGCATTCAATCTTCTATAGTCTACACATGGCCGCAAGTCACCTTCCTTCTTGGGCACGAAGAATATTGGACTGGCAGCTGGGGAACATGATGGACGGATGTGACCCAATTGTAAAGCCTGACGGATGTATACCTTGAGGGCCTGTTCCTCTGGTTGTGACAATGAATAGATCTTACCCCTGGGTATAGGAGCGTCTGGAATCAGATCAATCGGACAATCGTATGGTCTGTGTGGGGGTAGACCCTCCGCCGTAGCTTTATCAAAAACCATGTGGAAATCATGGTATTCTGCGGGAATATTAGCCAGGATGGCCCCCACGGTATGTGAATGTATAGTGTCAGATGTACTGTCATCAATTTGATTAGAGGCCATGGCACCCAGGATCGTGGCAGGAGAGGAAAGCGACTCGTTTTCTACAAGACAAAAATGCTGACACACTTCTGACTCGAACGTGACTTGTCCTGTCCCCCAATTTATCAAAGGGTTGTGTTGCCGTAACCAAGGTATACCCACTATAATGCCAAATTGAGGTGTAGTGATAAGGTCAAAGGACATGACTTCTCTATGAGTACTCTGGATCAAGACTTCCAAGGGAGCGGTCTGGAATTGGATGGGGCCAGAGGACAAGGAAGTGCAGTCAACCGCATGTACGGGTTACGGATGTTCTTTTCTAACCAGGGGCAGATTGAGGCGATGAGCCAATTCTATATCGATATAACATCCGGTAGCCCCAGAATCAATGACTATATGAACCATATGCGCGAC
Source organism: Ambystoma mexicanum (assembly GCF_040938575.1). Classification (NCBI taxonomy): domain Eukaryota; kingdom Metazoa; phylum Chordata; class Amphibia; order Caudata; family Ambystomatidae; genus Ambystoma; species Ambystoma mexicanum. The sequence continues at coordinate 1,415,625,781 of NC_090931.1, read as the reverse complement.
CTCCCTAGTGGGTTTCAGAAGGGCATGGACTACTACCGGTCTGACAGGGCCAAAGGCGGGTTCAGAGGGATTTGAGGACAGGCTCGCCGGTGCCCCCTGAATCATGGGCGAGCCCTCAGAAAACCCGGTGTTTTGTTCTTAGGACGTCGGGGGCATTCCCTTACATAAGTGTCCATTTAATCCGCAATAAAAACAGGCGTTATCCGCCCTCCGACGTTCTCGTTCGGTTGATGTTATCGGGCTTCGGATACCGCCTATTTGCATGGGTTCGGGGGTGGTAGAAGAGGCTTGACCGGACTGACTGGTGAACGTGGTTTCTGACCTTCTCTCGGATCTCCTTGCATCGATTTGTAAAGCAAGATCCACCAGATCCGAAAACATCGAAGGAAGAGCAGGAACCACAGAAAGCGCATCCTTCATAGTGTTACTTAAGCCACGGTAGAATACAATCGCCTTTTTCTCTTCTGGCCAAGAAGTCTCAGCGGCGAGTTGATTATACCGCGCTATGTATTCGATCAGTGATAATTTACCCTGTGTTAGGTCTAAGAGTTCAAGATCCCTTGATTGAGCTTTATAGCGTGTATCAAAGACTTTGGCCATTTCTGTTGTGAGAAGTTCAAAATCATACAAGGCGGGATGATTGTTTTCCAACATAGGGTTTGCCCAGGTGGCCGCTACCCCAGATAGATGGGACAGAAGAAATGCGGCCTTCGTAACCGAATCGGGAAAAGCCAAGGGTCTGCACAAAAAGTGGAGCTTACATTGGTTAATGAAAGTCCGGTATTTCCGTGGATCCCCCTGAAAGCGTTCTGGGGCAGCAAGGGGCACAGGTGCTGGAAGTAACACAGGAGTGGGTGTAGGGGCTGGTACTGAGGCTGGCTGATCCGAGGAAACAGTATCCCCGAATTCAGTATCTGGTGGCAATGGGTAACGTGTGCTTTGTAAAGCGTCAAGCCGATTATGTATGGCTGACGTGGCGGCGGCCATGTCAGTCCTGAGGGAGGCCACTGCCTGTATCAAAGCGGTCACGGGGTCCCCGGTGGAGGGATTCATGCTCTGAACGACCAATAGGCTTCACAGTCTGTTACACAGTTGATGGTCGTGCAGAGTATGGGCTATCCCTCTGTCCCCAAATATCAAACTGACATCCACAACAACACCTGCCAGAATGAACGTTAGGGCCAAAGGTGGTAGTCCATGGAGTCAGGACGCGGGAACAACCGGAAGAACCCCTGGAGCGCTGCAAGTGAAAGTATATGGTTAGGTAACGGTACAATGTGCAGTTAACAAGTGTAAATATCTGGAATACTGAAATACCTGTAATTGTAGGGGTTCTGATGGCAAATAGTCTATGTAGAGCGTCCTGGTAGACAACCACCCCAGATAGGACCGAGGTCCCAAGGAAACACGTGATCCAAGATAGAGGAGGGCTAGGCAAAACAGTCCGTAAAACAAAGCGTAGGTTGGCAACAGTTGATCAGAGTTCCAAAACAAGAAATGGCAAAGCACAAAGCAGTCCGTAGTGGAAAAAACAGTTCGGCAGCTGAATGAATCCAAAGTTCCAAAGCAGACAAGGGCTGGACAAAGAGCAATCCGTAGAACAAGGCCGTGGTCAAAAAGGTGAGTCTTGAATGAGACGTAAGCGACACGTGATCCAAAAGAACAGCTGTGAAGCAACGCTTTCAGTAACTGGGCTCCTTTTATCCTGAGGTAAGAAACACGTGACCACGGTCACGTGATGAAAGGTACCAAAGCGTTGCCGTGTTGCTAGACAGCGAGTCACATGATTCTTGCCGTGCTGTGTCGGACAGTTCTCCGTGGACGGTGTGATCGTTTGCGATGAAGAAGCCTCCAACTTACTTGCCACAAACGTGAAGGGCGGTAAACTCCAGTGGTGTCAAGTATGCCACGCCGTGCCCTACAATGTGAAACCTGCCGGGGCAATAAGGTACCACTGTCGGGACGTGTGTGTGTGAGTGTCGTTTGAGAGGAGAGTGTGGACGTGGAAAGGCGTGTCTTTTGTGCAAGGGGCGGTGTGACACTATCATCAGTAATGCCTCATGTGTGTATGTCATTTTAAACCACTGCATACTTGTGCAAATATGTATTTTGTTCAAATCTAGATTTGTGTGCAAGTTGACAGGAGGAGTGGACTTTCTGCAGGCTGTAAAATGACATCACGCTGACACACACTTCAGTTTCCCAATCAAGTGAGAAATGGAAATTTGACCAATTAGAAGCTGAGAGAGAGGCTGGCTCAGTGATGCTAGCACACACCCACATTCTAAACAGATAAAAGCAGATAGTGCAAGCCAAATAGGGATTGATTTTCCACTTGCAGCTGGAAGCTCTGTCAAAATTCCATACCTTACCTCCATCAACCTTCAGAGAGCCAACACTTAGACTCCAAGATAAACAGAGACTACAGAACCTTAACCAAAAAGGCCACTGCCAGCAAGACTATTTGTCAGCAGGCCTCAAAAACTTTTTTGCAACTGAACTCTTCAGACAGCCGGGCGATCCGTCTGAATTTTGCCAAGAACTTTTGCAAGAACTCGGTGACAGAAATATCCAAAGAGAAGGCAGGACCCGACCCAGAGAACCGGTGCCTAGCAGAACCCAGGACAGGAGTGCAGTGCTGACCCAGAAAGACTGTCCGTGGCCAGAAAACCGGTGTCCAGGACAGAGAGCAGTTCCAGAGACCAGACGCTGTGTGCCGAGACCGTCCGTGGCGCGACCCAGATCTTCTAAAATATTTTGTGAGTAATTAGATCAGATTGTGCGAAACCAAATCTCTTAGTTTTAAAATAAATCTAATCCAAGCTATTTTAATCTAAGTAGAACTGTCCTTTGCAAGCTGCACCCCTGTCATTTGTTAATTCTGCAGCTGCACAACTGACACATGTCATTTTCAAAGCTTCACTTGTCAAATTGAGTAACTTTTAAAAATTGCAAATCCGAAAAACAACCTTCACAAAAACGCTCATATCTCCGCGACCGTTTGTCCTAGAGACATGCAGTAACTTTCTTCTGAAAGCTTAGAATCTCAGCTTTTAAACGAACCCAGAACCGCATTCCTTTTCTTTATAATTTAGCCGAAATCGCGAAACACGCATTCGCAAATTTTGCCGCGATTTGAAAATTTCTCCACTTGCAAAAAGATAGCTGTTTTTGCTTTCCTCTGCTAAAAATCGTTTGCCTCATAAAAACTATCCCTGAATCGTTGCTAGAGTGAGCCTGAGCTAATATTAACTAGATACCACTCACCTGAACTCCTAAAGGGAATTAAAAGCCTTTTTCAGCCTACTTTTATCTTCCTTGCATACCATATTAAAACATTTGGGCCTGTGTTTTGTTTTCAAAACTCCTATCTGTTTTCTTTAAGAGTGCTGGGGGGGAACTGAACTGAATTACATTGTGATTGTATACCTGAACTGTGTGCTTTTCCTCCCATTTCCTTACATTGCATAAAGGGGGGGGGGAGTGGATTGCCAGAGAAAAGGGGTTACATTGTTTGGTTGAAACCATATTGAGTATTTTCTGTACTGCATTTCCATTGAATCTTGCACCCATCTGAGCTTACATAAAGCATTTGTTACCACCTTGTTCTTCAGTTCCTATTCCTAATTTTGCTACCTTATCTGTTATACTATTCCTGAGTAACCAAATCAGTTTACTATTAGAACATTATTCATTGTTCACTACTGCTCATATTTTTAAGTGTGATATTAATTATTAATTCCTATAAAAGTGTGATAGATATATATTGCTTTACTTCTCAAATAAACCTTCTAAACTTGCAAAACAGAACTACTTCTTGGCTCAGTGGGGTCAGGGGGATTCTGAGAGAGGGGTGTTATATGAGGGTTGTCATCCAGAGTATGAACCTGGACATCAAGATATATCAATAAGGGTTTTTCATTCAGCATCCCTGACCAGGCATTGACTTGGCTGTAGTGCTGGATTAAATATTCTTTACAGTGTTTTGTCTAGTAACACAATGTCATCGGCGTATGCCATGACTGGGACTGGGATCGAGTTGATTTTGGGGGGATTGGTTTTATGTGATTTTAGATGTTCTTCGATATCAGCAGTGAACAAGTTGTAGAGTGTCGCTGCGAGAGGACAGCCTTGTTTGAGTCCATTTTCTGTTGGTATGGCAGATGTTGTAGCTCCTTGTCTCGACAATCTAACTTTTATCGTGGTTTTTGAATACAGCAGAATAATCGGTTCTAGGATATCAGGTGGACAGTTCCATGTTCTAAGTTTCGACCATAGTTTTTCGCGTGAGATTGCGTCAAAAGCCATTTTTAGGTCAATAAATGCTGCGTAGATTGTCGAGTTGGAGTTGATAGCTTCATGTTTAATTACTTGTAGTAATATCAGGTTGAGGTTTGTTCCAACATTGGCCGTGAATCCTGTTTGTCTGGTCGAGAATTTGTTGTTTTTTATGGCCCACGCGGTGAGTTGGTTTAGAAGTACTGCTGCAAATAGTTTTCCTAGCGGATCGAGCAAAGCGATCGGTCGGAAGTTTTGGGGGTCTTCTCTAGGGCCTTGTTTGTGGATTGGTACAATTACTGCTGTTCTCCAGGAGTTTGGTATTCTGTGCAGTTTATTGATCAGTTTTGTGATGTGGCACAGGAGGCTTGCCCAAGCGTTAGGATCTTCTTTGATTATGGCATTGGATAGTCCATCTGGGCCTGGTGCTCTGGAAGTATTGAGTTTGTTAATCAGGAGGATGAAATCGTCAAATTCTGCGTGTACTTTCCATGTTGGGTCTGTTGTGGGCTGTGTGTTCTGTTGATCTGTTTCTCGTGATGCGTAAATGGTAGTAAAGTGCGTTATCCATTTTTCTTGGGTTACATTAGCTGTAAGCTTGTGCTGTTTTTGTTGATTGTCATTGAGTAAGTTCCAAAGTTTTTTTGTATTGTGGGATTTGTGGATTTTCAATATGTTTTCTGCATCTGCTTGCTGAATGAGACTTTTTTGTGATTTAGTCCAGTTTCGATGGTTGTTTTTCAGAGTTTTGATCTGGTTTGGGGTATCGAGAGCTGGAGTTTTCTTTAACTGTCTTATTGTTCGGTTTAAGGCTTTTTTCCTTTTGGCAAATTCCTTGGTTGTAGGAATGTCGATGGTCTTTCTGCGGGTGATTTTTACTGGTTTGTCGGAACGGAATTAGGATCCATTCGTAGTCGATTTTTAGAGCATTTGTCAGACTTGCCTGTAGGAATTTTTCCGGTAATGAGGCTAAGGATGCTTGTGGGATTCTCAGTCTTGTTGTTGTTCCGTTTAGTTCTAATAGAGGAGATGTTAATGCTGGCTCTATTTTTTCCAGTGCCGCTTCAGAGTGGGCGGTAAGTTGATTGTGGTCGCTCCTGTCTGTTGATATCGTCTGCACGTTTGTGACTGATTGGTGAAGTTTTCCAGATAGAAATATATAATCAATGATTGCATGGGATGAACCTCTGCTCCATGTTGGTGTATAGGATTTCAAAGTGTTCCCTTGACTTAGAAGGAGTAGGTTGCGTTTCGTGATTTCTTTTATCCATCTCTTTGCGTTTGCCGATAAATCTGAGTGCTTTAATAGGCCACCGTTCTTATCGTATAGCTTGATGTTCAGATCGCCACATATTATTATTTCCGATGACGGATATTTAGTTGTGGCCTCATCGATTGAGATGAAAACTCCATCTAGGAACGTATCTGTTGATATTGCTAGTGGGTTCCAATAGAGGTTTAGGATTAGGATTGTTGAATTGTTTTTCTCTTCTCGCTTTTGCTGGTTTTTTGTACATATTATTGTGGTCAGTTGAGTCCAAGGGTTTATGTTCTCGGAGAGTATTGCTGTGCTGTGAGGGTTTATCTTGATTAGGGTGAGTAAGCCTGAAGCAGGTCTTCCTTGTTTTTGTACGATAGCTGGGTTTAGAAATGTGATAAAACCATCACATGCCGGTGGATCGCTGAGCCAGGTTTCTTGGAGGCATATGAATTGGTATTGCTCTAGTTCAGCGGCTGTGTCCGTGAATAGATGGAGATTTCTTCTGGTGTTCCACGAGCACAGTGACCACATAAATCCATAGTTCGTTAATTGTTATGAGTTTGAGTTCATTGTGTATTCTGTAGATTCTGTTTCTGAAAAAGTGGTTTCGAAGTCATAGATTCTTCTAATTGCGTGGGCATCTCTGTCTGGTCGTTGGCTTCTTATTGAGTCTTCTATAGATGCAATGTCTGATGAAGGAGTTTCAAAGCTTGCTCTGTTGGGTTTGTTATTTCTGTTTGAGTATGCTTCTTCTGAGGCACGATTTGAGTATCTGTCGTCAGTTGCCTGTTTTTGTTTCCTTTGGTCAATGTTTTTTCCTTCGTAACTTGCTGTTACTTTATATTTTGGTTTGCTTGGTATTCTTGTGAATGTTGAGGCCCAGCATGAGAAGCCCAATTTGTGTAATTGTCTTCGTGTTGATATGATGAGTTCTTGGTTATTGGGGTCCGGGAGCACTATGACGATCTTGTGCAAATTTCGATCGTCTTTAAAGGTTATGAGATCAATGTCTTTTGTTGTGAGTTTATTCAGGCGAGGTATTACGCCAAAGAGGCGTAGTAGGTTTGTTCTATTTAGGATTACCGGTTCCAGGTTTTTATTTGCGTTTTCAATGTGGATTTCATATATTTCATTTTGTCGTAGTGGATTAACAAATGTTGGTCGAATCTGGCTGTGTTGACTGGAGTCTTGTGGTGTTGTTGTTATCGAGATCGACGAGATGGGGTCGTAGACTTCGTCTCTGGTTGTGGTTATTGAGATGTTTTCCATTGATATCATTGAGATTTATTCTAGGGAGAGTTCAGTAGAGTTGTCTTGATTTTGTTTCGATTGTTGGTCAAGGATTGAGGCATATTCGTTGATTATTATGTAACTCGTCTGGATTATTGGTTGTGAAAACTGTTGATTGTTTTCTGATGGTTGTTCTTCGTGGGTGGTCATGTTGAGCAGTTCCTCGTCGATCGGCGATTGTGGCGGGATAGGTTGCGCTAATTTGGGTTTTGTCTGGGCTAGATGGACTTGAATGCTTTGTGTGTTGGCAACTGGTAGTTTCTTCTTTGATTGTTGAGCAGTTTGGGTGTTCTGGTTTATATTTCTTAGAAACGCTCGCGAGCCCGTTTGTCGTTTTTTGTTATTTTTCTGTTGGGTGGGTTTTATTTCATTTGTTGTTTTTTCTTTTTCGAAAATCTGAAAGTTTTCATTTGGATTCTTTGTTATGTTGCTTGGGGTGATGGTTTCTGTTTTTTTGTTAGTAATATTTTGACTCGGTTCTTTTGGTATTTGTTGGGCGAGGTCCAAGGTGGTTTCAGGTAGTTGTTGTGTCTGAGTTGGACATTGTGGCGATTTTAGAAATGGCGGGCTTTGTAGCCGTTGATCGTTTGGTCTGGTTGCTTGCTGGTGATGGTATTCTTTGAGCATCTGTAACAGTTCTCCTGTAAGTTTTGTTTTCTCTTGTCGGTCTCCTCTTGCGATCTCAGCTAGTCTTTGTTGCCACCGGTGTGTCTCGTTTGCTTCTATTGTCAGTCTTGATTCCACTGTCGAGACAAAGTGTTCGATGTGTATCTGTTTTGAATGGATTAGCGCTAGAAGGGTCGCTTGATCTTTTATTGAATCTTTCATATCTTCATGTAGTTTCAAGAAGGGGATCATCGACTGGGAGAGTGTTGCGATGAGCATATTTTGCAAATCTAACATTGTTGTTGGGATTCTTGGGTGTGTATCTTCTTCAGCTTGCTCGTGGTTGTCGTTTTTGTGTTGGGGGTCTTTTGGTTTTTGGTTCTTGATTATTGGGTCTGGGGTATAGTAAGATTCATCCGAGTCATAGTTGAATCGTGATGGGGCAGTTTTACGTTCATCCAATTCTGGTTGCCGTTCTTTTTTCATCAGCTTGTTTTGGTTGCCATAGGGGATACATGGTGTTGATGTTAATTGCATTTGGTTTGCTTCTGTTAGGTCTCCAAATACTTCTTTTCTTTTTTCTGCAGTAGTCATGATTGACTCAATTTCGGTAATGTCCAGTGATATTTTTGCCAGTTTGTTTCTTGTTTTGGATGTTGTTGGTTCCACTGTGCTGGTGGATTTGATGGAGTTGTGGGTTTTAAGCCATGCAAGTCGTGCTAATCTTGCTTTTTCTTTTTGCTTCTGTTGGTCTGGTGTTGGAGCTGCTGGTTTTGTAGTTAGGTCTTGTGTTCGTTCAGTTTGTTGGCAGTTTGAGGTTGGCTTGAAGCCGACAGGGTCAGCTGTGTGTTTTGGTTCTTGATTATTAGTAATTTCCTGAGGATTGCTGTCTATTTCGTGTGGTTTCTTCGATTCCATGGATTGCTGATTTCGGATTTGTTTGTCCGGTGTTAATTCCTGTTTTGTGGTTGTCTGCAACTGTTTGGTTGTAAGTTCCATGGGTTCTTTGTTGCTGGTTATAAGATTTGTCAGGGTGTCTTGTATCATATTGTTTGGAGGATCTTGTTTTGTGGGCTGGTGGTTTGTGTTCAGAACAATTGAAGGATTGATCAGTTGCTGTTCAAGTTCGAGTTGGAGAGCCGGTAATGATGGTACGGACATGGTGGTTTGTCCAATTTTTGTGGTTGGATTCTGAACTTGAGGTTTAATGTCCGGTCTATTCAGCCCGGTTGAGGTAAGTTGCTGATTTTCTACTGTACTGTGTGACTCCACTAATAGTCGGGGGGATGTCACAATGGAATTAGCAGTTTCTAGATTTTGTTCTCTGATGTCTTCTGAGTTCTGTTTAGAATGTGAATTCTGTGCCAGGGACTTTGGGATTTCTTTGTACAATGTCACTTTCTTGAAGGATTGCTCCAGTGTTAGCTGTAGTGAATCTTGGTCCGTGGTGTTAGCGATCGCGGTCTTGGTTGTTTGTCTTGTTTTTGGGCGTTGAGTTGGGTGTTGTTTATTGGTGCGAATTGTTGTCATTGTTTCCAGGTTATAGTTTGCTAAGCTTAGGTTTTGGGAGGTTCCTATTTGGTTTCTCAGAGTACTGGCCCCTTGGTTAGGGCTTGCTGCTGTAGTCTTTGTCTAATTCAAACGTTTTGGTATTTGGTGCGGTCAAGTTATTTTTGGGACCGAGAGTAGGGTTCTATGAAGCTTACTGGACTAGATTGAGCTGGGTTAGATGGTGTGTCAAGGGTCATACCCTGTCGGTCTCCCGATCGATGAGGGTGCACAGATGTATGTTTGTTGCGGTCTTCGGCGATTTTTTTTTTTTTTTTTGGGTTCGCTTTCAGGATCCAAGGGTCGAACCCTTTCGGTCTCCTGATCAGCGAGGCTGCGCAGGTGTATCTTCGTTTCGCTCTTCTGTAGAGGATCAAGTTGCGCTTTCAGGATCCAAGGGCCGAACCCTTTCGGTCTCCTGATCAGCGAGGCTGCGCAGGTGTATCTTCGTTTCGCTCTTCTGTAGAGGATCAGGTTGCGCTTTCAGGATCCAAGGGCGGAACCCTTTCGGTTTCCTGATCGGCGAATGGTGCGAGGTTGTATGATCGTTTTGTTCCTCTGGAGCGGTTAGGGTTGAGGTTTCAGGATCCAAGGGGCGAACCCTTTCGGTCTCCTGATCAGCGAAGGTAGGCAGATGTTTGCTCTTTACGATTTTCTGCGGTAGGTAGAGTTGGAGGTAGTCTATTACAGACTTCAGTTAGTCGGTAGGGATCAGATCAGGATCCAATGGTCGAACCTTTTCGGTCTCCTGATCGGTAGGCGTAGACAGATATTTGTTCTTCACGGTTTTCTGCAGTAGGTCGAGTTACAGTTTGTCTGTTGTAGATTTCGATTAGTCGACAGGGGCGTTGACATATATTCTTTCTGTTCTGTTGGAACTGTTCTTTTAGTGTTGTAATGTTCGGGATCTAGGGGGTGAGGCGGGGAGATTTTTTTTTTTTTTTTTTTCGCTTTTTTTATAGTTAGAAGGAGGAGGTTTTGAATAAAAGCATTTTTAGGGCAGCATTTACTGCGAAATTGGGTAGGAGGACAAGTATCTGCTGCGCCGCGCGTTTGCCTGTCTGCTGGGACGGGTGCTGCTTTCAGATTGCTCTTCGTGGCGTTCAGCCGAGGTCGGTTGTGCTATTTCTTTCTTCGTCGGAGTCCTGACGGGCTGGTATAGGGCGTTAAGGGGCTGCTGTACAGCTGTGGGTGCCGGGAGTCAGCACGTTGAGTGGCAGGGGCGGGGCCGCAAAAGCACGAGCAGCAGAGGACTCTGTTCGGTGTCAGGTGGAGTGGAGGCACGAGTACGCCAGACACAGGCAGGCTCCGGCGTCAGATGGGAGTCGCGCAGCTCCAGGCCAGCCGATGCGGGCACACGAGGGGACAGCGCAGCTGTCAGCGGTCGCGACGGGACTCCAGTGGAGAGTCGATCAGCGAATTCGGCGTCAGTGATGCAGAGCGTGGGTAAGTGGGAGTCGGGGAGCCTGCCACGGCGCTGAATTCCCGCGGGGCAGGCAGCGGTGCTTTGGGTGTATGTGGCAATCCGTATCGATGGTTGTTGGAAAGAGGGCGGATTGGTCTTCACTGGGAAGGTGAGAGGCTCACCAGGATGTTATTAATTGGTTGGGATCAGATGTTTGTCTCTTGCTCAGCAGTGGGTTGCCGCCAAAGACAGCGGGACAATCTGTTCAGCTCGTTCAGCTCGTGATGAGAGGCAGGTCACCTGCAAGGTTTTGAATGTCTTTGAATGACTCAGTAGGTGGATTTTCTGGGGGGGCGCCACGGAGCCTGCAGAGCCTAAAGACCAAAAGACTCTGCAGCAGACTCCGCGGCCGCTCCGCGGTCTTCTGGGTATTTTAAAGGCACCAGGTGGGAGCAGGTGAAACAAAAATAGGACAGGAAGCAGGTCCTCACAGGGTTCAGGAGCAAAAGCTGTAGAGTCCTCTCGCAACCGCAACCAAAAGACTCTGCAGCAGACTCCGCGGCCGCTCTGCGGTCTTCTGGGTATTTTAAAGGCACCAGGTGGGAGCAGGTGAAACAAAAATAGGACAGGAAGCAGGTCCTCACAGGGTTCAGGAGCAAAAGCTGTAGCGTCCTCTCGCAACCGCAACCAAAAGACTCTGCAGCAGACTCCGCGGCCGCTCCGCGGTCTTCTGGGTATTTTAAAGGCACCAGGTGGGAGCAGGTGAAACAAAAATAGGACAGGAAGCAGGTCCTCACAGGGTTCAGGAGCAAAAGCTGTAGAGTCCTCTCGCAACCGCAACCAAAAGACTCTGCAGCAGACTCCGCGGCCGCTCCGCGGTCTTCTGGGTATTTTAAAGGCACCAGGTGGGAGCAGGTGAAATAAAAATAGGACAGGAAGCAGGTCCTCACAGGGTTCAGGAGCAAAAGCTGTAGAGTCCTCTCGCAACCGCAACCAAAAGACTCTGCAGCAGACTCCGCACCCTATTGGGGCAAGGTCAGGCTCGTGGATAGTCTTAAGTCGGCTGTCTGTTCTAACGCTAATACTTGCCATCATTTAAGTTGTAAATCTATTGTACAGATGCCTCATACTGTTCTAGGCGGCATTTGAAGGTGCACAATAGGAAGCTTCCATGGAATGCTATAGAATGCCAATTATTCCTAGCCTGTAATGGAGAGTCGGGATACTAGTAATGGTCGCTCCGCACCTAAATGGTTTGTCGATTCTGCTTCCTGGTAAATGGATTCTACTCAAACCAACTATTCTACTGAGGTTGGCAGCAGCATTTCCTGGAGCCCATCAGCATTTTAGATGTGCCTGGCAACACTCCTGTTCTCTCCATGTGGTGCCTCTACAAAGTTGTGTATGTCTTGCATAAAAAAGAGGTGCAACTTTGTGCAACTTCATCATACAAATGACCAAAACCTGGCAGAGGGGAGCCACCTCCGTGTATGTCTACAGGTAGCGGCTCTCTGCTGCCAACTTATGCACAGGAGCAACATGTGCTCCAGAGTGCTATGGGGCATTTAGGCTGCACGGCCTCCACCACTGGCTTTCCCCTTGACAATCTGCTGACCCTCCCTGATATGAGCTTGTGAGATTTGCAGCACAGTCCTTGCCCCGCAAATCAATTGTCCTGTTTGACTCAACATTACGGAATGTCAACATCCACCTGAGAGTTGCATGTTTGGTTGGTGTGTGGTAAACTGTACTCCTTCCTTTCAATGCATGAACATTATTTGCTTCACAGTGAGGATTCCCTCTGGAGAAATCCTGCAAATAAGAGTGATACCAATAAGATTTTGAAATGGTCAAAACAGATCTCACATGGCATACTCAACATAAAGGATGCTTGGAACTGAGATGCACTCATCTCATTTGAAGTGCTGAAATGTACATGTAAGCCTGATGACATGGGGAGGGACAGACATGGCATCCTATGGAACCTCATCGACACACTAACTAAGACACATGCTCTTCTTGGATCTTGGATTCATCCTGGGGGAGGATCTGTGCAGGCTCAGCCGTAATGAAGCTGGACCTGTCCCTGAGGTGTACCCAACAAAGACTTCATTTTTTTTTGGTATTGATCGCAGGTCAGGATGTGTTTGCCTTCTACAATCTGCCGTGTACAGGACCTGCCACGGACAGAAAGTGTTTATATCTCATACGCTTTTGTGATGTGGGACGCTCGAGTCCTTTTTGGGTGAAGTGTTGAAAATTATAGACAATATTGTTACCTTACTTCTCGCTCGAAATGCCTTGATCATCCTACTTGAGGGCCATTAGCCCCCAACAAGCCAGCCCGGGGGAGTCTTTCAAGGTGTGGTGGGAGACGGCGCGGCAGGGGTCCTATTGAAATTAAATGTTCCGGCTCTTGTGCTGGTGCCGGGCTTTCCAGTATGGGAGCGGCACTCTTTTAACAACAATAAGGTGTTGATGCTTTCACATCAGAACCCTATTGAGGTGATTACTCCCCACTCTGGCGTGTGATTGGGGCAGTATGCATTAGAATAGGATGCAGATGCGTTTGCAATGGCACCCTATTCCAGTGATTCAATGTTCCGGCATGGGAGCAGGGTGTTAAAAATATTTAAAATCTTCAATTGCCTGTGGCGCTGCCGCTGGTAAGGCCGGCAGTGCACATAATTCCATACCATGGTCACTGAACAAGTTGTTCTGCAAGGCTATCCTTGTTGCAAAGAAACACGTGCTACATCACTGGAGGAGGCCTGCAAACTCTCTGAAAGAAGACTGGCTTCAGGATATGGTGATACTTTAAGAAAATTAAGATTCTTAAATGTATAAGAATCAGTTTGGCAGGGCTTCAACCAACCATATGTTTACATTGGTGTACATAGCAGAAGGAATGTGGGCTGTGAATGGCAGTCATGTATTGTTCGGCACTATTGCTTCAGGGAAATTCTGTGACTCATTCAAATCCCTCACCTATCCCCCTCCTGCTTCCTATATTTGTTGTGCCAACCCAGCTCTCCTATTTGGGTTGTGGGTTGCTGTCACTATTAGCTGTCCACGGCCTCCATTTTTTGACATTGCTATGCACACTATGGTCCTCATTACAAGTACTCATTTGCAATGCCTGTGATTTTGTCAAGCCCATAGTAACGTTACCCGCATCCGCCATGTCGGAATAACCGGCAGATTACACTGGCAGATTAAAACACCTCAGGCGCGCACATCCGGCAGATACAGAAACGGAGACACCGGCAATGCGGTAATAGCAGATAAACGTGCAAAATGACAGGTCCACCATCTGAAAACATGCTGCAATTATGAGATCATCCACTTGTTGCCAGAAACACCGGTACCGGAAACAACGGCACCGGAAATAGCACCGGAAATAGCATCATCACAGGAAATGGAAGTAGGCCGGTGGCCATTTTGGAAAGCACACTCCTATTTTAATCTGGCATTTCCTGCAGGCATCCACACCAGGAAACACTGCCAGGAAGTCCGGAAGCAGCAAGAGCAGGGTCCCAGAAGTCCAGCTCAGGAAGCCACAGTTCTCAGAGGCAGAATTAATGGTTTTGAAAGACCACATAGTGGACAATGCAGATAACCCTCTTCGGCAGGGACAGATGCCGCACCAGCCAGTGACGCGAGTGAGACATATGGCTGAAAGCAGCCAATTGAGTCACTGCAGTGGGGTCCGTCCCCCAAAAATCCAGAGATGGCCGCAAAAGTTGGGATAACTTTCGACTTAAGGGGCAGAACCTGCTGGTAGCCCACCACTGTGAATCAATGTCCCCAGGAGTAGGGAAGGTGTTACCCACCCGACTTATGCCCAGGGAGCAGCAATGCACCTCCATCATGTATCTGGAAGGCATAGAGGGTGTCAGAGGAGCAGAGACCAAAGCCGGACTCAAGGGGATGGCGGTGAGTACAACAAGCCACACCAGAATGCCCTGTAACACAAAAAAAAGTCCACATGCACACATAGAAGACAGGGTCCGTGCCCAAACAAACACATGCCATACCATCGTACACCGTGGCATGAGTGGACAGTTATTACTATCCCAATTAACACACAAAAGACATATCACTGTGCCATAAGTCCAATCAAAACTGACAGACCCTGTACATGCATGCATTCAGGCAGCAGTGCACAATCTCCTGCTGCATCCAGGCCAAGGAACAAGCTATGTCCAAGTAGCATATTGCAAGTGCATCAAAGTCACACACAGGCCTCTAACTGATATGTTTTCTCACCATAACAGGCACATCCACCAATAGTGATGGTGATGGCGCAGGTCCATCCACAGTCCAGGCAAGGCCTAGCCAAGCCTCCCAACGGCCTACCCATCCAACAACTGTGGCAACACCAGCCACAAAGGCACAGCCAGCAGCCCAGGAGGCCTTGCCACCAGCCCAGGTGGTCCAGCCACTAGCCCAGGCAGCCCAGCCACCAGCTGAAGCGTCCCAGACCCCAGCCCAGGCAGGTCAGCCACCAGTGCAGGTGGCCCAGCCACCAGACCAGGAGGCTCAGCCACCAGCCCAGGAGGCCTAGCCACAAGCCCAGGCGAACCAGCCACCATTCCAGAAGGCCCAACCACCACTGCAGGCCAGGCCAGCTTCACCAGGATGACCGAATATAAGGTCAGACTACAGCCGGGCATAAGAGACCAAGATATACTGTCTCTCTTACTCACACTTTCAAAGTGTGTTTGTTCTTTTTCTTTTCATTGACATGGGACATTGTACTTTTTAGATAGTGTTCACGTGCACAAATTACTAACCCACACCCCAGGTCACAAATACTATTGGCCAGTGAATGTCTAATTATGTACATGATTTTATGACATTATGGTTTGTAGGTTTGTAATGTAAAAATTATGCAATGTAACCTTTTAACTACTGCTTAAAAAAAGTAAACAAACAGCTTACAATAACAAGCTAAATGAAAAATTAAAAATGTTGTTGCATATACTGTTAGAGTTCTGTGTTCAGTACCAGCTATCATGTTATTTTGCTTAAATGGTTGCCCAGAATGACATGTGCTCCCATTTGGGTTAACACAAATTAGTGTACTCTTAACTAGTTGCGTACACCCCTTAGACTCACAGAGGGGAGGACAACCCCCCTGTTACAGCTTCACCAGGACAGCAGCCTTCCCCACAGCCCCAGCCAGTGTCACACCCATGCAGGCCATCCAGAGAAGCCATCATCAATCATGCCCCTGCATCGCATGGCACCACCTCTGATGAGGCAGAAGGTGCAGATGGTGGGTAGGTCATGGATGAGACACCCCAGCGCTCCTTCAATCCCTCCCCCACATTTAGTCCTTCCCACCTACACAGCTCACCACATCCACCAATGCCATCCATTTAGGAGATGGATGACCCCATCCAGCAGATGGAGGCCTGTCACAAGGAGATGCTAGACACAGGCAGCAGCTAGCGCAGGCACACCCAGCTCAATAGGGAGGCCATACTGGCCACTGGCTGCCACTGTGCCCATGCCCTGGGCAGTAGCAATGTGGCACTCATACAACTAGCCCAGAGGATATGTGAGGGCAATGAGGGAGTGTCAAAAATGTCAATGTCTGTGCGGACCAACCAGGAGGGCATGGGCACTCAAGGGTTGGAACGCACCTCGAGCATGGCCAACCCTGCAAGATCAATTTAGGGCAGCCCCAGGTGCCACTCCCAGAGACATTTGGGTGTGCCTGCCCGTGGCAAGGTTCCTCATTGTATTGAGTGACCACATTATTTACAGTGTCATATCATGAGTGGTAGACATTGAGATGTCCACAGAAATAGTTGTAAATGATTTTCTTATGTGCAATACGACCATCCCTGGTGTCCATGTGCATGAGCCTATGCTTGTCTGGTGCTGCCTCACAAGCACAGTCACTATCATCATCTCCTCCCTCAGGTGGGGGCAGGGGTATGTTTCTTCTTATGCAGATATCATGCAACATTGCACAGGCCAGTACTATCTGCCCCACCTTGTTTGGCCTGTACATAAGTGACACCCCTGACCAGTGTAGGCACCTGAAATGTGACTTTAGGAGTCCAAATGTCTGCTCGATAATTGTCCCTTGTTTGCTCATGGGCGTGGTTGTATACCACATCCTCCAGCCACTGTGGATCCCTCAGCGGGGTCATGAGCCAGGACAGCAGTTGATACCCAGAATCACCAAAGGGTTGCACAAACGGTGAGCCATGGCATGCATCAGGCCGAACTCACACTGTAACGGCACACTGTTAGATACCCTGATACCCCATGGTAAGTATGTGAGTCATGCACTGTGAGGCACCCTGTTAGTGGCAATTGTGGGTCGTCTGCACTGGGATGTGTTGCAATCCATGTTGGTGATAATGCATGGGGTGGTATGATGTGGGTGGGAATGCACTAGCCACCTACAGTCACAGCATGCATATTGCCATGGTTGTGCGTGATGGTGAGGTCGGCGTTACCGGTCATCTGTATGTTGAGGAATCATACTGCTTGCGGTTCCAGTACACATCCTCTGTGGCGTGTGAGGGTACCAGTTCCACATGTACGCACATTTTTCATGCTGCGTGGAGAATGCGTTACGCTTCACCACCATTTCAGTCATGTCTATGTTAAAAAATAGCTTGGGCTCATAGCTGATGCTTTGGGAGCCACATTCCTTTTGGCTCACAGGTAGCGTTTTAGCACCAGAATTCGTTTTGACTCAAAGGTGGGTCACAGTTAGATGTTGCCTATACATGGCACATTAGCACTATTCGGCCAACATTGTTTTGGCACATAGGTCCTTTCACACCACCATGTCTTGGGTGGTGCTTTAGTACACAAGGGTATCAAGAATATTGTTACATATGCATGTGGGATGTGACATGGAATAGAGCGTGCACACTGAAAATAGCTGCAGGTGGGTAGAGTGAGGAAGTGCAGGGTTAAAGGCTGCTGCACTCCTCCCCATTGCTCCTCCTGCCATTCAGATGGCTTTCTTTGTCTACCTGTCTAGGGGAATGGCAATAAAAGGTTGCTGGTAACCCACCCGTACCACCGGCGGTTTACCGGCCAGCTCGCCTTACTGTTGCTGGCACGCAATATCCTGTTGTTACCATGATATTACGGGTGCCGGCAACAGTGGTAAGATTCCATTTCATAGAGTCCTATAGGACTCCATGCAATTGGTTTTCCCCTATCGTGATAGAGGCAATTCTCTGCTGGTATTAACCAGAACTTCTGGCAGGTCAGGTCTGCCGGTAGATCACTGCCCCTACCGGCATACTCGTAGTGAGCCGGTCAGGTAAAAATGCCAGAACCAGTGGTACTGGCATTTTTTCCAGCATTTATACTGCACCAGCTTACCCGGAATGTGGGTCTAATTGGTTGAAGAAGTTCCCTTTAGCAAAGGCAAAAAGTGTTAGCTTTGCTAATTGCTCTTTCCCAAACGGTTCTAGAGCATGTGATCTAAGAGCGAATATGTGAGCACTTTTCATCCTCTTGATGTTAAAAGCCCTTACCCAGTTAATAGTCTCCTCCTCCCTATGCACTCCACTCTACCCCATTCTTCCCAGCACCGTACATCTCTCTCCCATGATGCCTTGACCACACACCTATTACTTCCACTTTCAGCCCAATTTGCCATGTCCTATTAGTGCTTATGATACCCCATAACCATTCAATACTGTAAAAATAGAAAGACAAATCAGAAACTGGACACGGTCGCAGCAAACAAAGAGCACCACTTGCTGCACTGCTTTGGCAAGTCACAAAATGAGCACCTCAACACATGATACGATGCATTCCAGGGCGGCAGCATGCTTGGAAGAGGTGGGACTGCATGCCTTATCAGAGCAGCAGTGTGATTGCGCTGCAGGATGGAGAATGGGCCATAGATAATCTCGGTGTAGGTAGGACTCCTGGGGTGGATGGCCTGACATTAGAGTGGTACCAGACTTAAAAGACACTGCTGGCCCCAAGCTTATTGGAGGTGTTTACGGAAGCGATGGACGCGGGTGGACTCCCTGGCTCCATTTTGGACACACGGTGGTTGTCCTACCCAAAGCTGATAGGGATGTTTGTGACTGTGGTTCATATAGAAGCCTATCTATGATTAATGTGGACCTAAAGAATCTATGTAAGTGTCATGCAGGTCGCCAGCAATGGGTGATAGGGGACTTAGTACATGGGGACCAGATGGGGTTTATTCCTGGCAGGAGCTGTCTGTATAACTGACAGAGACATTTCTTTATCCTCGATGACTTTAGGAACGCGAGCAAGGATAGCATCAAATCGTATAAAGTGTTTGATTCTGTGGATTGGAATTTCCAGTGGATGGGGTTGAGTAAGATGGGGTTGGGTGCAAGATTTATAAACTGGGGATGACCACTGTACAAAGGGTCCACTTCTAGGGTGTGTGTCAATAAGCTTGTCTCACCATCCTCGTTGTTTTCGTCATTGAACCCCTAGTGAGGGTGATAGGCACGCAGCAACTGGCCTAAGGGTTGGTAGGAGAGCCCACTGTATCTCTCTGTGCGCTAATGATGTTTTACTATATGTCCGGGATCCAGCTCGGAATTTGGTCTCACTCCTTTCAGTCAGCATTTGAGTTTGGAGATTAGTCAGGACTAGTGATTAATCGAGCTAAACCAGCGCTATATGTGATACTGGAAGTGTTGGGTCACCACTTGACCGACTTTGGGGTGAAAGTTGTTGCAGTCGGCTTCAAGTACCTTGGAATCAAGGTGAGTGCAAACTTGGAATGGGTCTACCAACAGAATGTCAATCACGTGATGGTGGCATATCACGTGATGGTGGCATTTGACAACAATCAGACTTTGGCCAGAATCCTGCTATCAATAATGGCACGAGTTGCCATGGCTAAATTGATCACCCTACCAAGATTGTTGCATATCCTATAGGCAATGCTGATGCCGGTTCCCAGGGGCTGCCTTTCGAAAATGACATGACATTGGGCAAGATGCTCTGGAAAGGTGGTACACCGAAGATTTCTCTGTCAACGTTGCAGCTTCCAGTGGGCAGGGGAGGCATCAGGGTGCCCATATTTAGAGGATATTACTGGGCTGCGACGCTGCAGTATTTAGTAGATTGGTTTGCGCATCCACTGGGGGATGACCATACCGCCATGATAGCAGATATGTGTGAGCTGCTGATGTGGATTGACACACTGGGTGCGCAACCAGTGGTCCTTATGTCCCTTCCTGGTCATTACATTGATCCGGCTATGGCAGCAGGTGACTAGTTTGACTGGGCAGAAGATACCATTCCAACCTCAGCTGACTGATTCCTGGGGTAGATTGAGGTATTGTTGGGAAGGGGCTATGGGGGCACTGTTGCCTCGGGGGGAGAGAAGGGGGCAGTTGAGGACTTGTACATGGGGATAGGACAAACACATTTCAGGATCTCAGTAGAAAGTGAACACACATTCGTCCAACTTTTTAGATTTCGCCAGGCTGATGGCAAACATTAGGGGTCTCAATGCATCCTGCATCCTGCAACTCACGCCATTAACACATTACTGCGCCAGCTTTCAGAGGGAGGCAAACGTTTCACAGAGTTGTACATGGCAGGATTAACAACTGTGATACAATATAAGTGTGTCATCCAGGCGTATATTACCCGGTGGTAGTTGTCAAAATAGCGGGGAGGGGAATGGGAGCTGCTGGTGATGTAGGTGAGCAGTGGGGATCTGTAAACACATATGGAGTGAGTGTGCAACATTCCGAACCTTTTGGGGTACTGTGCTGAATCAGCTGTCCGTATCAGTACATGGCAGGATGAACTAGGGTACAGAAACATGTTAATGCACAACATAAATGGACAGATGATCTGCGGGAACCACTAACAGACGGTGAATGGACAAAGGCGTTACCGCATGCAAAATGCCTATCCGTGATGCTCGACAGTGGGGATCTTTAAACGCATGTGGTGGGAGTGGGCGACAGTCCAAACCTTTTGGGATAGGCTGCTGAATCAGCTAACCGCACTCACTGGATTGCTCAGTCCGGTGACGATGAAGACCTGTCTGCTGGTCTTGCTCAGACGTGTTAAGGGGAGGCATAGTAGAGCATGGACGTGGTTTTCCCTTTGGGGTTGATACTGGCCAAACGCAGGATCACAATGGCATGGACAATCTCATGGGGGCACCGGATGGGAGGCTGGAAGGGGGATCTGAAGAAGTATGTCAAAGCTGAGATGGATATTGCGGAAAGGGCGGGAGGGTGTGACCACGGGGCAGAACGCTATCGCACCTGCCATGAAGTATGGGACATGTTACAAGCCCCTTCGGACTTGATGCCTCCTTGAATCCTCGAAGGCTGGGCTGATTGAGTAACTATGAAGCAAGTCATGCATAACCCGTCCCACAACCGCTATTTAAATCTGGGCTAGTGGACATTGGAGCCAACGGGGCCCGAGCACATAGTAATTCCATACATAGGAAAATGGGGAGTGGTGGGTGGGCACGGAGGATTACCTTGTCGGGAGGATGGGGCACTGAGAAATGTGAGGCCTGAGTTGGCATGCTTAACAATGTGGGACTTCAGTGAACATGTATCAGATGAGAACCCTAGATGGTGAAGGTTGTTTATGTGATATATTGGATTTGTATGCAACATGGTTATCAATAAAAAGAAGTGTATAATAATAATGATACAATGAATTCCACATTTTTTAAGATTAAGATTTACAGAAAGTGGCAGATCAAAACAAGCATTGGAAAGGCACTGCCAGGCACTTCCGTAGTGGTATTAACTGGCCATTGATGGAAGCAGGTGCAAATAGGTGCAAGTACTTCGACATTTAACAGCGGTGCCTGCCAAATGCCTAATACTTATACCCAAGCCAAAACTGTTGGCTTTGCTTATGCTTGTTTTAATAGAACTTCACTGAAGGACAAGCTTAGTGCTGTAAGGTAAGACCTCCAGACAGACATACAATAAAAACACTTGGCAAAAAAAGGCTTGGTGCACAGCTTTGTAAAGAAAAACAAGGTTTATTTTTGTATACAAAAAGGAAAAAGTATCAGAAGGTCCCAAGGAACCAAACTGACACGAGGCTCTCTGTAAGTCCAAAGCAGGTACATGGTTTTTAAGGAGGGAGACCCTCATGATGTGAACAATATATAGTGTTATCCTAGCACCCCTATTAGCTAAATTCTATATACATACTAAAAGCCTCACATCATAGACGTATTTAAACAAGGCCGACTAGACCCTGGCCTAGGACGCAGATTGCCAGAGGAGCAGCATTTTATTGCAGTTTATTTTTAATTTGCTGTTTGTTAATTTTTAAATATAAAGCCAAATTTCTTTTCCCGGCTGGCTGATCCACAGCACTGTGAGTAATTGAGAACTGTTAGCAGTCATTCCACTCTGACAGCTAAGGTTTTTGAAAGCTAAACTTGTGAATACACTTGATATTTACAAAAGCTTTATTGTTAAGGTGACTTTTGTTATATAAAAATGAAAAAAGGAAAAAAAAAGGAAACATGAACGAAACACAGCGTTATGTTTACCTTCCCAAAATGCAAAACAGCTAAAACCTCATTGGTTTTATTGCTGTCACTTCACAATATCTTTAGAGTGCTTTCAAATCAATACACACAGCAATCACTTTTATGTTCAAATACAAGACATGCATTTTTTTAAACCATTGCAAAAATGAGGATTTTCCTTTCCAAAAAGTAAAGGTTAACATGATGCATCATTTTACAATATTAAATGCATGCCTAGGCTTACGTCAAGCACAGAGTTCCCACAGGTGGCACACACATGACGTTCAGAAGCAAGCAGTAATTTCCCTGCCCGGCCCCACATTTCAGCGGTCTGTGACCACCCAAAAGGTGCAAGCATGAAATAGATCATAGAGAAATTAAAATGGTGAAGAGTCAATCCGAAAGCACAAGTACATCAAGAAACCTGTGAAAGGGTACCCAAAGCCACAGAAGGGTGAGAACAAAAACTGTGCCAAAGGTACACTGTTTCACAACTGTAATGGTGTCCCGTAAAGAGATCCATTCAGCCAGCTTTACAGAAGCTGCTCAGTGCTAAGCAGGGAAATGGCATCCCTGCTGAGTTTATCATGTATCTTTGATGACATTCGGCTGCACGCTCACTACCACCAGGAGAACCAACTGCAAAGTATGTCACACAATGCATCACTGTGATGTTTATAAGTAATCTTTACATTCATTTTATTTGCAATACAAGGTAGGATTTTTACTCTGTAACAGTACTTCAGACGACAGCAGGACATCTATATATATGTATGTATACCCACAAATCTCAAAATGTTGCGATGTATTCTACAGTCTAACCAACAATACGGGGTTAACAAACATTTTAGATTACCTTAAAGGTAAGCTAGCAAGACCCAAAGCCTAAACCACACCCACAAAGGTAATGTTGCGCTGGAACGCCGATCCATTGCTCAATTTTACTCTTGGAGTGTTGGGTATTTTGAACAATTACACAAACAGCAATGATGTAAACAGTATGTACCACTTCATTTGTTATAAAATGTGCCTGCATTGTGCAGCTACGAGGAATGCTGTGGCTTCCCACACATGAATGTCCAGAGTTGCCCTATCCACTACTCCACCGTGATAATGGACAGCCAAAGAATCCAAGAACCTTTTTTAACTGACTTTACTCTACTGAGTTATTTATGCCCAGGCAGAATTTACAAACTTCACTTGTGATTTTTCCATGGTTTAATGGCATTCCAGCCCAAGGGATTGGCGGTACATTGGCTGCATCAGGTAAATTAACTTATTTCCATTTTGTGCCTGCTAACACCAGAACTGTAACCATGAGAAGGCACTTAAGGTTTTTTTATTCAACATTTTTATAAGATTATGCCTGTATCACTTGCATACATTTCATATGTAAACTTTACTATTTGACAAGACTGGATGTAACATTTTGCGATTTTGCATTAATATTACAGACCACTCTACGTGCTTCTCATAGAGTGACAGCAGACCATTTGTGAGAGAAACCAGATATTAACATTGAAACCAAAATTCCTTGTTCCACCCTTCTCTCACTTGTGTCCAGTTGGCAGAGAGCTTATGTTCTTATCACTTCTTCTAAAAGATTGTTTTAGGACCTAACCAAATATACAACATTAGTCATAACAATTTCCTCTAGTGCACTTATCCGTAAAATACACTGCCTTCTCCAAATCCTGGGCAGCAGAGAACTGAAAACACTCATTCAACTAACGTAACATAGACAATGACCGGTTCGTCAAAACAGGTTTTCCCCTGTTCCTCAAAAATCTTCAAGGACCACATTGACACCCTGGCTCCTGCTTTGGCTCACTTCTGCAACCACTCCTTCCCCACTGGAGTCTTCCCTTCCCCCTGAAGCACTCCCTTGTGTACCCTCTTCTTAAGAAACTGTCAGCCGGACCCTCTTGCCCTGCTAACTACTGCCTAATCTCCATCACTCCTTTCCTGGGCAAACTTGTGGAAAAGCTGGCTATCTACCAACTTAATCTTCACACTGAATTGGTTGGTTGTCTTCATGACCATTAGTCTAGCTTCAGAGCGACCAGAAGCATAGAAAAACCTCTCCAGAACATCTGTTAAGACCTGCTCTCAAACATTGATTCCAATACCCCCTTTGTCCTCATCTTACTTCATCTCTCTTCTGCCTTTGACATGGTCAACCATGCCATCCTGCTCATCCGTCTCTGTGATAGCCTGGGTATCACCGATCAGGCGCTGGCTTGGCTGACCTCTTTCCTCTCTGATCGACCCTCCCAGGTTCAACTTGGGTCCTTCCTCTCCTCTATCTCTATCTCTACCTGTGGTGTTCCCAAGGGGTCTAACCTCTCTCCCTGGCTATTCAAACAATACCTGACACTTCATGCCTACTGCATAGCCGCTATCTGCCCCAACTGTCAGTGCTATGCGGATGTCACTGAGTTCATTTTTCAGGCTCTTTTCCACCACCACTTTTCGATCTCCCATCTCTGACTGTCTGTCCACTATCCAGGACTGGTGTGCCATCAAAGATCTCTGGCTTAATGCCAGTAAGACTGAGATTCTCCCCATCGGCACACCTGCTCCCTCCTTTCCTATCACTCTCTGGACGGCCTCACTTTGCCCTCTCCGTCTCCCACCTGTGAGTCTGAAAACCTTGGGGTCTCCTTTCCTTGAGGTATTCTTCCTTTCCCCTCCTTCCACCAGAAGCTCACTTTCTCCAGAGCTCTGGTTCTCTCTAGGCTGGACTACTGCAACAGCCACTTTCTAAATTTTTCTGCTTCTATTCTCCGCCATCTGCAACTCATCCAGAGCAGGACTGCAAGACGTGTCCTTGGGTATCTCTCCAGGAATGAAAACCCAGCACTGGCTCCCAGTGGCTGCAAGGATTAAGTTTAAAACCCTCACTATTGCCCACAAAGACTTTTGGGGCCTGGGGCCTCAATACCTTCATCTCTCTCTTCCTAAATATCTTCCCTTTTGAGCTCTTCACTCATCTGCCTCCAACTTCCTCAGGGTCAGTCACTTCTCCAAGCAATGAGTTGGTAGTAGATTTCTTTCTTCGGCAGTGGCCTCCCTCTGGAACAGCCTGTGAAACTTGATGAGAACAATCTCCGGTCCCGGAAGCAGATCAAGACCTTCCTCTCTGCTTTCTCTCCACCTCCCCCCTGCTGAACTCATAACTGAAACTGCACTGGTCACCTGGCTACCCTCTGTTCTAGGACCCAGGTCCCGTCTCCCACCAGCTGCAAACCTGCACTGCCTCCCGTGCAACTCCTGCACTTGGGGGTTGTTTCTGTATCCCTCCATCCCCCACCAGCTCTTAACACTTGATGTCTGCACTTACCCCTGCACTTCCCACAAGCTGGCTGCACTTATTACCTATTGTTTTATTTATTATATTCATCTATTTCTGTTGATCCAATGTACAGCCCCCTCTCTGTTGCCCCCACACTGTCCCTTTCCCACCTCCCCTGTACTTGTGCGATCTCAATGTCACCTGGCCTAGTAACAACGTTGTCTCTGTGTCTCTCTGAGGGCGAATGTTACTATATCTGTATTCCCCCTCCCTTGCCTCGTTGCACCTTGAAACACTTGTGTATAGCCGTGCTGTAAATGCCATATCATATCATATCATATCATATCAATTAATACAGAAGAGGCAATCCATTTCCAATTCCTGCAACCTTAAAAGCATCCTTATGATCTTATGGAGGCAAAATGGGGGACAAAATGGGAGCAAAGGCGCTTAGTTCATACAACGTGGACAGAGTTTGGTGAAGGTGCAGAGTCTGGTAGAGGTGGGGTAAAGTTGGACGGGGGTGCATGCACTTATTTGGGCCTGGGCAGCAGAAAGCCTAAATATGCCAATGCCTCAAATAGTCCATTGACCGAATGGCAACCTCCTTATCTCCCCCTACCTTCTAACATATGGTAGCCTTAGACTGTCCCACCTGCAAGCTCTGCATGCCTGCTGCTGATAACCTTCAATTTCTAATGCGCTAATTAATGTTCCTTAGTCTGAATATTTTAGTCGTTCTTGATCGCTATACGTGCATTCGAACATTCCCCCTTTAGTTAATACTTAATCCTCTCTTCTATTCCGGACACATGCTCTGCACACATGACATGAACTGCCACCCCCCCTTTGGTCATATTGTTCTGGCGTATAGATGAGGTAATAACAACCTCCTGCCCCCACAGCTCAGTCAACTTAGTTTTCCACATAGTTCTCTTGATCTGGTGGGGGTGAATTTAGTGTCCCTGGTGGATCTAAAGGATGTTATATTCGCACCATACATGGTTTATTTGTCACCTATGGGCAACTATATGTTTGAGTATACTGTTGTTTTGTGACAGGAGGATCGCCAACTGCACTTATCGACACCACAATCATGACACGGTTTGGGAGATTCTTGGTGCAACACTGAAGGACCATCTGGCTAGTACAAAAATTGTAGCAGGAAAAATACAATGGGAACCAATATCTTCACAGCTATTGCTAGACAGGTTTGGACCCAGGAAAACATGGTATCAAACCAATAATCAGCTTGTACTCACACTTCTGTATCTATTACTGTCTTCATTTTGTGTAGGGCCACTAGTATATGGGACAACTACACATTGTCAGCATCATTTGGGGATGATTATGCACAACATGACAACCAATATTCTACCAGATCCCACCTTCCATGACCGTCAATAAATCCAAGACATATCTATTCTGTAGGGTCATCTGTCGTATCATCAGTCATATCGATTGCAACTCACTTTTTATCAAATTGAGACCATGCTCTGTGTCATTCTCCAACTGCATCATTTCCCATCACACTATCTGCAGCCATTTGGCATTGGCTGCAGCCTGGATACCTGTGCCAAGAGAAAACCAAACAAGTCCCTGTCTTGGTATAGAGGCACCACTTGTCTGGAATGGCCTTCAACATTTTAGAAGAGTCTTTGAACAGGTAATTAGATTTTTTCTGCCCGCTTCTCTGAATTGAGCGTGTCTTGGGAGTCACTTGCAGGAGTTGGGATTTCTCTGGTCCTGGTATATTTACTAGAGACAGGTGTGCATCAGGAACCACTAAGACAGCTTAATGCAGGGTAGTGTCATGCCACTCACCTTGTTTGGTAGATGGGGTTGTCAGGCTCTGATGTAGAGGCTCTACCCATGCTGACGCCTGTCTCGGATACACTCAAGCTGCCTTGCTGGCTCTGAGAGTGAAGCGATGTTAGCGGGTTTGGGCATTCGCAAGGTCTCTGTCTGGCTCTCCGTGCATGCTCGGTTCACTTGGCTTTGGAACAACGTCAACTTGCTGTGTAAGCCTAATTGCGGTAACCTCCATTCATCAAGTGTCACAACCCTCATCCAGATCCTCACTGGCAAGCCCATTGGCCAGGTGGGATCAGGACTTGGGTCTCTAATAAGGCCTGCCATCCACTTCCAAAGCCCTCTTGGGGCCATTCCTGGTGCCTATGGCACCAGGCTCATACACAGTGAAAGACATGTGTTCAGGGAACTACTTTATTTGAGGCTTTCAGCCAACATTGAGGCATTCACATAGCTTGGCTCCTAGGAACCAAGCTATACAGTATAGTGTTTTGGGTGTGGTGGCCTAGGGACTATTTTTCCTGGACTACTTTGTTTAGGCTATTTAAACCACACCCGAACTAGACAACACGCTTCGTGTTACTTTGCAGTCTGCAATGTGACGCTCACCGTGTCCAGCTATACCCATGAGCCTCGGAGAAACAGAAGCTGCAAGGAGACAAAAGGAACATTGTTAGCAGCAGCATCTTACCTGCAATCTCCATCTTTAGCCACTTGCAGCTCCTGTGAACAGCTTCCTTTGAATCCGCACGCCTCCCGGACTGAAAGACCTGAAAGACGAAGGAAACAACAACATTAAAGAAGGCATTAAAGACATTACAAAACCCGAACTGCTCATAAGGCTTACCTGCTGGTCGCCTCTCGGCCGGCATCGGTCTGGAATTCCACACACGCTGGGAGAACACCGCGACCTACGAGAAAAGAAGGAAAACAGGTTAGCAAAGGCAAGACATCACAGCGCTGTGCATAGCGCTTATTTACTGCATCATAGCGCTCATTACGTGCCGTCATTTACCGGCGAAGCCCAACTCAGCCAATTCGCCACGCTGAAGCTCTGCATATCTAAGGGAGAAAAGAGACATTATTAAACCAAGAAAGGCATGCAGGAATAACAACACAATACGAAAAAACAGCAATAAGACCTACCTGAAAGACATCAAACGGGCAGCGTCAGTGAAGTAACTGGACCGCACACGCCCACGAAAGACAACACACCCCTGCCAAGAAGGCAGGACAAAGAGCAGGCCTAATTCTCTAAACAAGAACCTTCCTCACAGGCCACATCTGGGAACCACTGAGAAGGATACCAGCGACCAACCCGGCTGGGTGGCATCCCCGTGCATACAAGGTGAGCGTAACATCTAGCTCCTATAATGCGTGCGCAATGCATCTCAGCACGGTCTGTACCTTGATCGCGTCTTGGCTCTGTACCTCAGTACGTGTTTGTCAAGCCTGTTTACCCCTGTTCTAGGAATCCTTGTTCTTTCACTTCAGCGCCCTGCCCTGTACCTTTCCTTGCTGCTTGGTCCACCCCTCCTACCCTCTGTCCCTTACTCTGGCCCAGGCTGTTTTCGTGTTTTCTTCTCTGCACCTGCCACCTTGGACTGTTACTTCCATTGCTTTCATCCTCCTTGGGTTCTGCTCCTTGTCATTGTCTGTTGTGCCTCCATGTGGTACCCAGTCAATATCTGCCTCTGGGTTACTCCAGCGGTACTACATCTTCTGGACCAGATCTATTGGCAGTACCTTAGTGGAAGTTGATAACCTGAACTCTGACATTTCTTAGACATACTTCTCAGCCTTCCCTGCCAGTGCTTGCACTGTCCTGATGCCAGGCAAATCAGGGAAGTGCCATCCTGTGGCTTTGGGATCCTGTCCAGTGCCTACCTGTATTCACCAGGGAGGTATTTGACACTGTTTTACAGACTGGCTACCTCTTCAAGACCCTCACCAGTAATACCAGCTATGCAGCACTCGCATGATGAGTTATATAAGAGGTAGTTAGTGAGCAAGTGCTTCTCCACGATAGTGGGAGATGCATGCGGGCTTGCTGGCCACAAACCCAGAATATGTCCATAAGAGTGGCTGTTCCTTTGCTAAGATGAGGGATGAATAATGTTTTGTTGCATTTGCTGTTAGTTCCCACGAGTACAGTGTCATTTCCTCAGACGCAAAAAGCATATTCTGCTACAGTCTATCTTCACTGAAATCTCCTTTGTTTCAATCCAAGTTAGCTTTGGCACATTTGTACCCCACATCACAACACCATTCTTGTTAATGTTCAATATCAATTCTTCATTGAATCCCATCAAACAACCAGCTGCACAGCTTACTATTGCCAACTTCCATTTGTTGGTAACAAACAGTACTCCTATCGTTAGCAATGGACGTGACGTGCACTGTGAGTCCTTTCCTTTCTGTGCACATACTTCATCCTCTCTGCCCATCAGTACAACTTGTACTTTGTGCCCTTGGAACATGCTTTGTACCTGACACAGTGGCAAATTGATTAAACACTGGGCTACCAGAGGTGGCATCTCTTGGGGTATTAACAGTTTTGGCCCCCCTGACGCATTAGGGATGAGGGAGGAGACAAAACAGCTCCCATTTGACCTCTCCTTCCCCACTGAGCTCATGTGACTGTACCATAGATTACTGAATTCCAGATGGTGCCCATCAGCCACTGTATCAAACAAAACCCCTTTATATTGGCAATATTCCCAATCTTCTTCAGCCTCCATCCTAATACGTTGTTTCCTGAACCATGTATTGTTGTCTATTACTTTAGTTCAATCTATATTGGCTCTGTTATTTTGAAAAATATTGTAATGCCCACACCTTCTACACCCCTTTTTATATGTCCCCACCATATACATGGACCCAAACAATATGCACAATAACCTGCAACAAAAGCTAAACATATGGACAATATTAACAATATTATATAACAATTGTGGTGTCAGCCCCACAGAGGGAGAGAAGAAAGAAACAACCATGCAGTGACAACACTATTCCAAATGTTCATTATCAATAGAACTAAAGGGCAATAGAGCTAAATTAACAGAACAGTTAAAAAGAAGCACCCAATAAACTTCATAACATTTTCTCTGGGACATCAATTACTGTTGGTCGCACTTAAACACAATTTTTTCTACTCTGGAAGTTGCTGTGAGACTGCCAAAGGGGAAGCTGTGTGAGGTGCCTTCCAGACATCAGAAAGGTGAACCGAATACTGCAACTCCTTGACCTTAACAGCAAATGGTGTTGCGTACATTACAGTATAGGGTCCGTTCAATCATGTTTGGCTCCAACGATGAACATAGTTCCTTATATATATAATATTTCCTAGCATGAGCTGCAATGGTGTTAAGCATACATCACCAGGCACCACAATGGCATCTGTGTCATCTCTTTTTGATGCTATT
Source organism: Ambystoma mexicanum (assembly GCF_040938575.1). Lineage (NCBI taxonomy): Eukaryota > Metazoa > Chordata > Amphibia > Caudata > Ambystomatidae > Ambystoma > Ambystoma mexicanum. The sequence continues at coordinate 1,415,595,346 of NC_090931.1, read as the reverse complement.
TTTCTAGCAAGAACTTTTATGCATCTGGTTAACTGATGCAAATACCATGTAAACTCCTCCCCCAAAATACTTGCAGACCCTTGAGCATCAGATGCAACACATGTAGGTGAAAGTGGTGTTAGTATCCACCTCCCAATCACAATGTCGTCAGGGGAGAGGTGATGGTCTTTGCAGGGTTGTGTTCTCAAACTGAACAAAGCTAGGGAAAAACAGTGGACCCAGTTCCTTTTGAGGGTCACACACTATTTCAACAGTTTCCCTTTAGGACATGTGTTCATCCATTCAACATTTGCATTCAATTGAGGCTGATAATTGAGCACATCTTATGCTGAATGACTAACAATGCATCTATCTCTTTGAATAGATTGTTGAAGAAATGAATGTCAGTATCCAATTTAACTTCTTAAACCAAAAATGTGCCCAGTGATTTAGCATCTGCATGTGCATATGATCCTGCCTCAACACACCAGGAGAATGGGCACACAATGACAATGATATATCGGTTACTGTTTTTTCTTTCTCCCACTTCTGCAAAATCTAGAGTTCATAGAACGGTCCACTGGGGCAGGGCAATGTGCCACACAGTGTTCTGAATGTGTTCCTCATAGTATACAAATGACATGTAGTGTGGTAAGTTACAAAAACATTCAGCAACTCCTGGTTGGGGACAAATCAGGCCTCCTAAATGTCTGCAGCAACAAGTTGCTTAAACACATGTGCCGGGTGATGCAGCTGTTAAAAAGCAAACATCATCAACTACTTTACCTGTGATGACCTGTCTCCAAATAAGGTCTGTGGGCACATGCATACATCCCCTTTTTCGCCACAACTCTTTCTCTTCCTGGGGTGCCTGCCGCTGCAGTTCAATAACTTGAGAAACTGGTACAGCAGTGTATGGAACCTCTAATTGCACTAGCTCACTTGCTACTTCTGGATATGCTGCAACGTCTAGCACTGAGAGATATGCTGCTTCTTTGGCTGCCTGATCTGATGCCTGGTAACTGAGGGAAATTGGGTGTGCATTGTTAGTAGGGGCGGAACGCTTAACCACTGTGACAAGTGTGGGCCGAGAGAGGGCATAAATCAATCTGTCCAGTAATGCTGCTTGCTACACTGGGGACCGCCAGCTCTGCAAAACCCTCTCCTCTACCTTCTGGATAATGATGAATGCACAGTGGTGGGTACATACGCTGAATCAGAGTATATTGTCACCAAGCACCCATGGGATGCTTCCAGGACTTCAATTAGAGCAAATATATCTTTACTTGGGCAGAGTAATGCATGGGAAATATTTTCTGAACCAATACCTCATATTCTCCATCTACTAAATGGGCGACTGCTGCTCTCATGTGTCTTATGATGTCTCCTGGTCTATGGTTGATCAACCAACAACACAGAGTACTTCTTCCTCCTCAAGGGCGCATTTCTTCAACTTAGGTATGCTATCCTCAGTGTCCACATAGCTGACCAAATCCTGCACTTTGTCTCCCTCCTTGGTTGGTTCAGTAAGAAAAGAAGCTGGATTGAAAGTTCTAAACCTAAAAATGTGAATGGGTGGGCTTGATAAAATATTAAAGTATGCTGAAGATCTCTGTGTAGTCAGTTTGGATTTGGACCACTCAAGAATTAGGAACACTGCCTGTTACACATATAATGTTATGGGGCACCTCACAGTAATCGTGGCAGATATTTCAATGGCAAAGGCCGCCACTACCAAAGCTTGTTCACAGAGGAACGGACCATGCATCACTGAATCTAGCTTCCCACTATAATAAGCTAAGGGCTTGTAAACCATGGTACTTTTCTGAACCCGGCTGCCTTCATCTGTCCATTCGAATGGGAAAACATATACAATTGTAGTCGGGGGAAGCTAAGATGTGGGCATTACAGATAACATCTTTGAGCTCTTGGAAACATGTGATCATCTCTTCTGTCCATGTGATGGGACTCTTCACCTTTTGTGCCTCCTTCAGTCCTTGTAATAATGGCCTTGTGTATGTGGTATAATCAAAGATCCATGTCCTACAATAATTGCACAGCGCCAGGACTTCTGCATGTCTTTAACTCTGACTGGCTGTGGGGGGTTGCGTACTGTAGCTGCTTGCTCAGGTGTTACTCTCTTACTTTCAACAGAAATTATGTGTCCCATATATAAAACTGCCTGTTGACAATATTGCATTTTGGATCTGTCCACCTTATACCCTGGGCCTGCTAACAGATTTAGTAGCATGACTGAGTCTGCTCTGCACTGCTGTTCGCTTGCACTGCATAGCAACACATCATCAACATATTGGATTATTTCAATGGGCACACATATTTTCCATTAATCAGCATGGACTAAGTATGTGTTGAAGATATTAGGTGACTCCCAGTACCCCTGTGGGATTCAAGTGTTGTGGAATCTCCTTCTGTGATAGGTGAACGCTGTGAGGTATTGAGAGTTGGGATGCAATGGATGTTGAAGATATTCTTTAAATCGATAACAGTGAAATGGTTTGCTGTTGTTCATATGTTACAAAGGATAGTGTCTGGGTTTGGTACAGCTGGGAATTCATCTTGAACCACACTGTGTATGGGGCATAAATCCAGAATACTCCTCCTGATTGACCTCTTTAATTTGTTTACAGGGATGTAGCTGTGGTACAGGGGATTCTGCGGCACTATAATGCCCCATTGCAATAATGCTGTGATGGTGTCATGTATTCCCTTTTCTTCCTCCTTGGACAACGGTTACTGCTTTACTCTCAGTATTATTGCTCCTGTCCTGAGGCTAATTTGAGCTGATGCCACACTCTTCAGAAGTCCTCTGTTGTGGGGGTTGCTTGTCCTTAAACTATCTGGTACTTTGGCCAAGTTGTCCTGGGTGGATGATGGTATACTACCAGCCACCAGGCTGGGATTTGGGACATTACAATATTTAATCATAATTGCACATGGGACAAATACCCCAAAATAACTTGCCTGTCATTGTCAGCTTCCTCAAACAGTTCCAAGGCTGACATCCCCTACAATGGTTGGTATGGGTCAATGCATAGGATTGTGCGCCACTCTCCTCCCTCTGCATCAGTCCTTATCAACACAGTTTGGTTACCTGTGGCCCTCACCTTTTCCAGATTGAATGTAAGTATGGTTCCTGATTTGTGGTCCTGGGACATAGCTGGTTGAAATAAAAATTCAGATGGTACTCTTCATGGCCTACTGATTATACCTGACCCTGCATTAAGCAAAACTGTGACCCCGTATGTGGACAAATCTGGGTGTAAGGGTAGCTCACAGATATCTCCTTAACTTCCTAATGCATGCACAATGACCATGGCCCTCATACAACAGATTGTGGGAGTCAAATACACCACACCTTCCCCTGTGAATGATATTGTCATATTAAGTCTACTGAGCACATCTCTCCCTAACATATTCACTGGGGATGCAGCTATACACAGCAACGTGGCTAGCACTTCTCTGTTACCTACCTTTATGGGCAATTGTTCTGTGAATGGATACAATTTAATTTCCCCAGAGAACCCTTGCATGTCCTTTATTTCACCTGAAATGGGATTTGCCTCTCCCTGATACATGATGTTGTTGCTCTGAAATAAAAATAAATGTTTTGTTTCCTGTCTCCATGCCCACCATTGGTTCGTCTTCTGGGTTGGCAGTGACTTACAGGACTGGGCCCGCTAAAGCTCTCAGTGTGCTGTCCTAGTCTGGGTAGTTATTCCTTTCTGGAAATGTAAACAGGTTCCACCAACCACACTGGGTCCTGGGTAGTGAGTCACTGTGCCATAGGGTACTGCATTTATATCAGACAACTGAGGGACCTGCAACAATGTCTCATGTATTGCATAGACTGGTGGCCGGTTGAGTGCTGGTATGGGTTTTTGCAGATATTGGGGTGGGGCATTACGTATGGGTGTGGGTGGCACAACATATAGACCAGTCACAGGTTCAATGATATATGGCTGTGGATAAGGGACCGGCCCTCCTTGTGTGTATGGGGGAATACATGGATAATATGCAGCTGTTTGTATTTGTCTGGTCCTACATTCTTGTGACAAATGGCTCATCCTCCCACATGTCCAACAGTGTCCTGCGCTCCCAAACCTTGGGCCCATCTTCACAAATCATCTTATGTCCCCTCTGAGTCTTGCAAACCCTCCCTTCCCCTGTGATATCCCCCTTGGGACACTTCTTGGTATTGACCCTGAAACCCAACATTCCAATAATATGCTCCTCCCCAAGTTGGTGTTGCTTGTACCTCTCCCAGAATCACCCTCTGCTCTGTCTATTATCCTTGTGACGCAGTCATTACTGTTCCCTCCACTGTCAACTTTGCTAACCTTTTCTGTAACAGCTTTGCTTCTGCTGTTTGTGCCATTTCTGCCACTTCCTATTCCTTCTCCCTCACCCTTTTACAGTGGTGTACAATAATTGATTGGGTCTCGACCCCCTACCCCCTTTGCTTCAATTCCAACCACCTTATCTAAAGCTTTTTGTACCTCTTGGGGAGGTCTTGCTTCAACATATAATAAAAACAAACTATGGCCCGGTCCCATAGTTTGCCCATTTCTGTCCTCCATCTCTCCTGTGTTCGCAATATATACTGTGCTTGGTCTTCATCGTCCTGCATAGTTTGTATAATTATTGAATGTATAGGGGGCATTTCAGGGTCCGCGCATGCAGCGCGCCCACACTTGGCCCGTACAGTCATTAAAATAAGCCATGCCATGGATATGGGCCCTATCTATACTCCGGGATAACCTGCCTTGAACCGAATGTCATCTGCATGGTCCCCTAATTCTGAAGCAAACAAACCTTTCATGTCTCTCACAGCTAGTGTCATGCCAGCGGTCTGTTTTTCAAATGTGTATATCCATTTACCCGTACCTGCAGTAAGAGATGTTAACATCTTTATCAAATTGTTTCTGTCAATGTGTGGCCAAGGCACCTATTGTGCCCCCCCCCAGGACATTTGGGCAACAGCAGGAACTGTAAAACTTCAAAATCCAAAAACCTGGTGCAAGCTTTCCATGAATAGCAAAAAAAACACAAAATGAGCAGCATGGAGAGAAAAAGCATTCAATTTACTCTCAAATGGTTACTCAAAAGTTAATAAACAATGTATTAATCTTAATATAGAAACTAATACCAGCTAAAAATTACAGGTCATTTTAAAGATACAACCTTTAATCAGTATCTCATTAAACAGTACATCATACATGAATTTAATATAAAACAAGCACAGTTTTAATGTGTAGACAACAATACTTACAGAAAAATAAAACACAAACAAATCACAATTCATAACCATCAGCCATCCTACTGAAGTGCTTGGCTAAAGTGCTTAAGTGTTAACTCTACTAGAATTTCATAGCCCATTAAGTAAGGCTATTAACAACCCAACATGTTTCATTCCTAGCAGTACATTGGCAAATATTGGTTGAACTTCTTCAGGGAGTTTTCTGAAACTATTCTCTGGTCTTGTCGCAATCAGACTTAATAAGACAAGTCTTTTACTCCTTATTATTCTGTAGTATCCTGTGTCTTGGAAAGCATATGAAACATGTATTAGTAAATATTGTTAATCTTTTATTTCAACTAACAAAAGTAAAGGTGTCATGCCTAATGGTATTAATTTAATAAAGTACCAAATACGGCATGCATACCTACCTATTTATTATTGCCTCAGTAGATATGTACAAGAAGTTAAATTACTCTGATTTCTCTCTCACTATGGAAATATAAGTCAACAGACCGATGGCCACTAAGGTGAAGGGCATCTTCAAATGCTCTTCATAATCATTCAGCAATGGATGTGAACACTTACAATTCATATGGATGTTTGAGCCATCCAATTTTTGTGTTTAATTTCTCTTAAAGAACTCCTTCAGTCCCCATCTGGTAATGTGCAGTTAATGGAATCTATAAGTTGGGTGTTAGTATTAGCAGTGCAGTGATGGCGCGAGTTATGGTTGCTGAGGTTACCATAACTAGCAAATTTGTGATTTTGTTTTGGATTTACTTGTAACCATAAGATGGATAGGTAGTTATTAGTGCAAAGTAAATGTAATGTTCGTTTCAAGTGCTTGTTGCACTGAATTTGATAGGTTTTTCTTAAGTCAACTGAAACATATTGGGCCTCATTACGACCCTGGCGGAAATGGAAAAACGATGGCGGAAATGCAATACCGCCATCGAAAACCGCTCGTTGCGATTATGACCCGTCACCGGAAAGTACGATGCCATTAGCGACACCGCAGTGAACGGCAACGCTAACTGCACCAAGTACGCGCACGCGCGCCTTGCAAAACCGGAATCACCGCCATGGCGCAACGGTACGCGAATTCCGACCCTAGCGGACATGTACTGAACGCCATCAAGCACGGCGGAAAGTACCATTCCGCCATGGTGAGAAATACGGCATCGTGAACCAACCGTAAATGGCCCACTGAGTGCCTGTACTCCACTCCCTGGCCACATTGCACAACTCCTGGCAGGCGCAATGTACTCACACTATGCAACCAGTGAAATCTACAATTCACCCATGCATGCCAACGTAGAAATGCATGCAGGGGCTCAAAGCGCCCCGTGAGTGGGCATCCATGTACGGCATGTCACCATAGCCGTACTGATGCAGCACAGGCATGTGAAGGTACAAGGACATCAAAATGAAAATCAAGAACACATGACACAAAACAACAGTAGTCCCCCATCGCTTGCCACCAGCGCAAGGCAACATCCAAAGCAGTATCCTGAGGGAGATTGCACCAGCCCTGTACTCTTGCCAGTAAACAAACCAACCATCAGCAGAAGCATGTACCACACAAGTTGGCAGAGTGACTGAGCAGCCAGGCCATCTCAAGAGGGGCCGATGGGAGCTGCAGGGCACAGATGGCACGAATACAGAAGCTATCCTAATGGACATGACCCCAGTCCCCCTCCAACAAACGCACGCAAACACAGGCACCTGTGACCAGCCACATTCTGAACATCCCATCATTCCACCAATCGACCTGGCTGACAGGCACCAGTTGGCCAAAAGCCAATCCCCCGCCCCTGAGCAGCACATCATGAAAACAGTCACAATGGCAGCCGCTATCCGTGACCATACTGTGCTACGTAGGCAAACGCGGCCAGTACAGTACCACACAACTCAACTCAGAAGGCGGAACACAATGCAGATCATCTCACAATACATACCGCCACAAATCGAAAATCGCTACATCACCTGCAAAGAATAACGCAACACGGCAAATATCGGAAAAAATTTAAATGTACATCCAAATGACAAAGGCCTAACAGCAATTTGCACAATAACACCAAAACATCCATCATCACCGAGGGCTGCATCCGCAACAATTGACCACCTTCCACTTGTGTGATGCCCTGTACCTTCATGGCACACAGGGCCTACATCAACGTTCCAAAAGGCAACATGGAAGCGGCAAGAACCGCAGGTCCGTCCCATGAGGCAGGCACTAGTCCAGCTGAAAGGCCGAAATGTTGCACCTTGCCACCAGTACTGCGTAAGGGCATGTGGCCCATTGGCGATCGTCCCATAAGATCGTAATGGTGCTCCACTGATTTACCCGAAGCTGCAGGTGTCGAGAGTAAAACCCATCTGGAGGAGTGGCGTACAGATGGCATCTGCAAAAGGGCAGGAGATACCTGTCACCCAAATGAAACACAAATTAACCGATTGCATTACGGGACTCATGATGCATTAGACACTTCATTCAACACACCAAATCCACACCCATATGCATGCTAGCCCACTCCAAAAGAATATATACACCCCTAAATCAGTAGCGAATCATAACGAAATCAATCGAGGTAAATACACCATTGCCAACGTCTGTTACTGTGCATGCGTCCGTCAAGACAGAACCCATGACATGGGATTAGTAACGTGCCTAGACACAAGTGTATGAAGGCGCGTCGAGACAGGGAGGATCCGACAAGGGCAGATAGACGTTGGTCCCACTATGGCAGCTTTGCATCACATAGCGCAGGGGAAGGGGATCGATTCAAAAAACCCATGTACATGGCAGACCCTAAATAAAATCATCTGTCCATGCATCCATTCATCATTCCCTCATCCCGCCATGAAAACGCATGAATATTCACTCACATAATATTTGAAACTTCCATCGCGTCTGTGCGTAATGCAGTCTGCAAAAACCACTGTGCTCCTGCCCGGATCTGTAGTGTTGAGAAGGAACATGGATTTGGGAACGTCCTGCCTTATCGACCACTACGCTATTGCGCATCACATTCAATTCACATCATTCATTGCTTGCTCGTTATGGGCCCTGTCCCAAGGACATTCAACAATAGAACGTTACATTTCCAGGCAGACCTGTGGGCGTCTCCTCGCCGCTACTCCAAAACCAAAAACGCTGTCCTTCGAATTCCTCACTTGCAACATTACGTCGAAAAGGCTTCTGTGAACGCTTGCATTCACAATTACATCAATGTAGTGCGGCTGTGTGTGATAATGCTAACTGGCTACAATCACGAATGGGACGCCACGGCCGTCGGTGAAGTTCGTTACTGTGCTGCATGAGGGTCCGCCGTCGATCGAGCCCTACATACCACTGACTCTTCACAGGTATGTAAGCGACTGCAAATATAGCATGTGTAACAATGGGAGCATAGCATGAAAATCAGTCAAAGTACATCACACTGCCATCGGGATGTCATACATGATTGCAATTGCAAGATGCCATGCGGCCAAATGCAGCGTTTCGTGCGGGACGTGCTCGGCCAGAAGGGATTGCAGCTGCCACAGATTAAATCAATCAGCACAGGTGGAGCCCATACAGGCCGACAGCACATAAATAGCACACCCAAACCCCTCCCACAACCACACCCACTCCAAGATGCTACCGGCAGGACTAGCGATGTTGGCCATGGGGGACCAGATAGCACTGCAAGTACTACAACTACAAGAAGACGACGAACAACAACAGCTACAACAACCGGCCGCACAGAGGAGACGCAGGAGGAGAAGGAGGAGAAGGAGGGCAGGGCAGGGTCAGCAAGGCCCACAAGCACTGCCACTACCACCACGCAGGCAGCCCGCAATCCCACGCCTCCGAGCCAATCCGTTCAACCTCAGTGCTGAGCAGATCCACACCCTCTACCGTTTGGACCGGGACACCATCATCGCCATTGTGGACATGACACACGCTGACCTCGTGAGCATGATAGATAGCCCAACCGCCATCCCACCCCTACTGAAGGTGGTGTCTGTACTCCACTTCCTGGCCACAGGCACCTACCAGCACACAGTCGGACAGTTGCATGGCATTTCACAGCCACTGTTCTCACGGACACTCTTCCAAGTGCTCGATGCCCTCCTGAAGCACGCCGACGACCACATCACACTACCACGCACGTACCAGGAGATTACCAACGCAAAAGTGGGATTCCATGCACTTGGCGGCATCCCGGGTTGCATTGGTGCCATCGACTGCACCCATGTTGAATTGGTTGTCCCACATGCCATGGAGGTCCAGTACCGCAACCGGAAACAATATCATTCAATCAATGTGCAAATGGTGTGTGACTCCAACAAGATCTTTACGCATTGTTGTGCCCGATTTCCAGGGTCTACCCATGATTCTATGGTCCTGAGGAACACAAGAATACCACGCTACATGGAGCGACACGCAGGGCACAGATCCTGGCTACTCGGTTAGTCTCATTCCATGCATGACATCGTGGCCCATTTGATGCGTCAATGAGCTTGCAGGAAGGGGGGGGGGCTACTTAGCACTCTCATTCCACTGACACCCTTTATTTGTCACATACAGGTGATGCCGGGTATCCACTGAAGAGATGGCTCCTTACACCAATCCGGAACCCACAGAACCAGCATGAGGAGGGGTACAACCATGCCCACTCACGTACCCTGTGGTCATTGAACAGGCATTCGGCCTACTGAAGGCTCGTTTCCGCTGCCTCAGCAGGTCTGGCGGGGCACTCATGTACAGCCATGAGAAGGTTTCTAAGATGGTCATGGCATGTGTCATGCTGCACAACATGTGCGTACGTAGGAATGTGCCCATGCCCCCTGACGCTGAACTGCATGCACCTGAAGATGATAATGATGAGGGTGGGGATGTGGAGGCACCTCAAGGAGTCCATGAGGCACAGGATGCACGTGAAATCCGACAGAGCGTCATAGATGCATGCTTCTAGCAACCACGCATGGTGCCTATTACATGGAAAGGGGACCTGTGGCACTGTGTGTGTGTGTAATACAGGCACATTGTGGACTGTACGCCTATGAAGGCCTCGTACGCAAAGATCAATGTCCACACATCTCATTGGATGATGATGAAGTACTGTATTGTTAATGTGATTTAATTTATACACCCTATGGACCCGCCACCCAGTGAAGCCCAACACACCCCCTCCACCCTACTACCTCCCCCCCCAACACCAGTGTCCAAATATGCATGCTGTCCGTGGGTAGACGCTATTGCAAGCCCCCTCTACGGGTATCAGGGGCACCCCTGCCCGTGGAGCGCAGGTTCCTGCCAGATCTGCGTTGGGGGCTGCCCTGGACGGAACTTGCCACGGATGATGTCTCTGCCTGCTCGCGTCCATGCATGTCTCTGAGGGTTTGTGAGAGCTCCGTGAGCACACGGCGCACAGCGGCAAGTTCAGCACAAACGTCTTTGGACGTCGCATGCAGTTCCCCCCTCAGGCTCTCGGTGCTTATCTCCATTTGTGGTCTCAGGCTCTCGGTGCTTCTCTCCATTTCTCCCCTAAGGCTCTCACTACTTTTCTCTATTTGTGCCCTGAGTGTCTCGGTGGATGTTTCCATGGCTGCCCTAGAACCCCCGCATTCATTTGCATGGTCCTTGAGTAGCGTGGCCACTTCCTGCTGTTGCTCGATCAGCTGGTCGAGGGACTGTTGCCTCTGCTGGGCCATGGACATTTGCGGTGGTGTGACAGGGGGGCTGCTCAACACATGTTGCCTTGGCACAGGACTTGTGGGGGTTGGCCAGTCGTCGTCTTCAGGGTGCCCCTGCGTGGTTTCGTCATGGTGTAGGGGATGGAACATGCAGGGGGATTGTGACAGGTCATGGATGGTACCTACGTCACCAGCACTGTTTTCCGTGTCGGAGCATGCTGGCATGACAGCTGTGTCACCTATGGTGCTGCTACCACCAGAAGCAGTGCCATCAGATACGTCCTTTGGGGGGACCTGTGGTGCTGGTGTTGTGGACTTGCTGGCTGCTGGGTGCCTGTTGCAGTCCCCTCCAGTGTGCTGCCACTTGATTCCTGCTGCTGCCGTGTCTTGATCCTTGCACCTGAGGTGGAGGCGCTTGGGACGTTGGTCCTGGCCCTCTTTGCAGGTGTGCTGGTAGGGGTGTCCTGCAGCTCGTCGTTGGTATCGGACCCTGTGGTGGAGTAAAGAGGGGCGAGCGTTAGTTATGGGTCTGTGGGAATTGGAATGGCAACGTATCACATGCATTGGGGTGGTACATGAGGGTGATTTGGGTCAGGGCCTTGGAGGTGGTCTCATTTTTGTGTGGATTGAGGATGCATTCATTTGGCTGCCTGCAGTTAGGGGGTGCATGCTGCACATGTAGGGGGTGTTTTTGGCATTTTGATTGATTTGTTTATTTATTCTGACTTTTAGAGGGCGCTGTCAGGGCAAAGTATGTATTGCACTATGGGGTCACATGGTACTGCACATGTTCGTGCTTTGTGGATTTGGCATTGTTTCTCTTGGCCAACCTACCTGATTCTCCGGATGTCGGCACTCCTTTCTCCATCCCTCCGACTCCCTCTATGCTCTCCATTCCTATGGTGGAGGCGCAGATTTCCTCCCAGGGGGTCAACTTGATGGGCGATTCTGATCCTCCCCCGGTAGCTGTGGCGATGTTCCTGTTCGCAGAAAGTATGCTGCGTACGCGGATCCGCAGGTCGTCCCACCGCTTGCAACATTGCTGTGGCGTGCGGGGTGTTGTCCCCACCGCACTTACGCGCTGTGCCACCAGGGCCCATATGGCCTTCTTGTTGGCAAGGGCCGTCCTGGTCATTTGACTGGAGAAGACGACGGCGGCATTCTCCTGGAGGGTCTCGGTGAGCACGGTCAGTTCCTCTCGGGAGAAGTGGACCTGCCGCTTGCGATCACACGCTTTCTTGGCTACCTTTCCCATATTTATTTTTTTAACTGGGGTTGCTAACGGGTTGGGATGTGTGTCAGGGTCGGATTTTTAATGGTTGTGTTGGGATTCGGATTTTATAGTTGTGCGGCATGCTGTTTCCCGTTCCGGCCACATGCTTTTACTTCCGTTTCTGTATATTTACGGTGCCCGTAATTTGCGGTGCCCGCTCATTACGGTGACCGCTCATTACGGTGACCGCTAAGATGGGTGGCGGTATTGCACCTGGTGCAGCGTACGGCGGCGGTAAGGGCCGTTTTGGGGTCATTTCCGCCATCGCAGCCTTTCGGATTCCGCCATGGCGTAATGCTCGTGCCCGATGGGTCTGAATTAGCCGCACTTTGCTCCATCGTGCAATGGCGGAAACGCTATTTACGCTATGGTGGTCCGGTCTGTTGATTTCCGCAAGGGTCGTAATGAGGCCCATTGTCCCTTTAACAACACTTCTTGTCAGTGAGTTACTTAGCTTTGTAGTAGTGTGACTTACCCATGACGTCCCTTTAACAATGTTTTTTGTGAGTTAATTGCATAGGTTTTTACTAGTGCAACTTAACCATAACATCCCTGTAACAATTATTTTTTTTAAAGTGAATTTCATAGGTTTTTAGTAGGGGACTTTAACCATAACGTACCTTTAGCATCGTTTTTTAGTAAAAGGGATAGGTTTTTAGTAGCGCAACTTAACCATAACATCCCTTTAACAACATTTTTTGTTGGTGAATTTCATAGGTTTTTACTAGTGCAACTTAAGCATAAGGTTCCTTCAGCAACGTTTTTCAGTCAATTGCATAGGTTTCTAGCAGGATACCCTTACTTTTTGAAGATTTACTGTACAACACACTGAACCTGTGGGCACCATGTTAATGCGCACAGCAGTCTCGGAGTATGCGTCTGGACGCGGACAACGGATGGCATACAACCTGCTCAAAAAGCCAGGGCTGTCTTACATAGTGATACCATTCAGCAAACACAGGGAATATATGCAAGCAGCAGCATTTACATGAATTGCAAGGTAAGATAGAGGAGGTCTACAAACTGTGTACTAATGAAGCAAATAGCACAAAGGCATAGGGATTACACCATAATAGAATGCACCAACAACACAAAGGACATCCCACTTTAACAATCTTAACCCACTGCTAATGTGCATGGGAACAAAGAACAAATGGCCAGAGTAAGGACGGGAAAGTACTAAGACCAGAACATCACTGCAACATAGCAAGCACACTACATTTTGTCTGATAATTGCACAGGTGGTGCAGTATACAATAGTACAAAAGCATAACGTGTTTTTTTTTTGGTAGGTAGCAATTGGAAGCACCTTACAGTGGCTGGAAGAACATTTCCCTCATGCTGCAATGACTAACAATACTAACCCCATTGGACTCACAGTAGTGTGAAACGTAATATATATTGCTTCATGTACACCTAACACATTGGGCCTCATTACGATGTAGGTGGTAAGGGATTACCAGCACCGGTAAGGACACCAGTGCCGGTAATCCCTTACCACCCTATTCCGAGGTCCCTTAGCGGGTCCCTTCCTTAGCGCCTGGTCTGACCAGGTGTTGAGGATGGGACCCGTTAAGGGACTACAGAGCTAATAACGGTACCGCAAATTGCGGTACCGTTATTAGCTCATCCCCATTCCCATTGAGCTCTATGGGGGCTCGAATGGGAATGGGGAATGGTTCCTGGAATGGGGACTTACTGGGTCTTCCAAGGTTGGAATGACCCGGTAAATCCCTATTACGGGAACCCGGACCCGGAATGCGGTAAGGGGGTAGCCATGGTGCTAATAGCACCATGGCTACCTCCTACCTCGTAATGAGGCCCTTTTCCATAAGAGAACATATTGGAAAGGAAAGCAAGGCAGCACAAGCAGCACTCCTTCCACAACAGTATATGGGCATAGGAAAGGAAAGAAAATCTGTAAATAGCAAAATGGACAGCCTGGAGGCCAAAATGGAAGAATTGGTGAACAATTGTGCCACCTTAAAAGATTGCGTACAGGGGTATATTATGGACTAAATAAAACAGCACTGCCAGACCTGCATGTGTACCCCTGACCCATGTCGCAGCCCCCATCCCCTCAAAATCCGTATGATGGGAGACGGTAAGGTGATACCTCAATCTCTTCCTCCCCTCACAACCAAATTGTGGAAATCCCCAAAGCACCACAATAAGTATCCACTTCTGGTACCCCTTCCCTCTTCTAATGGTGTGTATGAACGTGCAAGTAAACGTTGATATTTAAATGGTTGCTGAGTGTATATGTGGTATTGTTTGTTTTTTGAAATGCCATTATGACTCAACTATGAACAAAATTAAGGAAAAGGTAGGTGGCCTACGGACACCGCACCTGCCCGGCCATCCGCAATGACAATTGAGGCATCCATACCACGCCAGCATGATCCACATGTCTGCATGTTGTGCACCACCTATAATTACATGTGGTAGCGGATGTTTGTTGTGGAAGTAGACACATGTGTGTGTGTTCCGGTGTGTCCGGGTAACACCGCCACTATGCAGCATATGCCAACAAACTGTAATTAGCTCGAGGCGCCCACCCACGTACTACAGGTAGCTATACAGATAAACATTCCACCTGCTATACCCTGTAAAAAACAGTGTCTTCCAAAATGGTCTGCGCATGTGTGTCGCACTATTATTCAGTACAGAAGTGGCAACGGTGTGCATTGGGCACTTATGCTCATGCGGAAAACGTATTCCGCCCAAAACACGTCCTCGGAAAGCCACTCAAGGGAGAACATTGGCGACGTCACCAGGCGACCGCACCCACGCTGCATGTTGGCCCTTATTTCAGGGACACGATCCGGACTCTTGGACAGAGGAAAAGTACAGTGTTGTGCAAAGTACGGAGTGTGTTTCAGAAAGTACATGCTTGAAAACACACCAGAATGTGCCTTTGCACATGTATGTATGTTTTTGAACAATGTAGGCCTGTTTTCCAGTGCAAGTTCTCGACAGCAGCACTACAAAAGGTTGCACCCCGGAGCTGCTCCGCAAGGTGTTTGTAGCTTTTCAGAGTACAGTAGCAGGCAACATAGGTTTGCCCTGTAATTGACGGTTGACCGAATCTGCTGTGTAACTCAGCCTTTGCAAGCAATTGCAACCATCCGCCCAGCTCATTACGCACAGTAATGGAGAAAAGTATTAACGGCCCTTCCTGTGAACCACACACTCATTTCCGATTATCCGCACTGTCCTATTCCCATAGTTAGTATACTAAACATGTTAGTATGTGGCACGTGCGTTTCCCCATGTACGGCGAGGGCCGTCCCCCAATAAAGCAGAAACATTTGTTCTTCCCTTTCCTCTTCCTTCTTGCCAGCATGCCGTCATTGATTACTGTTAGAATGTTCCACATGCATCCACCAATCAGATTGAAGAGCTCTCCATGTAACAGTATCATTTCAGTACACCAGTCGTCTGCGTACACACCACACCGAGAAACGGTATTGTGCAATTCCTCAGCCTGCACAGTTCCATTTCCATGGCCACCCTCAAAATATCGGATGTGGATTTTGTGCTGCGTCCGGGTGTGGGGGAATAAATTACACCCACGGTAGGGGAGTTTTTTTGTAAGGGCGGCTCAGAAAAGAGCCTTTTTTATTTTTTGTTGTGGGTGCTTCTAGTGAAACACCTTTTTTCATTTTTCTTTTTTGATTTTGTGTTTTCTTGTGCTCACATTGTTACAGTAAAGTCTTCACTGCATCCTGTAGATGGGCAAACAAAACAGCATTACCAATGGGCGACAACAAAATGCCATTTGCTTGGAAAAACTCTGCATTTCCACAACTAATGAGTACATGGTTGCAGAAGAACATCTCACGAGCGGACAAAAAAGTATAAATGCTTCTGTTGAAGAGACACCTTCCAACCTCTTGCTCGGAACAACTTCCATGAGCATTGTCCCATACTCTTTTTAGTGTTATGAATGAGAAAATCACATTGGCAGTGCAAAAAAGTCTCTTCATTACATTCAGCCAGCACTTCAGTCAACGGAGCAAAACTAAACAAGCCAGGTAATCCATATGCATACCACTGTAGTGCATGACAATGACATTGACAGTATCAAAAGTGGCCAGGTCTCTGCAAAGTGCATGAATATCGGCGAAACTGCAGTCATACACAGCGCCCCACAATGCGTCCACCACTTCAAAACCGAAATTGCCATCAAAGTGTCTTTCCAGGGCATACCTGTGCAGATGTATCACAAAGGCATCACCCAAAGTCAACGCAATGTGTTTCGCAATGTCAGCCAGCCTCACTATGCAGAGTAACATACTACAGTATGACCGGCCCTTTCTGTGAATCACACCCACAGTACCTGATTGGATAGCTCAATGGCTCCCACTCAAAAGGGAATCACTTTCAAAATCCTCACCCTCACGCATAATGCCTCACCCTCTCTGCACCATCATACCTATCAGAGACAATTACCAAATCCTCCTCTACATGACCCACCAGGACACAATACACCAACCAACTCTAAATCTGACAAATCAATAGGGCCAAAGATGGTGGGCTAGGCTTCCCCTACATTGCAGCCAAATCCTGGAATGCACTTTCCACAGATATTAGAGCAGAAAACTTGCTCCTTGCCTTCCGAAGAAAACTCAAAATCTCACTTTCAGTACTGTAAATTGCAATTGATTTATCTAACTGTAATTATAAATTGTCTGTAACAATAGCCACCATACTGTAAATTGCAAATGTTCACCTACCTGTAAATACGAATTGTCTGTAACAAGCGCCACGATACCCACAGGCTGTTTCACACTCTACAAATATAAATAAATAAATACATAAATAAATAAATAAATAATCCCCACAGTCCCCACAGTCCCATTTCCATTGGCCAGCATGGTTAAAAGCGCAGAACGCGGCATGTGCACTTCCCAAAGTACCACGAGGGACACGCCCATTAAAGCAGTAATAATTCTAATTCCCATTCCACTTCCTTATTTCCAGCACGCCATCATTATGTATTGTTAGAATGTTCCATGGGCATCCACCAATCACATTGAAGAGCTCTCCATGTAACAGTATCAGTTCTGTTCACCAGTCCTCTGTGTACATACCACACCCAGAAATGTCATTGCACAATACCACAGCCTGCGCAGTCCCATTTCCATGGCCATCCTCAGATGTGGATTTCGTGCTGCGTGCGGGCCTGGGGGAATAAATTGCAACCATGATAAGGGAGTTTGTTTTCAAGGGCGCTCTGAAAAGAGACTTTTTTTATTTATTTTTTGTTTTAGGTGCGTCTAGTAAAACACCTTTTTTCATTTTTTTGTGTGTTCTTGTGGTCACATTGCTACAGTAAACTCTTCACCACATCCTGAAGATTGAAAAACAAAACAGCATTGCCAATGGGTGACAACGAAATGCCATTTGCTTGGAAGATCTCAGCATTTCCACAACTAATGAGTTCATTGTTGCAGAAGAACATTTTACGAGCGGACACACAATCAGACAGGCTTATGTTGATGAGACACCTCCCAGCGTCTGGCTCCGAACAATATACATTAGCATTGTCCCATACTCTTCTTGGTATTATGGATGAGAAAAAGCACCTGGGCAGTGGGAAAAAGGCACCGGACTGCATTCAACAAATTCCTGAGTTGGCAAAACAAACCTAAACAAGCCACGTAACCTATATGCATACCACCATAGTGCATGATGACTACATCGACAGTCGCAAAAGTGGCCAGGTCTCTGCAAAGTGCATGCATATCAGTAAAACTGTGTTCATACACAGCGTTCCACAATGTGTTCACTCCTTCCAAACTGAAAATGCCATCAAAGTGTCTTTCCAAGCCACACCTGTGTAGATCTATCACAAAGGCATCATCAAAATCATCACAATGCGTTTTGAAATGTCAGCCACCCTCACTACGCAAAGTAATGTAACCCTGTATGACTGCCCCTTTCAGTGAACCACAACCTCAGGATCTGATTGGATAATCCCCAAATTGCCATTTCCATTGGCCCGCATGGTGAGAAGCGCACAATGTGTCACGTGCACTTCCCAAAGTACTGCGAGGGCTGCACCCCAGTAAATCAGGAGCAGTCCTTCTTCCCTTTCCACTATTTTTTGTCCACCACTACCTCATTGGTTATGGGTAAACAGACACACAGGCATCCACCAATGCCATCCAAGATGTTAGCATCTAACACTGTCAGTTCTGCACAACACTTCATATGTACCGTTACAAAATCAGCCTGCAAGTGTCCTGTAATTTAAAAGCACATCCAGTAGAAAGTTCAGTAAAAGATTGCAAGATTTTTGCATCCACATTCATCCACGTGAGCACACATCACCACAAAATGGAGGTATGCAAACTTTTCCAGCAGTATGTTTACAACTCTGTTATAAGTGCCTCTGCGCACAGTGTGTGACAATGAATGTCTGTTACAGTCTTAAAAAGCATACTGTTTTGTTCCTCATCCCCTACCGTCAAGTGGCACTTCAATGGTATGTGCTTGCAACTTTTTCATTTACCCATATCATACATTGTAATATCGAAAGAGGAACTCTCTGCTTTCCTTCCGACAATGCTATGATTTGTTTTCCCCACTAACCCATCACCTACATAAATCTTAAAAATATGCCACCAAAAGCAGCAGTCAATGTATCTTACCAACCCAAAGCAAGTTCCCAAAAGGTCACTGTGTGCACAGCTGTGCTACTCTCTAGGCTGGACTATTCCAACAGGCTCTTTTTAAATGTGCCTCCTTCTACTCTATGCCCTTTGCAACTCACCCACAAGAGTTCTGTATGCCTAACAGTTCTACCACCCCCTAATGTCTGCACTTATCCTTCCACTTAGCACAATCGGGCCGTATTTTTACTTATTGTCATTTCTTCCTCTTCCCATGTACTGCACTTTCCCCTCCCCATGGATTTAGGTGCTCTGAGTTTCACCTGGCCTAGTAGGTTCATTATCTCTGTCTCCTCGCTGTTCCCCCTCCCTTGCCTGGTTTTTCCTTGCAAAACTTGTGTATAGGCACATTATGAATGCCATATCATATGATATCATACACACATTGCATTCATGATAACAGGATGCCTGCCACTTACCTTGTATATTTCACAGGGTTTTTTCCCCCATACTCAACTTTCTACAAACTTTTCCAAAAATTATCACACAAAAGCAACACTGAATACATGCTACCAACTTCAAACAAGTACATACAGTTCATGCGTAAAAACAGGATGTCTGCCCCTTACCTTGCACACTTCCACCATAGTCATCTGCACTTCTTTGTACAAAGAGACTTTCTGCCACAGTACTTGCATACACACCACAACCACAAACCTTATTGAGCAATGTCTTTCGCTCCACAGTGCTATTTCCATGGCTCCCATCCTGAAAATGTCCAGATGTGGCACGTGTAATCCTGAAACTACCGCAGAATCTGCTGAGTTTTCGCGCTAGGAAGGGAGGGGTGGGGGGGTCCCAAACATGGTTGGGGAATGGGTCTTTAGTGGTCCCTCAGAAAAGGTTTTAATTGTTTACATGTTTTTTTTTTTTATGTACTTGGCTTGCAACAACCTTTTTTGTTTTTTCTCTGTATGACTTTCTGTTTGCTTCTCCTTTTTTTACTAAAATTATAGTCAACACTTCTTGCACAGTTTAAAAGAATATGGTATTGCCAATAGCGTTCAAAGAAATGCCATTTGCCTGGAAGCACTGTATATTTTGCAACTTCATGCTCTCATAGTGCGTGGAGAACATCCCATCAGTGGACATAAATGCAGACATGCTTCTATTTATAAGACACCTTCCGAGCTCTGGGGACAAATTGCACCAGCATGGTACCATGATCCTCTTGGGGGAATGGTTGAGAAAACAACCTTTGCAGTGGAAAAAATCTGCATCACTGCATTCATCAACTTCTTCAGGTGAGGGAGCAAACGGCCACACAACAAATAACCCAAATGTAAACCTACATAATGCACCACCACAACTTGAACAGTAAAAATAGAGGCCACATATCTGCAAAGGCGAACCATCCTGCCGAAACTGCACGCATAGAAACTGGCCCTCAAAAGTCCACTCCTTCCAACCCGAAATTAGCAGCAACGCCTCTTTGCACTGCATACCTGTGCAGATCTTGTGCAAATGTATCACCCACGATCAGCACTGTGCATCTGCCCAGGGGTCAAGTCCTAAAAATTAAAGTGGGGGGACTCCTCAATAAACACAATGGAATGCGACGTCGCCAGAAATTAGGACATCAAGGTGAAATATGCACATTTCATTAAATTGGATTTGAATAACCACCCAAATTGAACAGGACACATGGCATTTGCCTTTCATAAAATTAGCACCCACACAAAACCAAGAGAGGATGTTTTTGAAAACTGGGTATGCATGTTTTAAACTCAAACAACCAATACAAATGCTTTCCTTGGGACACACAGTACCAAAATGGAACATTTCACCTTTAGTTGTTGGTCATTTTTCATCAGGTTATATAGTGTAGTGGTGAGGTGTCCGGCCTACAAATCTGCCACTGCGGTTTGATCCCTGAGGTCAGCTTTAATTCATAGATTCAAAGAGGACATTCAATGTTTCTTATTTTAGCTGGGGGGGACTGAGTCCACCCTCTGAATAAAGTGGGTGGACTCCGTCCCACCATGTGTACCCTCGACTTGAGCCCTGCATCTGCCCATCTCTACCAACCTCATTACACAGAGAGTATTGGGAAAAAGTAGTACTGCCCCTTCCTGTGAACCACAACCTTGACACGTGATTCCATATTCCCCACAGTTCCATTTCACATGCCCACCATGGTAAGAATGGCAGGATGTGGCTTGTGCGCTTTCCCAGCTACAGTGTGGGCTACACCCCAGTAATGCAGACACAGTCTTTCTCCCCTCTGCATGGTTATTCTTCTAGCAGTCCCTCATTGAGTACTGTGAAATATTCACGCATGCATGCAGTAATCACGGGAAAGAACTCTGCATCCAACACTATCATTTCTGTTCAGCACTGCATATTTACCGTTCAACGCTCCCAAAACACCTTCGGTACAAAGGTCTGCAAATAAATCCACCATTTCAGCATCCAACATTATCCAGAGTGGCACTCATCACGCCCATGACCATGCACACAAGAATCTACTGCTTGCCCACACCCAGCACAACATAATGTAGCCATGTATGTGAACATGTGGCCAGAAACCACATCCACAAACGTAACTTAGGCAGCAGCACGTCTACCCAACCCCAGCAATATATGGAAACATATAACAGTTAGCAGATTCCACAAACATACCACTGCCTCCACCACTCCTACCCACTTCCATTCACAAAGTGTCACACTTTGTGACTGGTCTCACTGACAGTGTTCCAACATTGCACCCAGTGGGCACAATGCAAGACTTTTCACTGCACAATCTCAAGCAATACACTGAATACTGCAGGATGTTCGAACAATGACCACACCCATGGAACCAACAATATGTGCATGTCAGCGCATTTCTGGTGCTCTATGAAGAGTAAAATTTGCTCCTTAACCATTCTGTAAAGATGTCCACCCTCTGAAAGATGCATTCAAAACTGCATTGATGCGGTGGGTGTGGTGAAGGCCTTGGCTTGGAAGTCACTGGCAATCAAACCAAACAATCTTCAGAACATTGGGCCTACTACCAGGAAGCTACACAAACCAAAACATCTGGGCACACAAAATATTCACTTCAACCCTACCCTCTTCGAAACTGACAGTGTTTCAACATTGCACCCAGTGGACACAATGCAAGACTTTTCACTGTACAATCAACAGCCATACACTGAATACTGTAGGATGTTGTACGGCGCTCTATAAATCAATAAATACAAATACAAATACAAACGTTCGAACAATGACCACACCCATGTAAGCAACAATATATGCATGTCAGCACATTTCTGGTGCTCTATGAAGAGTAAAATGTGCTCCTCAACCATTCTGTAAAGGTGCACACCCTCTGAGAGATGCATTCAAAACTGCATTGATGCGATGGGTGTGGTGAAGGCCTTGGATTTTGGGTGCATGCCCTACAGCCTATGGCCTTTGCCCATGCACCCAATAGTCTCGGCCTTGGCCACACCCACAGCAAAATAATCCAGCCATGCCTGGCAACATGACACCAACTACCACAATCAACACACGTACCACAGCCACCGGCACTCCTACCTAACCTCTGCACTGTTATACAGCTATGCATAGAAAGATGAACCGTTTTGCAGAATATACAAACTTAAAACAGTCTCTGGCACATCTATCCACTTTAATTCACATATGATGGTGTTACTGCCAACTGAAGCAACTAACAGTATATGCATGTCATCTGACTTATGTTGCTGTAGCAAGTTTAAAATGTGCTCCACAACCATTCTGTAAAGGTGAGCAGACCCTGACAGATGCAGTCTAAACAGCATTTCTGCGTTGGGTGTGGGCAAGGCCTAGACCATTGGCTGCATGGCCTATGGCCTAAGGCCTCTGGCCATGCACCCAATAGTCTAGGCCTTGCCCACACCCACTGCAACATAATGCAGCCATGCATGTCAACATGTGCCCAAGCACCACACTCCACACATGTATCACAGCCACCACCACTGCTACCCAACCTCTGCACCATAATACAGCTATGCATGGAAACATGCAACAGTTAGCAGAATCTACAAACATACCACAGCCTCTGGCAGCCATACCCACTTTCAATCACATAGTATGGTGTTACTGCCAACCAAACCAAAACTTTTTTCGCAACACAGGCCATGCCCCAGCACTCTATTAAGTACAAGAAAGCAGTACCTCATAGTGCAGTAAAGTAGTCAGCACTCCGCGCAACAGACACTACACGATCCTATGAAATATGCACTTCACCCCTATCCACTTCTATGCACCCACTATTTAAGTATTGCACCCACTTCACACACTGCAGTATCCATGCTCATAGAAGATGCACTTCCACCCTACCCGCTTGAATACTGACAGTATTCCAACACTGCATTCAGTGCACACACTGCAGAACTGTTCACTCCATTAGCTGCAGCCATGAAGTAAGTAGTGTAGGATGTGCTAAGAAGCCAATACCCATGGAATTAATGATGTAGGCAATGTTGACGAACCACACGCAGAAGCCAACAATGTGAAACCTAATTGCAACCACAGCACATAGTTGTTGGAGCAAAGCCTCCATCCGTGCATCGAATGGGCTATGCGCTTACCACATGCAGCAAACCGCAGTACACACTATCTTACAATGTGCATGTCATGTGCAATGCACTCCCCTTCTACAATTGAGCTCCCACCAGTCACCACGGAAAGAGGTCTCTGCACCAGCTATTGTGCCGTAATGAAGCCTGCCTGCATTCAGCACACATGGTAAGTGGCTGTGCAGAGACCCGCGAATTGGCACTGTACCTGCGGATACTGCAGGCACATCAACATCTTCGTCCACCAATTGACATATCTCAGATGAATCACTTCTCACTCATCCATCCTTTCCATGCCTTCCTCCCACCACCACATGGCGTAATGTATGTTTTGCTATGCACTCCCTGTCTGCTATTCAGCTTCCACCAGTCAGCATGGTAAGAGGTCATGGCACAAGCTATCCTGCCATAACGAAGGCTGCCTGCATTCACCACACATGGTAGTCGCCTGTGCAGGGACTGGCAAATTGATGCAGTAAGCACGAATACTGCAGGCACACCACCGTCTTCATCCACCTAATAATCACACATCTCAGATGACCCACTTCTCTCTCCCCCACCCTTTCTACCCCCTCTTCCCACCACCACGTGCCGTACATTATGTTTGTCAGTCCCTTTCGGCACCACACAGTCCTGCGATACACCATGGCGGAGTTTCCAGAAAACTTTGATGCACAGCACACTTCCCTCCAGCTAATCACCGGCCGCGTCCAAAGTTCACCACCAGCATGGCGTACTGCAAGCCAATGAGCCTACTGTTTGTGGAGCGAACAGGGAAATGGGTCAGCGGAGCGGAACCAGATATCACTGATTTATTTAGACGTACATTTCAGTTATTTGCAACAAAAGTATTGGTCGGATTTCCACCAAACACAGAAAAGCATGCTTTCTGGCCCAAGCCCCCGCTTCTGCCACACATTTGGTGCAAATCCGTCCAGCCGTTCGGCCTGTAGCCTTGTAAAAAGTTTTCGCCCATTCAGTCTATGGAAAAAAATGTTTTTTGGACTCCCTATATATTCCCCACCTACACAAAACCTCACCAAACTTGCCAAAAGAATTCAGAGCGGGCCATATATGTTTTTTGCAAAGTTAGGAGAGGATTCCTCCAGGGGGAGCAATGTTACAAGCCGCTGAAAAAGTGGTCTTCCTATGGGTTTAGCAGCTGTGTAATATAGCAAAGTTGGACCCCTCCTCGGTCCTTAGTACCACAACAACAACACAAAAGTACTATTTTTCTTCATGCCCCTTTTACATCGGGTGGAGGGATACCAGGCCCACTCTTAGACTGGGTCTCTAAACTTATTCCTCTTTTTCTTATTATTTATGTAGTGCTGCCTTCTACCCACAATTGGAGAGGATCCTGTTACTCTCGTGTTGTCCTTTCACCTCATATTATATATCATGACGTCAATCCACGTAACTAAATATTTATATATATACTGCCACATGGTCATTCCACTCTAAGACCACATCACCATCAACACACACACAGACCCCTCAACACTCTCACACCCATTCTCCTTATTGTTTTCTCCTGCAAAAGTGCAATTATATCTTCATTCTCTCCCGAGTTCGTCCGTCACAGGTTTTCATCATCAGCCTACGCAATTTGGGAGTTGCGCCTTGCTCCAAA
This sequence comes from Ambystoma mexicanum, assembly GCF_040938575.1. Lineage (NCBI taxonomy): Eukaryota > Metazoa > Chordata > Amphibia > Caudata > Ambystomatidae > Ambystoma > Ambystoma mexicanum. The sequence goes on along the minus strand of NC_090931.1, from coordinate 1,415,570,289 downwards.
GAGCAGACAACAATTCAGGCAACACAGCTCCTGTAAACCTCTCTAATTTTTGCACATGGGAAATGGTCACTACAGGTGGGTGTGGCCCCTCTGGATGTGTGGCCAGGATACCTATGTCACTGTGGAGAGTCTGGGATCACGTCGGGGTCACCAAACTTGTAAGGCAAGACCTTCAGACAACCAGACAATAAAAACACTTGGAGTGCCTTCAAGAGTTCTGTCGGTTGTGTCGGCTATGCTGTTGGACTGCCAAAGATGTTTCACTTTCACTTGAGATCATTGTGAACCCAATTAGCTGCTCCGCCTACCAATTGAGCCACTTGGTACATAACATCTGTGCCACGTCCATTCACGCACGCTTATCCCGGAGTGCCTTCAAGAGTGCTGTCAGCTGTGTCGGCCATGCTGTTGGACTGCCAAAGACTTTTGACTTTCACTTGAGGCATATCCCCAAAATTTCAAAACTAATTTGGAACTATTGGCACTGTTGAGCTACATTTCGTGATCATCTTTAAAAGGAGACTACAAAAAACGGAGGCTAACTCTGTCTTTGTTTGTATTTGATTCAGATCATTGTGAACCCACTTAGAAGCTCTGCCTACCAATTCAGCCACTTGGTACATACCATTCGGGGCACGCGCATACATGCACGCGCATAAACGCGCGTGTATTCTGGAGTGCCTTCAGGAGTGCTGTCGGCTGTCTGCTGGCTTGTTGGTGCATGGCACATGTGTACCTTGGATTTATTTTCATAAGCAATGATATCAACTGAAGGGTGAGGCCAGAAGGTGATTATAACATATTGGCAGCCCTGGAATATTTGAATAGTAATTAGTGTTTAAATTGTATTTTGATGCAACAAGGGCAAGCTTACGTTATGAAAGGGAAAGAAAGAACCATGTCCCTCAGAAAGAATTGACTTATCGGCCTGTTCGTTTTTACAAAAAGGCACTATAGCTTGCCACTGGCATTAGCCATACCTCTGCCGGACACTCCACCTGCAGAGACCATGGAAGATGCACTAGAGGGAGGATCATGGGAAGAATTAGACAAAGTATTAAGTAATGCTCAAGTGCCTATAGACTCCTCAGAGTCTGTATTTCAAGGGGAAGTCGGCACTCAGGTTTTAGCAGCCTTTCAAAAAAATTATAGGAGAATACAAAGGGTCGAAGAACAACGACAAACAGATTCTAGATACATCTGTGTTAAATACGCCTCTGATCTTCACAACAGGTGAGATTATCCTACTCGCCTTGTCTGAACATCCTTATGTGGAGGGAAGAGATAACAAAAGCTTGGACAGAGTATTCCCTGTGGGAATCCGAATAGTGATCGGAGCTGCAACTCTTCAATTTAAAGGATAGTTCCGGGACTTTTTTTTATTGTCCCTACGGTTCGGCCATGTGTTTTTAAGCATAAATCGGTAGATCGTAGAAAACTTTCCTATGGACCTTACCCGACTTTTCGTCCATTATCGCACTCGAAATCAGCCGCCATTTTGTGATAATCCTATCACTTGCCGCATCGCCCTGGCTCACCTGCTTTTGCGGCACTAAATCAAATCCCCGCCCCTGAGCCTGACATCAGCAGACGCGTACCGCCCATTTCCCAACACCAAAGCACGTTTCGTGTCAACAATCGCTGCGCCTCAGCTAATGAAGTGTCGCCATGGAAATGGCAGGACGCCTCTCTCCTCAATAAGTATAAACACACTGTTTCACAACACACAGCAGCAGATTTTCGATTCCATTCCTCTCTCTGTGTTACTTTGAGTATTCTGTGACTCGTTTCTGTGCTCTGGTCAGCTACCTTCGCCGCTTCTAGGCCTTATAAACACCTGTACCTTCTCTGTAAATTATTTTACTTTCTTTACCACACAATGGCTACAATAATGCCGTATATGTACGAGCCCGAGTACACCGAGGAGGAACTACTGGAAAGGCAAGCACGCGAAAACGATGGGGATTCGGACGGCAGTTGGGAGGACCAGTCAACGGATGAAGAGCCTGGACCATGTCGCATGGACGGCGTCTCCACCTGGTGCACGTGCAATCGGTGCGAGCTAATGCCAACTGAGGAGGAGAACTGCTGCTGCCGTGAAAATTCCGGGTGCTTGGCCTACATTTCGGAAGGCGAGCCAAGTTCGCAATGCATCACCGAGCTGCCAGAGTTCAGGGAAGCCTGCCTCTCACGGACCGTGTTGAGGATGATGATGGTGCTTATGCACGAACTTCGCGGCACTGTTCGTCCGCGTAATCCGATTAACGAGTAAGTATACTCTGGTTGTGATGTCAGTGATGCCACTACTATTTCATGGTCGTCTCCCACATATAAAATTGCATCTACATATCATTCGAACGCATGTAAATTGGTTCCATATTGTGCATTTTTTAGATAGAATTTTTTTCAAAGCAGAATGACATGTTTTACCTGAATCGACTTTGATAAGAAAGTTTTGTCATTTTAATACAGTTTGCATCTTTCTTTTTCACAGGTGGTACAGGCTGGTGGCCTATCGTTGCTTCACTTGGTGGCTTCACGGGAGGCTCGGACACCGCGTTCGGAGAGTAATACCTGCCTGTGCGGTACTTGCCATTAGACAACATTTCCCCAGCGACAGTGGACAATACCGCAGGTTTTCCCTGGATGTGCTGCAACCGGAACTTTACAATGTGTAATGTTTATTATTTATGTTCAATTGAAATTAAGATCTAAAATAAAGCCCAACATATATTTTAACAATGGTTGTTTTGATTTTTTAAATGAATCTTGTGTGTCTCCATTGAATAGTCTTCCTGTGCCTTGTCTTGTCACACCACATGTCTCCGACCAGCATCCTCCCTCACGCTGGCCGCCCACCTTCAATCCACATAACCGTTGAACCCATATGCAGCAGACATACATATATTATTTTGCGGGTTGGCATCAAGCCTCCCGGCCTTGCCTCCTCCCCCGAAAATACTTACCACACCACTTTGTTCAAGCGTTGGCAATAAAAGGCTGTTGGATTTTATTGATACAAAACATGGTTATAGGCAAATAATCAATATGGTTGATCATAATAAATCATCCTTTTGGGCACTGGGTACAGAGATGACCCCTTCTGGCCCGTGCCGCCTTGCCACCACAGGCCAGCCTGCTGCTGACTAACTGCCTAGGCATCCATGGTCTCCAGGGTGAACTGCACCCATATAATCTCCTGGGATGGTGAGGTATTTATAAACTCACCCCCCTTCCTTCCATGTACTAGATCCTGCAGCCTGCCTCTTACATGCAGTTAGATGGCCTCTCCTTGGTGAGGCCCTGCGGCAAACGGGTCTTGTCTGCACGACCACCGCCCCAATCCACCCCCCGCCCTATCAAAGGCAGTTCGCACCGGGGTACTTGCGCTGGCAAGTGGAGCTGTCAGGGAGCGATAAAGGCCAAGACGTGCCAAAGACCATGTACACTTCAAAGTGGTCTATAGAGCATGGGTTGTTGTTCCCATGTCTACCTCCAGACCCTGTGTCTCCTGCCAAGCATCCCCCCTCACGCTGGACGCCCCCCTGCAATCCACATAAGTGTGTCTCCATTCACGAGTCTTCCTGTGTCTTGTCTGCACGACCACCGCCCCAATCCACCCCCCGCCCTATCAAAGGCAGTTCGCACCGGGGTACTTGCGCTGGCAAGTGGAGCTGTCAGGGAGCGATAAAGGCCAAGAGGTGCCAAAGACCATGTACACTTCAAAGTGGTCTATAGAGCATGGGTTGTTGTTCCCATGTCTACCTCCAGACCCCGTGTCTCCTGCCAAGCATCCCCCCTCACGCTGGACGCCCCCCTGCAATCCACATAAGTGTGTCTCCATTCACGAGTCTTCCTGTGTCTTGTCTGCACGACCACCGCCCCAATCCACCCCCCGCCCTATCGAAGGCAGTTCGCACCGGGGTACTTGCGCTGGCAAGTGGAGCTGTCAGGGAGCAATAAAGGCCAAGAGGTGCCAAAGACCATGTACACTTCAAAGTGGTCTATAGAGCATGGGTTGTTGTTCCCATGTCTACCTCCAGACCCCGTGTCTCCTGCCAAGCATCCCCCCTCACGCTGGACGCCCCCCTGCAATCCACATAATGCCATGACATATACACGTCATTCATTCACAAACACACCCCTGTTTCGAATTCTTTATAATCCACTTCATATTTCTAATGAGAACTTCTTTGCGCTTTGCTAGTCAACCCGTGAAGGTGCTGGTTATCTGCTCTTCGTCTCTGTGAACTTCCGTGACCACTTCGAGCAAACTCGTCAGTTTGCAACCTGTGAACTGCTCCCTGTTCTACGACAAGAAACTACTCTGATCCCTGCATCTAACTGTTTGTTCGTCAAGGTAAGGCCATGTACCATAATCATTTTGCGTCCAATTTTTTAATTTATATCTATTTGCTAGTAGTCATTAAATTGCATCCATGTTTTCTTTTCGTTCACGACAGTACATGCAAGGAACTAGTCACATGTTCTGAGTTTAGTCAAATTATTTTTCTATTTTTTTAAAGTTATTCAAATACTTATCCGCATGTGAATAACGTGTATAGTTCCAAGAACCAAAACGAACCTTGCATTGAACCTTTTATGTGTCATTTAATTTTTTAACACATTGGTATTCATAGAGAATTGTTGATCTTTACTTTTCAGAACTTTCCACAATGCCTGCCTGTTCCATTGGCGGTTGCCCTTCGAAGACCCATAACAAATCTGAAGGTACTATAATGCATGTTTTCCCTAAGACAATAGATCAGATAAGAGAATGGGTCCGATATTGCGGATATCCACCGTCTGAGCATGAAAGTAGAGTCCTAGAAGTCTTTGCGGACAAGAGGGGTGATCGATACCGCATCTGCAGCAGGCACTTTAGCTCAGACATGTACTCCACATCATTGCTAATAAAGAAGAAAACACAGTGAGCGAAGCGAAAATTGCTCTCAACCGCTATTCCCACTCTATTCGTCCACATCCCTCCACTGGTGAGTCAAGTTTACGGATTTAGCTCTCGGCCTTGCGGTAGTGTGTAGCATTAGCTAACAATAATTTCCCCATTTATGTATCCACTCAATATGAAGGCGGAAGATTCTCCATCCGTGTCGTTATTGCAGTCATCAGCCACTTCAAGCGCCTATCGGGTAATCTTACTTAGCTATTCTGACACTGACTTGTTTTAGGCATGAAAATCAATAGTTTTAATTTATCGTGTAATTATTTTACCTAATGGTACACCCTAGTACTCGTGCTCTAGTCTTTGTTTTCAGTTATAATTATGGTTATCCAAAATAATGCAAGTACTGTCTTTCAGTGAGATGCTGAGGAGTCCAACGCATTGACGACAACCGTTGATGTCACTCAGATGCTCGAGGTACGTTTCCGGACAGTTCCATCGATGGAGATCATCAGATCTTGCATTCTTGTAGCGTGATTGTTACACACAATGTTTCTTTCGTTTTTAGCCATTGATATGTCCTTCTGTCGTCGCCCTCCTATGTGTCTTCTTTTTTCAATATTGTGTTCATTACTAATGAAAGTCCTATGTTTCAGGGAGTCGATGGAGCATTAGTCCAAGAAGAAGGGGGAGCATGCAGTTACGGGTCGGCGCAACAGCTTGCAGAAGTGTGCACCGCAGTTACAGCGTCCCTTGATGTTCTCATGCATTTCGAGGTATGTATACTGACAGTTCGATCAAGCGAGATCATATGACGTGATTACATCCGCTATACTTCCTTCTTTATTAACGCAAGTACTATGTTTCAGGGAGATGACGGAGCTTCTTCTACAAGAACATCACCCCTAGTAGTTGATGCAGATCTCTGGGTGGTGACACTTCCAACGATCGAGCAAATCGAATCATATTTAGATATCCATTATTTATTTTAGACAACTGATCATTTGCGCAGGTCTATTTAGATGAGCCGTTGACGCCTGCACAAAGTTTATGTTCTTTTTAACAAAATAGAAAACCATACTAATTCAATTACTGTGTTTCAGGGAGTTGCTGAAGCGTCATCTTCAATAATATCATCAATGGAAGTCTATGCGGCGCCCGAGGTATGGATCTTGACAGTTCCATCTAACTAGATCAACAATGCGTGAATAATTGTCGTTTGAATGTTCTACACAATGCGTTAATTCGTGTTTTGCTATTGAGATGTACGTGGGTATTGGTCCCCAAGTACATTTTGGGCCTCATTACGACCCAGGCGGTAAGTTACCGCCTGGGCCGTGACTTTACCGCCATGGCGTAAACTATGTTTACGCCATGGCGGAATGGGGATTTACCGCCCCATTCCGACCTTGGCGGGGCGGTAAATCCCCATGTCCCATATACCCTTCCCCATTCCCATTTTTGCCCCATAGGGCATAATGGGAGTGGGGAAGGCGTTAATTACGCCACCGTAAATTACAGTGGCGTAATTAACTCCATGGTCCCTTAGCGCCATGGATTTTAACACCTGCTAAAAGCAGGTGTTAAATCCGCCATGGCGCTAAGGGACCTCCTAATCAGGCGGTAAGGGTCGGCGCTGTTTACGGCGCCGTAAACCCCTTACCGCCTGGGTCGTAATGAGGCCCTTTGTGTTTTCATTATTATTATACATACTAATGAAAGTTCTATGTTTCAGGGAGTCGATGGAGCGTCAGTGCGTGATGGATGTGCTTATCATGAAAATATAGTCGTTGCAGCGCAAGAGGAAGTGGAGACATGCACACACGAGTCGGAGCAACAGCGTCCAGATGTTGAAGTTCGAGGCAAGAAAGTTTCAAAGAAAAGAAAGCAAAAGAAGGTTAGTGTCCTGGTCACTATATTATGTTGTTTTTCACTGTTAATAGTTCAATACTGTAAGTTGTGTTTAAACTGAACATCCCTTTTCCAATCTGTCCTCTAGTTGCGAGTGGGTGTACGAACTAGATCTACACAGACAGTGAAGCGAACGAGAGATGTTGCTTGTCAAACCTTTTGGCAGGGACTTGAGACTGGAGATGCATCGTGCCAATGGGAAGAATATGAAGTGATTGACAACTGAGCTATACCACCACCAGCCATTGATAGTGAATGTCTCCTGGTAGTTCGGATGCAGTCGGAGATCAATTCACAGAATCCACAACCGCAAAAACTAAGAGCGCGAGAAAGTTGAAGAAATTGTTTTATTCTCCCATCGCCGGAGAAGGAACAGATGTTGCAATGGAAGAGAATGAAATGGACGACAATGAAACACCATCAATATCACTGAACATAGCGGAAGACGATATCAGAGATTGTACCTTTCATGTGAGTGACATGTCCTCAACGTTACAGGCCGAACCAGCTGGGATGCAGAGTGACAGTATAAGGAAAGAGGCCAAATTCATTGTATTCGATAGTTGTTTGATGGATATTATTATGATGATGAAATGTGGGCATTCGGTTGGTGGGGAAGTATGTGGGGAGCCATTGATTAATGTGACTCGTGCAATTCGAGGCACTAACCTTAAAATACATGCCACCTGTACACAATATCATCCGTTCTCATGGTCTGCACAACCCATGCTGGGGCAACTGCCAGCAGGCAATCTACTTTGTGCATCGGCTGCACTTTTTAGTGGTTCAAGTTTTAAAAAGTTACAGTATTTCTTTCAGTTTGTGGGAATCCATTTCATTGCGAAAACTCAGTTCTACAAATACCAAACCGATTATCTATTTCCAGCCATTAGCGAAGCTTGGAGAATGGAAAAAATGTCTATTGAAAGTACATTCGCGGGCTAACGGTTCAGGCTAGCCGGTGATGGACAGTGCGACAGCCCAGGATTTTCAGCCAAGTACTGCACCTACCACTTTCAGGACATGGAAAGTAAGAAAATTGTGAGTTCGGTGGTCGTGCAGGTGTCACAAAGTACATCCTCAGTGGCCATGGAGAAAGTTGGCTTTGTAGCATCATTGCAAGAACTACAATCGCAGGGAATGGTGATCGACCTGATAGCCACGGACAGACACGTTTCAATTGCCAAGACAATGAGAGAAGAGTACAAAAATATAAATCACCAATTTGACGTATGGCATCTTGAAAAAACAATCAATAAAAATATGTCGGCTGCAGGTAAAAAAAAAGATATGCAAGGTATTTCACAGTGGTCCAAGTCAATCAGCAACCATCTTTGGTGGAGCTCAAAAACATGTGAAGGGTCGTTGGAAATTCTACTGGAAAAATGGCGGTCAGTAATGTTATACTGTATCAACGTTCACCGCTGGTCCACAAACCAACATTTCCACAATTGTGAACATGGCCATTTGTCCACAGAGGAGGCACGGAAGAAGAAGTGGTTGATTCCTTCATCACCCACTCACAAAGCCATTGAAAAGATTGTATTTGATAAAACTATAACAAGAGATTTGAGGGGACTCACGGAATTCTGCCACACAGGAGATTTGGAGGTGTTCCACAATATGTGCCTAAAGTACAGGCCAAAACGATTGCATTTTGGCATGGGGGGCATGAAAAATCGGACCCGTCTAGCGGTCTTGGCACATAACCATAATGTTGGCCGTCAACAAAGTAGGACGACCGGAACTTTAGGGACGCTTCGCTACAATAAGGCCTTCACTAAAAGAAGTAAACAATGGGTGATCAAACCAGTGTTTGAGGATATGCAATATGAGTTTATTGAGAGACTTATCGTAGATGTCCTCGATAGGCACATACATGGAGTTGTGAACGAACCTGTGCAGGGGACAACTGCATTGCCACCCAACATTGCCTCTGTTCCATGTCCACCTAAAGCAGAGCTCATTGAGAAATACACATCACGATTTAAATGATTGTAATTTGATTGTCTGTTCTCTCGAGTCTCCTTATGTTGCAGGCCCATTGAATATGTGTATCTATGTAATGTGTAAATGAAAGTGATTGCTCAGTGTACATGCAATGTGTCTCTCCACCCTTGCCCCTCCCTTCACCGTGCAGTAGTGCGAACCACCCGGGTGTCACCTGTGACTTTGCTCTCGAGTCTCCTCATGTTGCAGGCCCATTGAATATGTGTATCTATGTAATGTGTAAATGAAAGTGATTGCTCAGTGTACATGCAATGTGTCTCTCCACCCTTGCCCCTCCCTTCACCGTGCAGTAGTGCGAACCACCCGGGTGTCACCTGTGACTTTGCTCTCGAGTCTCCTCATGTTGCAGGCCCATTGAATATGTGTATCTATGTAATGTGTAAATGAAAGTGATTGCTCAGTGTACATGCAATGTGTCTCTCCACCCTTGCCCCTCCCTTCACCGTGCAGTAGTGCGAACCACCCGGGTGTCACCTGTGACTTTGCTCTCGAGTCTCCTCATGTTGCAGGCCCATTAAATATGTGTATCTATGTAATGTGTAAATGAAAGTGATTGCTCAGTGTACATGCAATGTGTCTCTCCACCCTTGCCCCTCCCTTCACCGTGCAGTAGTGCAAACCACCCGGGTGTCACCTGTGACTTTGCTCTCGAGTCTCCTCATGTCGCAGGCCCATTGAATATGTGTATCTATGTAATGTGTAAATGAAAGTGATTGCTCAGTGTACATGCAATGTGTCTATCCAACCTTGTTCATAAATAATTTTTCAAAAAATATTTATGTTTCTCTGGGGCTGCAAAGCACGCAGACAAAATGCAAAGATGGAGTGGAAATTTCAAGTCCTGTGAGATGCCCTTGCACTGAATGTATGTAGCTAACTAGGAATGTGTGCTCGTTCAAAGTGTCAGCTGCTTTGATTTTTTGCTCGGGTGCCGGAATGGCCCACGACTCAGTATAAGGTTCTATTGTTATTTGACCTTGACAGGCCGGGACCATCCCGAAAGACTTCTTTTTGGGGGTGTGGTGCAATAACGTAAGAAACGATAATGAATAAAATTTCAGAAACGATAGCCACGTTCATTAGAAGAAATAACGTCGGCATAGAAGGAGTGGTATTTCGGGGCTGCCCTACGCACAGACACAATGGAAAATGCAAATATAATGTAAGTAACTCTTTAGATGAGTTTATACCGCAATTTAATTACTATACAGTGGCTTTAAAGACGGGTTAAGTTGTACTTGTTCGTTCTATGTGGCATATTGTTTTGTACCGCGCACTATCTATCTTTTACGGAAGCACCTCAAAACCTTCCTCTTTGCTTCTGCTTTCTCTCTCCCTCTCCCCTGCTACAACTGGTCCACTGTCTGCGACCTCGGTCCTGGGCCCTTCCACTCTCCACCTGCACTGCCTCCCTGTCAACCCCTGCACTGGGGGACTGTCTCAGTATCCTACAGCCCCCCCTTCCCAGCACTTGTTCTGCACTTACCTTGCACTTGCCACCAGCTGGCCCTATGTATTTATTATTTTATGCTACTTACCTTGTACTCCACCTCCCCTTCCCCTTGCACTTTTACCTTCCCCCTACCCCTGCACTTGCGCGATCTGAATGACACCTGGACTAGTAGGATCGTTGTCTGTCTTCTCCTTGTCCCCCCCCCTCCCTGCCTCGCCACGCCTTCAAACACTTGTGTATAGGCGCGTTGCAAATGCCATATTATATCATATCAGTGACGAAGTGGTCCACTGGCGCTCAGGCGGCTCTGAAAAAGGCGGAGGAGAGGGGGTGGGTTACTGGAAATGACAATACCCAGTAGCGCTGTCCTAGCTATGAAATGAATAATTTTAATAAAGATCTGATGGTGAGACTAATTTCATTTTTTATGTTTTTAAAACAGGTACATACTTCATTATTGTCTGTGTCACGAGTACCAGACACCGGCGGATGGTTTTTTCAACCGCCAGTTGCTTCTCCGCGTGAACAACGTTACCACCCTGACCATTTTATGGGACGATCGCCAAGTACAAGTATGCCCTTACGCGGTACTAACGGCTAGATGCAACATACATACCGTGGTGGTGGCCTAGTGCCTCATTGTTGGAACAGCCATGCGATTATCAGTGCGACCGAAGAGCTTATTTTATCGTAAACCAACACCCTGTGTACTGCACACGAACATCGCTTGCATCAAGACGAACTATTTTGGATCGAGAGCAAAGAAAAATGCAAATCGCTGAATATTCTCTAAACATTTGATGTTCAATAAATGTACTTTGCCAAATGTACAATCTTGCCGTTTGCTTTTAAACCACAGTTTCATATTCCGAATTGTGGCGCTGTATTGTGAGATGATCTAAGACCCTGTGTACAGCAAAGGAACATCGCGTGCCCCAAAACGAACTTTTTGGAACGTGAGCAAATAAAAATGCAAATCGCTGAATATTCTCTAAACATTTGATGTCAAATAAATGTACTTTACCAAATTTACAATCTTACGTTTTGATTTAAAAGTACAGTTTCATATTCCGAATTGTGGCGCGCTGTGTTGTGAGCTGATCTGTGTTGATTTCCGGGTTCTGTGTGGAGTCGCGTAGAAGACGCCTGGGCGCGTTTGCCTACGCAGCACAGTCACGTCACGGATAGAGGCGGGGAATATGAATGTTTTGATAAAGTCTGTTTCAGGGGCGGGGGATTTGATTTAGTGCCGCAAAGGCAGGTGAGCCAGGTCGATTGGGGGAAATGATAGGATTATCACAAAATGGCGGCTGATTTCGAGTGCGATAATGGACGAAAAGTCGGGTAAGGTCCATAGGAAAGTTTTCTACGATCTACCGATTTATGCTTAAAAACACATGGCCGAACCGTAGGGACAATAAAAAAAAAGTCCCGGAACTATCCTTTAATTTAGGCTATCAATAACTTACAGGACTCCATATATAATGAACTGAAACGACAAACAGCTCAACTTAAAGAGATCACCTCAGTTTTAATTGTAGCTGGTACAGTGAAAGAGAAAGTGGCATAGACTGTACCTTGTAGTTTATCACTGGATGTGCCTTCGGGCAACAGGGTGCTGGGTACTCCTAATGTTAATGAATCCATCATAACTGAGAGCGAGGCTCAACCGCATGCTGGGATGGGAGCGGTTGTAGAAGTAAACATCTCTAAAAAATTTAAAAAGAAAAAGAAGAACAAAGAAATCAGAATCTTTGCCAGAGCTGAGGAGAATGAAAACCACATCAAGCAAATATCTTAGCTCATTGGATGGCAATGGAATGTAGGATTTTCAGAGAAGCAGAGAGGCATCTTCAACCCAGAGAGGAAATGAGGCAAATATGGACTGTAAGAGCGTGAGCGAACTATCAGTGAATAATGAGGAATTAATTGATTCAATAGGTGGGCCGAGCATGCAGGTATGTGTCATTGAGAATGATTTAACCAATGGAGAAAGATATGTAGAATCACACAATACATTGCGGGATTCCCTGAAACAAAATCAATGTCTGAGAGAATCTAAAAATAATAATAAAAGAAAAAAAGGAATTGATAAAAGAAATATCATATATGTTAGAAAGAGAAGGGAAACAAGATCAATCCGAGTATGGATGTGGACTTATTTAAAGGAAAGTTTGAGGAGGGGGGAGTTGCGACTTCCCTGGCCCAGTCTGAGTTAGCCAACAACTTGTAAACAATGGGTGAGCAACATTTCCCGGTAAACATCTCTAAAAGGGAATTAAATGAATTAGTCAGGCACATCATGAACCATGAATGCCGGGGAGGCAGCATGATGGGGGGGAGTTGCAGAATCACCAAAGTTTCAGAGCCTATTAATGAAGAAAGGCAGGTCCCGGGAAAAGGGGCTCAGGCCAGACAGGTGGATCATCGACTTATGGTTGGGTCCAATGTGGGGTTCCCCTCTGCGGGCAGGGACACATTGAAGCTAAAGGAGAACATTTTGAGCCCTAGAACAACAAGAAACATAACAGGAAAGGACACTTATACCCTACCTGGGGAAGGGGGTCATAGCTTGAATGAGAGACGGGCAAATGGTTATGAAACACCACCTTTAGACTTCCAAAGAAAATACTCTACCCTAGGACACAGATTGACTTCCTATATGGAGAAAGGAAGTGAAACGGAGAACCTGAGAGAACCAATCTTTGTAGAGGATTATAGCTTCATTTTGACCTATATGTCGGAAGGGGAGGTGTGCCGTCTCTTAACCATTCTCGAATCTTAAGCTTGTTTAATGAAATTCCGGGGCTACGGTTGATATATAAACATATTTATTTATTTATTCATTTATAAAGCGCTCAAAACCCCAAGGCAACTAGGCGCTGATAAAAAATGTATGATATCTATAGACATAAGGCTAGTAGATTTCATACATGGCACATTATATGATTTTATCAGATTGGTCATACCATACGAATTGGTGTACAATTTATTGGTGAGCAAAATGAAAAATCTAGTAAAGTTTGCCTACGACATATTCCCGTTCTCCCAAGTGAGCAAAAAAGAAGTGAATAACTCTGAATATGCAAATATCCCTGAGCCATCTAGAATGGACTTTCTAGTCACAGAGAGTTCAATTGAAATAAAGAATACAAATGAGGAGATTCATTGGAGATGGATTAATGTTGAAGGAATCCATTACACAATTAAAAGACATGAAGCAAAACCTTTAGCTCTGAGGACCATTTTACTTTTATGTCCTGGAACATCAGGGGTCTATCACTGCTCTAGCCTATATAAGAATAGTGTGGGTTTATCCAAGCATTCTGTACAATGTTCTTACAAGAAGCATGTCAAGTGGGCACTTTGACTTCGGGTGGTTATGAGCTAACCTCAAAACTTGATGAATGGAAGATATCTAGATGTGTTCTTGTCATCTCCATAGAGAGGCTCCCACACAAAAAATAGTAAGTTGCTACTATTAATAAATGTATATTGGTCCAATAAGAATAACATACAAGACATATTGGAGACGCTGGGAAGATTAGTGGGTGAGTGGCCGGGTGCTCATAGAGGGGGGAACATTATAGTTGCATGGGATTTCAATTTGTATTGTCTCTCTGATGCTTTAACGGACATTGATATGTTATCTTTAGATACTGATCTTCCAGCTGGGGCAGAGGACTGTGAAGACTTGGCTTATTCACATAAAAAGGTACAACGGGCCAAATGGAATGCCAGCATGGATAATTAGGTAATCTCGAATGTGTGGTTGTGTTCCCCAACCTGCTATGCTGGGGGGTATTCCTCGATAATTGATTACATTATTGTCAGCAAATCACTGGGTGACGGTTTCATTAAATCTGAAGCCAAGTTTAATTAATACAGTGGTCATGTTATGTTGTGTGTGGATTTCATTGTTGGTTATGCTAAGGTAACACTGACCGTTCCTAATGTGTCTGTCATCTCCAATACGCAGAGAACTCATCTAATCTGGAATGAAAGAAACATGTGTAAATTTAACTCTGCCATTTTTCAGGACTTTGAAAATTGTACTATGGATAGTAAAATTGAGAGTTATTCCCACTTAAATTTTGAAGAGAATATAGAGAGACTGATGGGAAAACGAAAACACATGACTTTGAAAACTAATTTAAATAGAGCCTCTATGGTGAAGTCCCACAATCACAAGTTCAATCACACGGTTCAGTCAAATAAGATATCTCTTCGAAGAATTATTTGAGGAATTAACAGAGACAGGAGCTCGGAACGCCAATCCATGATCAAAACAGCAAAATTGTACTATAAGAACTGGCTGTTATCTTTCCGCCATCAGCTCTCTCAACAAGACTGTGAGAGCATGATGGCTGCTATTAGAGATAACTCAGTGAGAGCCTTCTGGGCAAAAATCAATGAATTGAAGAATGGTCAGTGTGCCCTCCAGGCAAACTCAATCTCTGATCAAACCTGGATTGAGCATTTCCTGAACATTTATATGAAAGGTTCATCGAATTATAGTGGCAGAGACATAACCAATGAAAAATGGTCACTGAAGATATCAATTCATAACATACATAGATTGTTAATGAAGTTGAGTTCATCTAGAGAAGTTGGCCCTAACCAGATCTCAAATGTTCTATTTAAGGATAGTCCAGATCTATGGCCCAAGGTCCTATTTGGATGTCATCACTTCAGGGGAAACCCTGGCGAGTTCGAAAATTGCATTTGTGATAACTATATACAAAAGGTTAACAAAACCATCCCCACTTACTATAGGCCGATAACAATTATGGACTTTGACTCCAAGATATTTGCTTCCATACTGCTAGAACACATTGAGGCCTGGGGTATACAGAACAATATCTTGGACTATCGTCAGATTGGCCTTTGGAGACAAATGGGGACTCATTGTGGGGGTATGTTGATGTGTAGTCTGCAGGAGCTGGTTTGGGAAACAAATGCTTGCTCTATTTATGTAGCCTCTATGGATCTATGAATGGCTTTTGATAGCGTGGATAGATATAAATTATGGCAAAAACTTGACAATCTAGGTATTCCGGAAAGACTCCTAAGTGTACTGATCTACCTATATTGCGATTCACGAATATAGGTGAGGGTTAGTTAAGAAGGATGCTAAGTGCAAAGGATGAGTATGCTCATCCTTTTTGCACAGACCTGCATAATAGCCTGCCACTTAAGGGGTTAACAGACAAATAATAACATATAATGGATTAAGACAGGGATGCACATTGGCTCCAACTCTATATATTCTATATGTGGCAGATGTGAGCAGAGCATTGATGAAGCTTCTTTTGTTCCTCCGAAGATTGGTGGTCTGAGAATGGCATTGATTGTATATAAGGAGACGCTGCACAGGGTGGACGCATCTCCATACCGGCAGATGCGACCATCCTTGTAGCGCCTTCTACCAAAAAATTCCATGTAAGTACTTGTAGCCATCAGGTTTTTCTCTAGATTAGATGTAGTCTATTTGAAATACTTATCTTCGTCTCTCTCCTTTCAGCTAAATAGTAGTTTGCAGACTTTGAAACTTTTGCTGCAATTTGTCCGTGCTGGATGACAACCACTAAATGCACTCTGCATTCACTTCATTTTTATCGATATTTTTCTAAATACATGTAAGTTTTCACTCTATTTACTTCCACTTAGTAAGTGCCATATGGATAACCTTGTTTCCATTTTGAAAAAACGCTTTTTTTCTTACCTTTTCTGTTAAATAGTTCCATGTACAAATGTAACTACATAATCTTTGTTCAAGAATGTATGATTGGATCATAAGCAGATTTATCTAGCTGAATATAAGCAGCATTTGTTCTTCTTTATTCTGTGTAAAATAAGTACACTAATATATGGTTTCCAGGTTTGGGTTTTTGAATCAATGTACGTTCGCCAATCTTCCCCAAATTGCGAACACTTGTTTAAATGTGTCACTTTATGTTTAACGGATGACTTTTTATGCCATTTGGATTAAACTGAGCTAAAAACAGAGATAAATTATATGTGATGTCTATAATGGCTAAGATAATTTGACTCATACCATCTCTTCACTTTGTAGAAAAATGAAAAAATTGTGCTATTGCCCCTGAAGAAGAGTTGTACTCGAAACGCATTGGGCACCACCATATGCTTTGTACAATAAAGAAAAGGATACTTTTACTAACATCTCTGTTTTCACAAAATATTTTCTTACCTGTTTAAGGAAAATGATTTATGTATCATGAAAAGTGTTTGTCAAAATTTCTGTTTTTCTAAATATTTTCTAAATATTACCTAAAATATTAGGTGTAAACAAAATCCAGAAACTCACTTGAGTTATTTTTTCCGATTTTTTCAGATATTCGATAGTGTGCAGGGGACGGGAGTTCCCAAAGTTTCTTTGGGAACAACCACGCTTTGTCTATTTTGTCCAACCTAGATGCCAAGGTTGAGCCTTTCTCCCCCCGCACCTCAAATTTATCTTCAACCCCATTACTTTCTCTAACTTAATTTGATGAGATAAAATATCATAAACAGGTGTGCCTCTAGGTTTTCTATATATCTGTCTTATTGGTTGTTTCCCCTCCTCTGTTGAAGGAGGGGTTGGCATCTCCTTGAACCTGTGCACCCAGACCCACTAAGGTATGTATTTTTCTAAAATTAATACACTTACTGACAAATCTGCAACCACACTAGCTTTTTCAGATGAAGAAGCAACCAGAATACTTGGCCTAATCAGGGATACTAGCAAAGAAACACCTAGTATTGACAATCCTCAGAATTTGATCCAAAGACTAGAGAGGCTTATACGTAGAGAAATCTCCCAAAAACTCCATGCTACGACCCTGGCACAATACTTCAAAGCAAAAAGAATTCATAGAGGATTGCGGATATATCTACGCCCTACTCTCTGTAAAGACAATAACGAATTTGTAAAACGTTGGGAACAAATATTGAACAAGTGCTCCCTGGATCTTATACTGTTGACAATCGAAGAACTGTCAAAATCACTTACACAAATTAATCAGGAAATTGATGAAGTCTCCTCACAATTTTCTAAACTTAAAACTGCAGCAGAACTTCAGGCAATCCTGGAAGATACTAACAACAAATTGGATAATTATAAAAAAGAAATAGAACAGAGAAAGATCAGAAAGTTCAGACGCGACACCCTTGACTACGCCCGAGATATTGTCTACACCTGGCAAGAATTCTACAGTAATAGACCAACCAATTTTAACCCAAGACAACCAAGAGCAAGCCCTGCTAATAATAATACAGATAGCAGTGAAGTAACCAGTGGAGAACTGGAAGAGAGGCCTTCCTCCAGTAACACCGTACCACCTATGACTACTCTAGTTATACAACCACAAAGCAGAGTTCCCCTACAAGCTAGAGACCTTACTCCTGTACCAGAATCTTTTTTAGGAGGAGGAGAAAAACAAGACGATGGAAAAAGAAAAGGCCGTCAAAAGACCAAACACTGAAGGAACCGATAATTGTAAACATTTCCTCTAAGGTGTTATCAAAATCAGAAATGGACACCCTGAATCTAGGTGTATCCTTCATACCTACTAATAATTCAACCTTATTTGAAGAAGAGGTTAATCTTTTCAAGTTGATTCGAAAAATGGAGCTCAAACTTTTCTTTGATAATCTGAATCCGGACACTAGAGAAAAAGAAAAATGCCCATTTCTAGAAATGAAGAATAAAAGCAATTTTCATCCTCAGATTAACCATCCTTTGGTCAACTTATTTAAAACTAAAACAACTATGGCTCTGAAAAAATTGAAATTCACATCTTCGAGTAGACAAAATATCAAAAAACATCAATTGAATATCATTAAGAATTTAGCAGAAGACAATCAGATCACAATCAAAAAAGTGGATAAAGGAGGAGCCCCAGTCATTATGGATACCTCGTCTTACAATGAATGTTGCCTCAAACTCTTATCTGACCAAAACACTTATCTAAAACTAGATCATGACCCTATCACTAACATCAAGGAAATCATCAAAAATACAGTAGAAAAAGCGGAAGAACTAGACTGGATTTCAGAGAATACTAGCAACTTTTTGATCAACAAACACCCGGTTACTCCAGTGTTCTATGGCCTCCCGAAAATCCACAAACACAGAACTAATCCACCATTAAGACCCATTGTTGCAGGAACAGAAAGTATTTTCCAACCCCTTGCTATTTATCTTGACACAGCATTACAACCGCTAATACAGGAAACCAATACCTATATCAAAGATACTAGCCACTTTTTACAGAACATCAAAGATATTCATATGACTGAACCTGATCTCATACTATTCACAATGGATGTGACTAGTTTGTATACCTTAATTCCACATAACCAAGGCATTGATGCACTCGAATGGTTCCTCCTTAAACATCAGGAAATCAAAATACAAAAAACCTTTGCCATTGAATTAATCAATATCATCCTGTTCAATAATTACTTTAGGTTCAACGGACAATACTTTTTACAAACTTCGGGTACATCGATGGGTTCCCCAGTGGCACCCTCCTATGCCAACATCTTCATGTACTTCTTTGAACACACCTATGTCTTGGAAAATCTAACGTGGAAAGGAAAAATCAAAAAATGGTACAGATACATTGATGACATCTTTGGCATTTTCAAAGGAACGGAATCTGAACTACTGCTCTTCTGGGAGTTCTTGAACCAATGCAATGACAGAATCCAGCTGACAATTGAAATTGGAAAGCCATCCATCAACTTTTTAGATGTTACTATAGAAATCTCAAACTCAGCACTTAAGACACAAATTTACAGAAAACCTACAGATGTCAACAGCACTCTTCACTTCCACAGCTTTCATCCAAAACATCTAAAAGAAAACCTACCGTATAGTCAACTCCTTCGCCTGAAAAGAATTACCTCAGAGGCTGATAAACTCCAAGAAGAATACTCGTTTATGAAATCCCGTTTTGAAGATCGACATTTTCCAACTGTCCTTCTAGACAAAGCTATACTCAGAACGGAAGCACAGACTAGAACTGAATTGCTGGCCATTAAACCCAAGGAAACCAAATCCAACTTGATACACTCACTGAAATACTCCAGCCAGAGCTTTCAGATAAAACGGATAATTTACAAAAACTGGGATATCATTAAATCAGACCCACAGCTTAATCAGCTGTTCCCAGAACCACCAATGCTTGCCTACAAAAGAGGCAGAAACTTTCGAGACAAATTAATTAAAGCCGAAAAAAGGAAAATGTCCAATCAGACCTTTTTAAACAAACCAAAAAATTGCACTTTCCCTTGCCTGAATTGCCAGCACTGTTCGAATGTAATAAAGGGAGATCACATTAGACATGCTAACACAGGTAAAAAAATACTATTAAAACAATATGCCACCTGTGACTCAAAGAATGTCATTTATGCTCTACGCTGTCCCTGTGGACTGTACTATGTGGGTAAAACAGCCAGAAAAGCGAAAGAGCGTTGGACAGAGCACAAATCTAACATCCATACCAAAAATACAAAATCCCCAGTATATAGACACTTTAGAGACCACAAACATACTGTGGCCCAAATGAGAGTTGTGATTCTCGAAATTGTGCACCCACTTCCAAGAGGTGGTGATCTACAAAAAATCTTGTCACAAAGAGAATTATATTGGATACACTGCCTTGATTCACTTACCCCGTTAGGGATGAACGAAGAGTATTACCTAGGTCCTTACTTATAATGTAGCATTTTCTGATACATTGTTGTTATATTCCCTCTCTATTTTTATAAAAAATGTTATGCCAATTTTAGAAATACCCGGGTACCATGCTACAGTTTCCAGAAATAGAATGTGCATCCATTAGGAGCAGATGTAAATGGGATTTGATAACCAACCGTCTGCTGATGTTGCGCAGACTGATTAATTTGTACACTAATAAGGAATCTTTTAATGTTTGGATCAATGTTTTTGTTTGTACATATCCTTATGCATTCAATACAGATGTTTCTTTATTGTCACATGTACCTGAACTATCTACTTATTGTTTATAGTATCTTTCTCGACATTTCACTTCCCATGCGGCCAGTGTACAGAATACCACACCATCTTTGGTAAATATTTCTGCCTGTATTTAAATCAACATCAGAGTATGTTTTCCCGACGTTACACCTTTTAAACATCAGGTATACAAAATTTCTCATTGAGTCTTTTCCGAGCACTCTTTGACTCGCCTTCCCTAAATGTCATTATTTTGTTTCCTTTTCCATGAAAGGCGTGGATGGTACGTCACGCGGTGGACGTACATCGCGCAACCACTTGATTCTGGATACGTTAGTAAACATGATGAGTTCTGTTTTACACATGAGCAACTCTTCTTTCTCCTGAATACGTCAGTACACATGACGAGCTTTATCTACACATGCGCATTTAATGCACATGGTATATAAGGAGACGCTGCACAGGGTGGACGCATCTCCATACCGGCAGATGCGACCATCCTTGTAGCACCTTCTACCAAAAAATTCCATGTAAGTACTTGTAGCCATCAGGTTTTTCTCTAGATTAGATGTAGTCTATTTGAAATACTTATCTTCGTCTCTCTCCTTTCAGTTAAATAGTAGTTTGCAGACTTTGAACCTTTTGCTGCAATCTGTCCGTGCTGGATGACAACCACTAGATGCACTTTGCATTCACTTCATTTTTATCGATCTTTTTCTAAAGACATGTAAGGTTTCACTCTATTTACTTCCACTTAGTAAGTGCCATATGGATAACCTTGTTTCCATTTTGAAAAAACACTTTTTTTCTTCCCTTTTCTGTTAAATAGTTCCATGTACAAATGTAACTTCATAATCTTTGTTCAAGAATGTATGATTGGATCATAAGCAGATTTATCTAGCTGAATATAAGCAACATTTGTTCTTCTTTATTTTGTGTAAAATAAGTACACTACTATATGGTTTCCAGGTTTGGGTTTTTGAATCAATGTACGTTCGCCAATCTTCCCCAAATTGCGAACACTTGTTTAAATTTGTCACTTTACATTTAACGGATGACTTTTTATACCATTTGGGTTAAACTGAGCTAAAAACAGAGATAAATTATATGTGCTGTCTATAATGGGCTAAGATAATTTGACTCATATCATCTCTTCACTTTGTAGAAAAATGAAAAAATTGTGCCATTGCCCCTGAAGAAGAGTTGTACTCGAAACGCGTTGGGCACCACCATATGCTTTGTACAATAAAGAAAAGGATACTTTTACTAAAATCTCTGTTTTCACAAAATATTTTCTTACCTGTTTAAGGAAAATGATTTATGTATCATGAAAAGTGTTTGTCAAAATTTCTGTTTTTCTAAATATTTTCTAAATATTACCTAAAATATTAGGTGTAAACAAAATCCAGAAACTCTCTTGAGTTATTTTTTCTGATTTTTTCAGATATTCGATAGTGTGCAGGGGACTGGAGTTCCCAAAGTTTCTTTGGGAACAACCACACTTTGTCTTGATTGCATATGCAGACAACTTTGTTCTAATGGACCATAATCCAGTAGGGCTGCAAAAACTGATCACTGTAACTGTATTTGATCAATATAGACAGTTAATGACGACCTGAAAAGTAACCCAGTAAAAACAGTATCAATAATTGGAAAAGACTCAACCTGACTAGAAAACTCTATACAAATAACGAAAGCACATTATAGTCTAGGATGAGCATGGAAGTCATTATGGGGAAACTGAAAAAGGGTTTCATCCATGAACTGAGTCAGGAATCATTAGAGGTATTATCCTCTGCTGGAGTATCACTGAACCTATTTCTATTGCATCCTCAAAAGGTTAAGAAAATCCTACAAATAGGAAATACCATGACGAATATTTTGGAAACCAGGATGTAGGCTCAGGTAGTCTTGCAGGACGGACTGTATTTAACACATTTTCCTAGCAGACACACGAGAAATGATTTTATGTGATTCAGAATGAATGTTCTACCAACGAAAGAGGTCCTAAATATTAGAGGGGTCAAAGGGGAGTCAGGTTGTAGATACTGTAAGGAAAAGGACACAGTGGAAACACTGTATCATCTGTATTATCCAAATACTGCTTATGTATGTTTGGATCTACTTTGGGTGAATATGTTGCACGGAAGTTGTGTAAGTCTAATTTTGTCAGTTATGATGTTCTTAAAAATGTATGTAAAATCTGTTAGTGAATACGAAATTGAAGGAATGAGCTGAAACTGTATTGTAGAAAATGTTTTATTTGTGAAACTTGTGATATTAATGGTTTTATTGGAATGGGAAAAGATTGATTCATTTTATGATAAAAAGAAAAACTAATTGTAATTGTACTTATTAATTTAAAAGTAAATTCTAATACATTGTCAACTTGATCTTTTGTAAAGATTTCCTTGAAACCAAAACAAATAAATAAATAAATAATAATAAAAACACTTCTCTAAGGAAAAAAGCTTGGTGAACCACTTTGCAAGGAAAACAAGATTTGTTTAGTATACAAAAAGGAAATAGCATCAGAATGTCCTGTAGAACCAAACTGACATGAAGCTCTCTGTTAGTTCAAAGCAGGTACATGTTTTTTAAGGAACGAGATCATCACTCATGATGTGAACAATATATATACGGTTATCCAACCACACTTATTGGCTACCATCTATTTACATACTAACAGCCCTCTATAGTCCCTTGACCAAAGGGCCCCATCCAAATCTAGCCCTACCCTCTAACACGTGGCCCCGCTAGTCCGTCATCAGGGTCCCCAGCTACTGGACTGACATGTTACCTGGGATGTTACCCGCCCCATCGGTCGAGTCACATGGTGTGCACCTGGTCATTAGCATGAGCTCAATCGACAACTCTGAGGTCAAATTAGCCCATTGAAATTACAATACTCTCCTCTTGATACCAAACATGCAGGCACCCCATAAATGCCTCCCCAAAACATAACTATATTTGTTGGCATCACCTCTTGATCTTCATATCACAAATCACAGGATGTTCTGATCCTTGCTCACCTGTTATCTGTTGCCCACCGGAGGCTCACCCCCCTGCTTTCTCGATGACCACATTAATCATCCTAATTCTTATGAATGTATGTTCTCTGTTCCTGAGTCGCCCAGTAGTTCTGATAGGAGGGACATTTTCTTGGGGGCAAGGGGGCACTAGCATATGAAATCTAAACCTAACATGTCGGCTGCTCGAGACCTCTAACCTGACTCCGATGGATTTGTCCTTTGGGAGGGTGGCAGCCCTTCAATCGTCTGCCGTTCACATTATAATATTGATCATCCAAAGGCCTGCTGCGGATCCAATTAAACCACGATCTATTCGGCATGAATACCACTTTTCTCAGCTTCACTGTACTACTGGGGCTTGGAAAAGGGAAATAATTAAAAATCTTCATTATGCCCCACTGCTGCACTTAAAACAGGGAGTACAAAATTCTATGCCTCACTTCCGATATGGGGAGCTTCAGTATTTCCCTCACCCCGGCCCGTGTCTGCACCACCATTATCACACATTATCACCTCTACCATAAACATTATTTCACTTTGCTACACCATACCACCCATGCCTATACATGGGCATACATAAGCCTCTAAAACTACCTTAAAGATACATTTGTTGCCTACTCCATATTGTAATATGCAAACCTATCATATGGCCAGCTCCCAACTGCAATCCCTGAACACCTGCTGCCGCGCCCCTTCAATTTCTCATACGCTAATAGTTGTTCCCTAGTCTGAATCTTTTGGTGATGCGGGGACGCTGCAAGTGCATCCCAATAGTGCTTATAAATCGAGTAGCTGATGGCAGACCTGGTTCACCAGTAGCGCTTTTTCAACTCAGTCATTAACTCCCATAAGCCTGCTTTGAGAAAGCACTGTCAGACCCTTTGAGTGCAAAGTTTGATGGTAATGACTACATGGAGCTGAAAGAGTTCCCATGCGGAGGTGTTTTGGGCGGAGAGGGGCAGGAACTGGGTGGGCATTGCCATAGGGAGTTGCCTGGCCATGGGCAGTCAATGAGTAGGCAAATAACCAAACACCTACAGGCTTTGTGTCCCTTCTCATATGTCATTTCTTCCTATCTCTACTCTAATTCATAGTTGTGGCTTATAGGTGGTGTTAAAGTGTGATGGGGCCTCTTGACTGTCATATTCCCTATCATCTTGAAGCCTCCATCAACGCACAACCACATCATGGCTATTACCTGAAACTAACTATTGTTTGGGAGCTATTGTTTTTTTTTAAATGTATTTTCTTCTTTATATGCATCTGGCACTTTTAAGTGGCCTGCAAGTGATAGAGCAGGAACAACCGTGCCACGTTAGAATCCATGGCATGCGTGGCACATCAGACTGGCCTGAGCTGGCTCAGCTCCGAACACATGTTTCCTGTTTGTTTGCAGCCCAAAAGCGAGCCACACACCGAGGTTTTCTCTCATGTTCGATGCATGTGAACTCTGTTCCTGTCAGTGGAAAGGCGGGCGTGTACTGCGGTGTTTAATATCGGCAGCTGCCACATGGAACACTCTCTAAGAATGGACGCGTCGCCTGGAGCCGAATGCTTGAATTATGTGCTGCACCGATGAGTGCTGCTGGCCTCACAACCTGGAGTATCTTCCAACAATCCTCTGACTCATGGTCTGGACTCGGCAAGCAACTGTCTTCCATGCAGGCCCACCTACGTGCAAAACGAAGTACTTATTTCACATGCCTTCCTGTTGTCATGGTATACCACAGCTAATTCCCAAACTTTCTACGAGTACCTCTTATGAATTTGGCGGATTTATACAGGGCAATTCAAACGTTTTTTTTTCGTTTTTCTAAATTGGAAGTGGCCAGAAATGACAGTAAACTTCGAATAAAGCATATTTTAATATGTAGAGAATACAACTGATCCCCCATACGTTTAATGTATGTAGGAACATGCTCATGTAGCCTCAGATTTGTTTATAATGAAGCTTGATAAACATGATGATCATGAGTCTGGACTTCAATGAACCCTCTCTGTTGACTAAGTCTTGGGAGGATAGCTCAGGGGCAACATGCTCGCCTTGGAAGCAAGAGGACACGCAGCAACGTAGGTTTGATGTCTAGGTCCGGTTATAAATAACGTATCATATCATAAAATGCATTGGGCTGATAGGATTGGCAATCCAATTGGTGATCAGGGATAAACTAGTTTGCGAGTTAGAGAAAAATTGCGATGGCTCCCACATTTTCACGTGTTAAAATGGAGACTGCACCGGAGCAAAATTGCTGTAATATAGATCAACATTTCAGGCTTTGATCACTGAAATGACTTTACAATTGTATTACACTAACCTGGTAGTAAACCAGTCTTATTCCTGTGATGAAAAACAAAGTTTCTTTGAGGGAAGTTGATGCTTGAATTCCTGAGATTTTCATTTAAGAAGGGTCTTCAAAGATGGGCAGATAGGGTACTGCCTGACCAGCAAAGGTCCACTCAAAACCTGTAAATGCCCACAAAGCAGCTGATTGGACATAGTCACCCAGTACTTGAAATGTATGATCTTAGAATCTTTGAAGGCAGGAATCTGTTGGGATAGGAAGATTCCATGGTAGGTTTTTTCCATCAAGAGAGAATTTGTCAAATGTTTTTCATCACATTTTACAATAAATTCATGTGGAGGGTGGGTTAGATTTATAATAAAGGTAGGGAGGACTGGGGAGGGCCTGCTGGGGGCCTCCAGCCGCATATATTGGTGGTAAAAAGTAGATGAATTTTGCCTCAATGTCTATGTGTGAATGCGGAATTAAATGGTGTGCATGTACGCAAATCAAATGCACTTGGAAATATGTGAGCAGGGTTTCCAATCAGATGCATATATTTCAATCCTGCATCGATATGTTATTCATAATGCAAATTTAGCTTTAGTGGTTTAATGTCAGGGTTTTAGACAGAAATGTATGGGGGGGGTCATGATCCATGGTAAAATAAGACAACTTAAATGGAAGATATACAGTGAGATTGCTGTTAAATACTGTGCAATATCGTGAGATAACACACCCAATATGTGTGTTGATTAAATATTAATATTAATAATAATTTTCCCCTAAGAATATTTGCAAACATCAAAGGCAAATGGTTTAAGTATTCGATAAAATAGCGAGGATCTAAGAACAAGCTAGCAGGGTTTGCTCCCTCAGTTCATGTCAAGAACCAGGAAACTCTCCCTGTTTCCTGGTTTCTGTCAACAAGGAGCTTGGAAGCGGGAGGCGTAGAGAGGATCTAAGGAGGTGGCATTTTGTTGAGTGCAGAGGGAAACGGGTAATGGAGAAAAAAATGGTCTGGGTCCATGCAGGTATGAGAGGTTTGTATGCATGTATGAATGTATGTGTGCATTCATGCAAAGGGGTGCACGAGGAAGTGCATGTATGTTTGTAGGGGAGTGTCTGTAAATACATGCATATGAATGAATTTATTGTGAATGGTGTGCATGGCTGCAAGTATGTTTGTGAGTGAGAATGTAGTGTGAATGTTCAGGGTGATGGTGTCTGAATGACAGAGAACCTCTGTAGGTGCTGGACCTGAGGGCAAATGTGTGTGTGTGTGTGTGTGTGCGCGCGCGCGCGCGCATATCTGTGTATGCTAAGGTTGGGCCCAAGAGGGCATTGGAGCAATAGCATTTTTTGACAAGGACATGAAATGTTTTACTGGCATTTTTGGGCAAAGCAAAGCCACCTTGATGAGTGCTGTTACATGAAGGAGCAGTTGAGCTATGTAGAGGGTACTAAAATGGGGCCGGCAGCTTGAATAGGGAGCGCAAAGCCTGATTTATGCATGTTCCTACATGGTGGAGGGCAGGGCATCTTTCCTTTCGGTGACATGGCATTTTTGAATGGAGTCAAGGTCAAACACATTGTGCATGTTCTTACATTAGGGGGAGTTGAGAAGCCCGCAAGGTAATGCATTCTTACTGTGGTTTGGAAATGTGTACTGGTCATTTGGTGGCAATACAATAAGAGGAATGCTTATATAAGGGGGTGGGGGCACGTTTGTCCAGCCAGTATTGACAGGTTTTCTAACTTTGACATTGCTTTTTTTTATATTGGCATTAAGGCAAAGCCAACAGGAGTAAGTCCTTATGTAGGGATACTGATGTACATTGACAGAAAGAGCATGAACATGTTTTGCTATAGTATTATTCATTGCATTACATGCTGAGGAAACGTGTTCTTATCTGGGAATATGTAAATATGCCATATGTATCAGTGCACCAGCATGGACATATATAGGCACAATCAGCATGCACACATTGTGTGCACTGGCATTGTCATGGTGTTGGTATGCACGTACAGCTCCCATACAAGGCCAAAGGATGCAGGTTAAGAAAGATCTATTAGTGCACGAGAAAAGTCAAGGTGCATGGCTCTATGGGGTTGTGGGGCACAGTATTGACCAACACATGTATTTTCAAAGTAGTTCTAGAAGATTAGGTAGGCCCAGGTATAGGGGATGGTTGATACTGTGGAGCAGTAGTGAAAATATAATGTGTAACAATGAAGATGTAGATACAGGACCTGGGTGCATGAAAGCATCGCCATATTGAAAGTGGGACCTAGCATAATGTATTTGCTGTTGGAGGTGAAGCAGCATTGCACAATGAAGAGTTTGCATAATTTTCCCTTTCACAGGCCCCAGGAGTGAAGCTGAGAATAGCAGCATTGTTCAATTGTATCAAACTCTAGGCCTGTGGAACAAGATTGGAATGTGAACAGCAGAGAGAGGGTAGGGCTGCTCCCGTCCTGAAGGACAAACACATGGGAGCCAGATCAAATGCCTCAAGCTGCCAAATGCTTGGTTTAGATTTAGAGCACTAGCACCTCCCTGGACAATGGACGTCCCATGTAAACTGCCAGGCAACTGGAAAATAGAGTACATAAGCCATCAGAATTGGGAAGATTAATGTGGTCTTCAAGAGAGCAAGGAGGTGTACCATGACTGGGCAATGGTTGAGGGGGCAGGCGTGAGTAGTAGAACCTCCTGTGATTTATGATACAAAGGGCAAGAGGTGATGCCAACAAATCTAGTCCACAGCTGGGGAGGCATTGTTGGGGTGCCTGCATGTCTAGTATCAAGAGGAGTGAACTAGGTTCAATTGTACCTCAGAGCTGTCCACTTTGCTCATGCTAACGACCCGGTTCACACACCATGTGACTAGGCTGAAGGGGCTGGCAACATTCCAGGTAACTTGCCAATCCAGTAGCTGGGAACCAAGGTCATTTAATGGAGGAACCACATATTAGATGGAAGGGGTACATTAGGATGTAGCCAATCGGTCATGGGACTGTAGGGGACTGGTAGTATGTATATATGTGATAGCCAAAAAGGGTGGGGGATTAATACTGTATATTGATGATTTATTTCCTTAAAACCTACTACTTGTTTTGAACTAACTGAGAGCTTCACGCCAGTTCAGTTCTACAGGACCTTCTGATACCTTTTTGCTTTTTGTATACACAATTAATCACATGTTTTACTTGCAAAACAGGGTACCAACACTTTACTTTGTATTCTGTAACCACTATCACCACTTGCTTGCTACTATCTGCCCTTGTGTGCCACCCACTCTTGTTTGTATTTCCCACTATCCCTGATGGTGAATACCAATCATCGATCAGGTGTGTGTTACACCTCTTTTTTTGCCTGCATCATCTGTGGCCCCACCTCCCTTTTTGTATCTCCCAGATCTATTTTTCTGGACTTCAGCATGGGATCTGGTTCCACCAAGACAGCCATACCCACACTCAGAGTAGGAACAAATGCTGTCTTGATATATTCTACGTATGGTGCATTCACGTATAGCTATCATGCTGACTGCCATTTTTATTCTCGGTTTCAAAAGTCTTTTCAAAGGCCAACCGATGGTTTGTTTCATTTAGACCAACTTGTGGTCCTATGTGGGCCATTTGAACAGAGAAAGTCTAAGGTTTCTCAATCACACTGGAGTGCATACTTTATGTGGTACCAGGATCCACTAAACAGCTCAGAGAGTTGCAAACTAGATCCCTCAAGAACACCCAAGCTAAATTAGAGAAAGAAATAGAACAATATAAGCTGTCATCTAAGGTCAGCTGGCCAAACATAAAATCCACCCATGATCCTGGCCTCTACCCTAGATTGTCTGAAGACACCACTAAAAACAGCACACCAGAATCCCCTATTGCACCACCTGTAGATTTTCTAGATGAACTACCACTTACTCAACACCATTAGGGGTTGCAACACCACCAATGACACCACCATCTCCCCCTACATCTTTTGACCCTAGCACACCACCTCCACCCACTAGTCCAGGCACCATGCCAACCTCTGCAAACTCACCCTCATCCAGCCATGTCTCAAGGTGACATATTGGTGAAGAGGAGTAGACTCTCCCTCTAGTGACAGATAGGTGATATGTCATGTAGGGCCCATGTCCCACCCTCATGTTTAACATTGTAAAAGTCAAAAACATTGTCCATTGAGACAGCCCGCTAGCCTGTATTCTATGCAGGTACATTAGGAAATAGATACCCAGTAAATTGAAGATGACAAGAATAGGTGACACTGTACACATTAATTTAGGAAAACACAGAGTATAGCTCGCTGACATAAAAAATATTACTCACACTCAATAGACATTAGAAAAACATATCAGAATAAGGCCCATGACAATAGAAAAGTGATCCATTCCTTTCAAAATGAACACCACTGCATGTATTAAAAATGGCTACAGGCCTCAAAGCCTCATGAAGATTCACATTGCTGAAAGCACAGAAACTGCAGAGCTGCAGAGAACAGACAGTACACAGCAGCCAAGGTTATTTACAAAAGGCTGGGGCCTGAGCAAGCCAGGTGTACGATTTAACAGAATCAAATAGCAGAAATATTATTTTTAACGGTGCTGCTCACAAATGAAGCTGGCATAAAGTAATCAAAAGATAAGGTACAGAAATTAAGCCAATGGGAAATCAGACAGATAATCTATATTCTCGGAGGCTGTCTGGAGCAATGGGTCATCCCCAAACCGCTTCAAAACCAATACGTAAAGTTGCAAAATATGTCTTATGTTTACTGAAATAAGAAATTGTCTGAGTCTTTATGACAAGAAATAATCATGTGTTTCGGAAAGCTTTTATGTCCAATGAAAAACAAGAAATGTATTTTACCTTTAAGAAGATTGGCCTATCAAAATATAAGCTTGATATTAGCATACAATTATTGTGTAATTTGTCCCATCTTATAAAACGATTATGTATGCTCAACACGATTGAGGTTTCCTTTTTTTCAGCTGGTAAACAGTTGATTAAAAGAAACCCCCCAGCCAGCTGTCTTTATCTATCTGTCTTGCGTGATGTGTGTATTTCCAATCACATTCCTCCATGTCTGAACCCCCTTCATTGCAAAGTGTAGATGCTGTCACAGCCGCCAGGGTGACTCCACTCACATGCACATTCACACACACCCCACCACAGATCTAAACCGCCACACCAATGAAAATACACACACCATGGAACATTTAAACATGGCAATCACCTGTTGGAACCCTACCATTGCCTGCCCGAAACAGCTTCTATATGCAGTCCTAAAAGACACTCTATAAAAAGAAATAAAGGACACATTGCAATGGCCAAACACACTAGTAGATGGTGCAGATATCACTGCCAGCATTGATGCACAGACCGCACAGAACCAAGATTGCAGCATGTAAATAGGACCAGTCTAAATCCCAGTCAGACTACTTGTCTAGATTTACTGACTGTTTCAAGAAATATTCCGGTATTGCGAACGTAGGGGAACAAGCAAATCCAGCACTGGTGTCTCATTTTGGAACTGGCCTCCTCCCTGAAATCTCTAATAAAATTCAGAACATTTGGCTAGAATGGCAAGAAAACATCAATTGAAAAAGATCTGCAGGCTGCTCAACATTTCTATGACAAAATCAAAAGACAGAAGCAAGATGATGTCACTCACCTTATGGCTTTACAAATACAGCATGCTCAACAAAAGATATTGCTGGGAACTGGGGATGGCCGGGACTCTCCAGTCAAACATAGGACCAGCTACCCTTTCCATTTGCCCAGGCTAAGCAGCCACAGCAGCATTTTTCACACCCATTTTTGTCAACCGAACACACTCAACCAGGTTAGCCCTTCTGCAGATATTACAAAAAGACTGGTCACCTCAGAACATAACAAGCATATTTGTAAAGTGCATGTTCAACCCCAAAGGGGCATGTTGGCGCTAATCCCAGATGTTAATTGTTTCGCAACTTAATGGTACTCATTTTATTGACCTTGGAAGGATGAAGGGCTCAGAGGACCTGCCAGGATTTGAACCTGTGACCATGAGGTCAAACAGAGGGCCCTGTAGTGGATGAATTAGTCCACTGAGCCACAAACCCGGCTCAAACCTTATCCAACAATGCCCTACTAAACCTCACAGACCACGGCAATACAGACCCTTATCCTCTCAAAATGACTGCATTTCCTCTGGCAATTCTGATTTACAGCCTCTGATCCCACACCCGCCCCCTCCTACTATGTCTCCCAACAGTGGCAACCAAGATATGCATATCTTTTATGGCCAACAATAGTATTGTCAGAGGACCCCAGCCATGCTGTCTGCTGATTTGCTCGCACTGAACCAGTCTGGTCCCTACCTCAAGTGTCATATTCAAGGAAAAGGTGAGAATTGTTTAATTGATACAGGTGCACGGCTCTCCACTCTACGTGCTGCAGAATTTCAATATGTTGCTGTCTCTAATGAAATTGTTAATGCCATTGGTATATTTGGTACTACCATTCAACATCCTGTGTCATATTAATTGTCTTTCTCCATTGGTCTTATAACGGACCAACATGCCTTTCTATTGAGCCCTTGCTCGCCTGCAAACGTATTGGGTATTGACTTTCTATGCAAAATGTATTGTACCATGTATTATTCTCCTGGTGGTATTTATTTGGAGGTTCCACAGTCTAGGGACATTGAATGTGTGTTTCTTATTCAACAATCAACTCCTCTATATACATGCCAATGATGTGAGGCACATTCTCTCTGCTAAACCTGTTTGCATCACCCTTGAGGTTCCTCTGCCATGAGTACCCCAGTATAGGATTTCGCACGGGCGAAGAAGGTATTACACCTGTCATCTCCTCCCTCATTGTTCAGGGCATCCTTGACTACAACACATGCCAATGTAATACTCCTATACTTCTGATCTCAAAAAAAGGTACAGACCAATGTTGTTTTATACACAATTTGAGAGCCCTTAATAAGTCTGTGATACCCTCACATCCTGTAGTCCCTGTCCCCCTTAACATTGTAATATGGATCCCTCTGAAGGCCCAATTTGTCACCTGTATTGATCTGGCTTCTGCCATTTTCTCAGTACCAATCCACCCCGACTCTCAGTACCTCTTTGCCTTCATGTACAAGGGATGTCAGCTCACCTACTGATCCGTTCCAATGGGCTTGTGGAATCCCCCTCTCTCTTCTCCGAGATATGCCGAGAGGAACTCGAAGATCTCAACTTTCAAGGGGGTCTCTTCTATGATCCGATATGTTGATGAACTCCTGCTAGCATCCCCCTCCTTTGAGGAATCCCTCTCAGATTATAAAGTCCTCCTTGCTGCCCTAGCAATCAAGGGTCACAAAGTAAACATATCAAAACTCCAGCTGTGCCTCCCCACAGTTCGCCATCTAGGCCACAACATTTCTCAGGACGCTAGATTCCTAGCCTACTCCCGTGTCTCCTGCATCTTGCAATGCCCCATCGCAGCCACTAAGAGCCATTGCCACTCATTTTTTGGGATGAGCAATTTTTGACGCCACTGGATCCTTGATTATGTCTCTACTGTAGCTCCTATGCAGAAGATGCTCTTGGATTGCCAACCTGAAAGACTCACATGGTCTCCAGAGGCTACTACAGCTTTCTTAGAAAAAAGACATCCCTCTCCATTTCCCCTGCCCTTGCCCTGCCTGATTACTCCGAATCATTCACCCTATTCTGTGATGAGAAAGAGTGGTATATCTTAGGTGTACTCACACAGAATTACGGGGACCAACAACGCCCTGTGGCATATTTCAGCTCCCAGTTAGAGCCAGTAGCTTCCGTGTTCCCCCAATGTCTCAGAGTGGTAGCTGCTGCAGCTCTTCTCCTTACCAAAGCTGACAACATAGCGGTAGCCCACCATTTCAACTTAGCGGTACCACGCTCTATCTTGGCCCTCCTCTTTAGAGGTAAAACCTAACATTTCTCTGCTGCATGACTCACAAAGTATGAGAAGCTGCTCCTCTCAGCCACCAGCATCACTCTATTAGATGTGCCCTATTGAACTGTGCCTCCTTTTTGCCCACTCCTGATGACGGACACCCCACTTCTGACTTGCAGCAGTTGACGTAATGACATCTCCACGAGCCAACCTTAAACATATCCCCCTTCCCAATTCAGAACTAGTCCTCTTCATGGACATCTGGTGTCTTAGGGATTCCCTAGGGATTCTCCAGACAGGTGTTGCGTATGTTCTACCTTTGTACGATCGCCACACAGCGCACATCCACTATATACACTGACTCTCGTTACACTTTTGGCATCTCGCATGACTACGAGACCCTCTGGAAAAAGAGAGGTTACAAGACTGCCTAAGGTACTCTCATCCTTAACGCACCTTATGTTTAAGCACTGCTTAACTCTATTTTGATACCCTTTCAGTAGACCATTGTGAAATGCAAGGCCCATGCTCATTTTTCTGACAGCATCAAGCAGGGAAATGCATTTGCCCTGTAAAAATGTGGCACTACTGATTATGTGCTATTTTTTCCTCTCATTTGAGGACCCTATAGCATCCCTTTGCATCCTGGTGGACCTCCATGAAGTGGACCCCAAGGCTGGGAAACAGAGCTGGAAAAGGAATGGATGAGTTTGTTTCTTTTTTTGCCAATGTCATGATGGATTGTGCTTGTTAGTGACCCCAATGTCTTTGTTACCTTATTTAGCACTCTGTGTCTCACTCAAGTAAGGGGAAGATGGGTGCAGAGGTCGAGATGTATTGGTTTGCTCCTAGCCTCCACTCCATTGTACAAAACGACTGAGCCCACTGCCCTACATATCTTACATTTAACCTGGGAAAGTCTGTGTAAACCCCTCCCGGGGAACACAAATCTCCTCATGGTCCCTTTGTGGATCTGTAACTAGACTTCATCTCGATGACCAAATGCACCTCCTTTCCTGGCAGTCATCGATATATTGTCTGGATGGACTGAGGCATACCCCTGTAAATATGCATATTCCATTACAGTGGCCAAGAAACTGCTGAAAGAATTCATCCCACATGCTGGCCTCCAGGTTTCCATAAACTCTTCATAGGACAAATTGCACAGAACATTTGCAACACCATAGGCATGCTACTGAACTTTCACTGCTGTTATCACCCACAAAGTTCCGGTTCTGGGAAATGATGAAATTTGGATCTGGTAAACCACCTTGCAAAGATGCAACATGAAACTGACTTTAGCTAGCCAGTGTGTGAAAATGGTGGTCACCAGCCGATGACAAAAAACAACAAGGGGTCCTGGACAAAATCACCCCACTGTCTGCCAGCACAAAAGACACAGTAAAGCTGCCATCTCTAGGGGTCCAGGATGAAGAAACCCCTCATCAGCTACCTACCGGGGACCAAGCAACTTCACCCCCATGAGCACTACATCCAGATTTACTAATCAATGAAACTCCCCTACCTACACCAAGGTATAACTTGTGGAGTGCTGCTATCAACTCACCTGCCCCCAGCAGGTGACCCTGCCAAAAAAAGCATGTTACTGCTACACCTGTATCCTACGGATGACTCAACGCTTTCAATACTTTGTCATTGAGAAGAAACAATAACGCTGCACACCTGGTGTATAGGTGCACAAGTCATTAAACCGAAAGGGTTCAGGAGCCAGCTGAGTGAGCCCAGAACTTCATCTGAATGACTCACATCTTCAGTCCTTCATTTCTTTGTATGCCACCCACACCAAACCTGTGTGAAGTATCTGGGTCTACTCCTAGCTCCTCTGTCTACCTGCTCTGTGGATTCTACCACTAATTCCAAAACTTTTTGATTGGGCCTACTGGTGCTGTGTCTGGAATATCTCTCCCACTCCTATCCTCACCCCGATCAATACTACAATACCTGTTCTATCCCATTTCTGTGGGTACTCTACATCCCTTCAAGGAGAACTGCCCTTCCCCCTCGCAAGTACACTGCATTTGCTCCAAATGCTACGATATCGTAAACCAGAATGGATCAGTCCCCACTGGTTTCCGCCTGCAACCTACGACCATATAGCTAATGTGAACCTCTACATTTCTGAACACAATATCACTATCCCTAAATTTACAGGATACCACCATTCCACCTATTACACATTTAAAGGGACATATTTCCTCTGCAGCGCTTTTGCATACCAGTGGTTGCCTCCCTCTTGAAACAGGTCCTGCACTATGGGTTTTCTCTGGCCTGCCCCAAGAGATACCGCCACCTGGCCTATACCAAAAGTGCTGAACATGTGATCAAAACAACAAAAGGTAGTGCAGCCAGCGGGTGGTAAGTACAAGAATAAGGCGCAGATAACGTGTGTCTAATAGGTGCAGGAGGGGGACTGTAGGGTTGCAGATACAGACCCAAGTGCGGGTATATGGCTGGTTGGGCAGCGATCTGGGCCCAAAATCAGAGGGAAGCCAGGTGCCCAATGCGGAAGCATACAGAGATCAACAGGGGAGAGGAAAAGGGAAGGCAGAAGCAAAGAGAAAGTTCTTCTGGTGCTTCCTGAACCGAAGGCCCCAGCCGAAGAAAGAGATCTACCCCCAACTGTTTGCTTGGAGAAGCGGCTGACCCTGAGGGAGTTATAGGTGGCGGAGTGAAGAGCTCGAGTAGGAAGGTATTTCTGTAGGGAGAGTTGAAGGTATTACGGAACCAGGCCTCAGAATGCCTTGTGGACAGTTCAAAGGGTCTTGTACTTAATTTTTGCAGCCACTGGGAGCCCATGAAGAGATTTCAGAGCTGGAGAGATACGATCCCTGGACTTGAGGCCAAGGACACGTCTCACAGTCCTGTTCTGGATGAGCTGAAGAGGGCGGAGAGTAGTTGCAGGCAGATTTAGAAATAGGCTGTTGCAATAGTGCAGCCTAGAGTGAACCAGAGCTCTAGAGACAGTAAGCTTCTGGGGGAAGGAGAGGAAATGATGAATACCTCTGAGGAAGTGCAGTTGGTAGTTTGACTTTGTTCAGATCCATGGTCCTACAAAATGGAATGTCCCTTGATTACATACTAGCAGCAAAAGGGGGATAGGGGGGCTGTTAAATTATAGGACATGAATGCTGCACATGGATCCCCAATAACTCCTCTCAGGTTGAGGATTTCATTAAACACCTTTAGGTGCTTGGTCACACCTTACACAAAATTAATGAGAGCTATACTAGATCCCTGTTTTCACAGATCAGAATACTATCAGCTCTCTAGGATCCTCCATTTTACATGGTATCCTGGTCAATGTTGTTATAATGGTTGCCCTTTCCATGGTAGGATGCCTTCTCCCCTGCCTTCTAGCATGCTCTGCAAAACAGACATCTAATTTGCCTGCCGACACAAAGATACTACACCTGACTATCAAACTACCTGCTTAACAGGGTGACACCACCAACAAACAGGACATGCTTTACGTCCTGAGACAATTATCTGATGAAGAGATGTACTAGATATTAGGGGCCCAGTCCTTCCAAATGTATGATGACGGCAATACATAGGTCTATCCACCATAGATCAGTTATGTTTCACTGATGCTTTTCGCCAATCCTGCGCCCTGTGGTCTAAACATTGTTTCAGGGACAACCAAAGGAGGGGTTGATGTGGCAGGATTCTTATGCACACTAATCTCCCTTACAGACTTAGGAGCTGGCTCCTTCATCTTTGCTCAGCCTGGAGCCTCACCTTGCACCCTACACTATTGACAGGCCCAGACCCCGCCTTGGCAGAATAGACTAAGGCCCAGCAACAGCTACAATGACACGTCGTACACGTTCTGCCACTTGTTTTCTGTATATTCTGCATTATCACCACATATGGATCATAACAGTGGTTTTCTCTTAAGCTACTTATCTGTATTACAACTGATTGTACTCAAGATCATGTAACCACAAGACTTCATCACAAGTCAGCTTTTTCAGTTATTGCAAAATATATACAACGTATGATGGACTGCATCACCTGGTAATATGCCAATGCCTGAACATATTAGTGGTATGCTTGTGACATGTCTATATAAGGGGCAGTGTGTGCACTATACAATATCCCTTTAAAATAAATGATTGAGACATTGTATGTGTCTCTTGACAGATGAACATTGTGTGTGTGGCTAGACCTTACATATGGTGACTTAGTGTGTAAATGTTGAGTTTATTGGGGCTTTTGAGAATACCGTTGCCAACACCTGGACATACATATTTATATGCAGGGAGATGATGTCTGGGTTGGGCATTTGAGGTTCCACTTGATATATGATAGCAATACCTACACAATTATACCTTACATATGTCATATGCTATGTTACCTTACGGTAATAGCTTTTTATTCTGTAACAGTCACTACAGTGGTGACTGCCCTTACCAAAGTCAAATACTACATTTAGTATTTTAATTGTCTTTTTATAGTATTTGAAGTCTATATCAAGTCTTTGTTTAGTTTTCCATAGTATTCCTTTTAAGCACAATACTACATGAGGACTATTCAGCTGCTGAATACTATTATTCGATTACTAACAGCACACTAAACAAATACTTGTTTCTATTCTTTTAGTCTTCATTTAGTATTGAATACTATGTCACCACTATTGACCACTACTGAAAAGACAGAAAAAGATTAAAAGAAGAGCTTTCATTTTGGTGAGAGTGGTACAGAACACAAAGTGCACAGGAGTATCTGGAAAGTGTATATTTTGCCCATGACAGGGATTGTCAGACCATGGTATGCAGCGATATGGAAAAAGGGCATCACAGGAGATGAAGACAGAAGAGCGAG
Organism: Ambystoma mexicanum; assembly: GCF_040938575.1. Taxonomy (NCBI): domain Eukaryota; kingdom Metazoa; phylum Chordata; class Amphibia; order Caudata; family Ambystomatidae; genus Ambystoma; species Ambystoma mexicanum. The sequence continues at coordinate 1,415,531,939 of NC_090931.1, read as the reverse complement.
CAAAGCTTACACATATGACAGATTTGGGAAATATAAGAGTGCTGATGCAATGAAGGGATGGAGTTGTACACATGTAGCATCAATGCAGCGTGAGCAAAGCATTCTGCTAATTTACTAAGGGGCTTACACGTAATGTTTCTGAGAACAAGTCTGTAAACTATTAGGGTAGTTTATAGTATGTGAAAGGAGTTCTGAAATTCTAACAAAATCAGACAGTAGCATGATGGGTTTGAACTGTGTTTCAACATACGATTGAAGTGTCGACGATTGTGTATGCATTGCTTGCAAGGGTATAACAGTAGCTTTGCAACTGCTATACTGCTCTATAATTTGTTGCAGACCAGAAGCAATCACTGGTACACAATAACAGGTTTCGTATTAGCTTCAATCTTGTCTAATTGGTTGATCACAATGGGCAAGTTTGCAGAACGAAGTGGTACAGACAGAAGAGCCTTGTTTGCAGCTATGGCTGCCCCTTGTGACTGTCTTTTTTTAATATAATGGTTTTGTAGCACAGGTAACACTTTCCATAAGAGATTGGATTGTTATTGGCTGTCCAATATCAAGTCAACAACGTATGCCTGCCTCTAAAAACATGTAATTCAGAAACATTAGATACACAGTTTCACATTCGTTTTCAAACTATAAGGTCCTTCATTATATCGACTGATATAATTGGTTGGCACGCTTGTGCCATGTCTGGAACATTTGGTTCATTTAGAAACATGTAAGCCCAGACCCAGGTGCAAGGAGATAGGAAATTAAGCTGCCTCACCACCTATTATTCTTGCTGTGTCACAGTTTTCCATTCCTTCTTCATGGGATCTGTGAGTGTTTCTGTAGGAGAGACTTTTAAGGGTCATGATTTTGGATTGATATGTTTGGGTTACATGCGGTTTTCAGGGTGACACTGAATTGTGAAGAGGGTAAAAAGGTAACCTGGCCATTTGAGAAGAAGTGTGTTGAACCGATGGGTGCTATGGCAGAGTATGATGATTGCAAGGATTTTAACATGCTGTGGGCTGTGTTAGGTGTGAGCTGGATGAGGTTCAGTTTGTGTAGTAGGTCTTTGTGGCAGTGTTGTCTCTGAGGTTGAAGTCCTTGAGGCAGATTCAGTTGGCATATGCGAGGGAAGCAGTGTCACCAGGTCAATGAGGTTTTTGAAAAAGGATCAGGTAGGCTTAGCTGGTCTGTATAGGCAGGTACATCTGATGTATTCTGTGGAAGAGAGAGGGTGATATGGCAGAAGAGTCCTTCAAAGGCGCTGAAGGTGCCTTCTTCCATTGTGGCACAGGAACAGGCTCACTAGTGGAGAATGCATTGTCCTTCGACTCTCCTGTAAAAGTTACCTCTAAGACCTAAACTGTACCTATTGTGCTGAGAGCTTCCAGGATGTGGGTATCGTTTTCGATGCTGACACATGTGCCCTTGTCGTGAGTGTTAATTATTTCTGTGATGTCTGCTCCTCTTGATGCTGCTGTCTTGGGCGTTGGTGGGCATCAACTTCACGGTTCTGGTCAGAGGTTGCTGGGTGTGTTTTCTGGTGTGTGGTTGATGTGAGTGAGGTTTCTGTGGTGTTGTGTCTATGTTACTGTCATCGGTGTGCAATGTTTGAACTGTTTGGTGATGTTTGGTGGAGTGACTAAGGCGAGACAGATGGTATTCAGCCGACAGGCGGTGCATGGTGTAAACACCCTGGGAGCTGGGAATTAGGAGCAAAAAGAAAGGAATCCTACAGGCAAAAGAGTTGTATGAAGAGTGAGAAATATAGTGAAGCATCTGTTGGTTGGTGGGCCGGGCAGAGGTCATGTGTCCTTGCTCCACTTGCACAGTCTGAATAACTGCACTACTTATGCACTGCACATACACTTTCCATATGCACCATCCCACTGCACATCTATGCTGAACTGCACAGGCACCCACAACATGCACAAACTCACACACCACAGTCAGCCACATACTGACCTGCACCTACACACTGCACATCCGCTGTGCATCAGATGCCTTCACTAAATTTAAAACGATTATATTCACCTACACATGCTTTGATTACATTACAATGTGTGATCTCGTCTAAAGTTTGACTCCTGCCATCACAATTTTGTACTGGCATGTAGGATGGTAATAAATGGCAACCAAAACTAATCTAAAAGATTTTTTAGTCTCAACAATTTGGATCTGTTTTAGCATTCAATAGAATGCCAACTTGTTCAGAACATAAAGCAGACAACGCCCAAATGGGTTTTTATAGAAAGAAAAACAAAACATCTTTCCAAATGCTTTTCAAAAATAAAAATGTCTTGTTTGGTAAATCACATAGGGCCTCATTACGACCCTTGCGGAAATCAACAGACCTGACCGCCATAGCGTAAATAGCGTTTCCGCCATTGCACGATGGAGTAAAGTGCGGCTAATTCCGACCCATCGGGCACGAGCATTACGCCATGGCGGAATCGGAAAGCCTGCGATGGTGGAAATGACCCCAAAACGCCCCTTACCGCCGTTGTACGCCGCACTAGGTGCAATTCCGCCACCCATCCTAGCGGTCACCGTAATGAGCGGGCAGCGCAAATTACGGTCACCGTAAATATACGGAAACGGAAGCTAAAACATGTAGCCGGAACGGGAAACAGCACGCCGCACACCAATAAAATGAGAATCCCAACACAACCATAAAAAATCCGACCCAGAGACACATCACAACCCGTTAGCCACTCCAGTTAAAAAAATAAATATGGGAAAAGTAGCTAAGAAAGCGTGTGATCGCAAGCGGCAGGTCCACTTCTCCCATGAGGAACTGACCGTGCTCACAGAGACCCTCCAGGAGAATGCCGCCGTCGTCTTCTCCGCGCAAATGACCAGGACGGCCCTTGCAAACAAGAAGGCCATATGGGCCCTGGTGGCACAGCGTGTAAGTGCGGTGGGGACCGCACCCCGCAACCCACAGCAATGCAGAAAGCGATGGGACGACTTGCGGATACGCGTCCGGAGCATACTTTCTGCTAACAGAAACATCGCCACAGCAACCGGGGAAGGATCGGATTCACCCATCAAGTTGACCCCCTGGGAGGAAATCTGTGCCTCCACCATAGGAATGGAGAGCATAGAGGGAGTCGGAGGGATGGAGAAAGGAGTGCCGACATCCGGAGAATCAGGTAGGTTGGCCAAATGAAACAATGCCAAATCCACAAAGTACAATCATGTGCAGTACCATGTGTCCCCATAGTGCAATACATACTTTGGCCTGATAGCGCCCTCTAAAAGTCAGAATAAATAAATAAATAAATTTAAATCCTAAAACCACCCCCTACATGTGCAGCATGCACCCCCAACTGCAGGCTGCCAAATAAAAGCATCCTCAATCCACACAAAAATGAGACCACCTCCAAGGCCCAGACCCAAATCACCCTCATGTACCACCCCAATGCATGTGATACATTGCCATTCCAATTTCCACAGACCCATAAATAACGCTCGCCCTCCTTTACTCCACCACAGGGTCCGATTCAAACGACGAGCTGCAGGACACCCCTACCAGCACACCTGCAAAGAGGGCCAAGACCAACGGCCAAAGACCCTCCACCTCAGCTGCACGGATCAAGACACGGCAGCAGCAGAAATCAAGTGGCAGCACACTGGAGGGGACTGCAACAGGCACCCCAGCAGCCAGCATGTCCACAACACCAGCACCACAGGTCCCCCCAAAGGATGTATCTGATGGCACTGCTTCTGGTGGTAGCAGCACCATAGGTGACACAGCTGTCATGCCAGCATGCTCCGACACAGAAAACAGTGCTGGCGACGTGGGACCCATCCATGACCTGTCTCAATCCCCCTGTATGTTTCATCCCATACACCATGAGGAAACCACGCAGGGGCACCCACAAGACGACGACTGGCCAACCCCCACAAGCCCTGTGGCAAGGCAACATGTGGTGAGCAGCCCCTCTGTCACACCACCGCAAATGTCCATGGGCCAGCAGAGGCAACAGTCCCTCGACCAGCTGATCAAGCACAGCAGCAACTGGCCACGCTCCTCAAGGAGCATGCTGATGATTGTGGGGGTTCTAAGGCAGCCATTGAAACATCCACTGAGACACTTAGGGCACAAATGGAGCGAAGTACAGAGACACTAAGGGTACAAATTGAGGGAAGCACCGAGAGCCTGAGGGGAGAAATGGAGAGAAGCACCGAGATCCTGAGGGCACAAATGGAGAGAAGCACCGAGAGCCTGAGGGGGGAACTGCATGCGACGTCCAAAGACGTATGTGGTGAACTTGCCGCTGTGCGCGGTGTGCTCACTGAGCTCTCACAAACCCTTAGGGACATGCATGGACGTGAGCAGGCAGAGACATCATCCGTTGCAAGTTCCGTCCAGGGCAGCCCCCAACGTAGATCTGGCAGGAACCTGCGCTCCACAGGCAGGGGTGCCCCTGATACCCGGAGAGGGGGCTTGCAATAGCGTCTACCCACGGACGATATGCATATTTGGACACTGGTGTTCGGGGGGGAGGTAGGAGGGTGGAGGGGGTGTGTTGGGCTTTTCTGGGTGGCGGGTCCATTGGGTGTATAAATCAATTCACATTAGCAATACAGTTCATCATAATCATCCAATGAGATGTGTGGACATTGATCTTTGCGTACGAGGCCTTCATAGGCGTACAGTCCACAATGTGCTTGTACTACACACACACACAGTGCCACAAGTCCCCTTTCCATGTAATAGGCACCATGCGTGAGTGCTAGAAGCATGCATCTATGATGCTCTGTCGGATTTCACGTGCCTCCTGTGCCTCACGGACTCCTTGAGGTGCCGCCACATCCCCACCCTCATCATGACCATCTTCAGGTGCATGCAGTTCTGCGTCAGGGGGCATGGGCACATTTCTATGTACGCACATGTTGTGCAGCATGACACATGCCATGACCATCTTTGAAACCTTCTCATGGCTGTACATGAGTGCCCCGCCAGACCTGCTGAGGCAGCGGAAACGAGCCTTCAGTAGGCCGAATGCCTGTTCTATAACTACACGGGTACGTGAGTGGGCATGGTTGTACTCCTCCTCATGCTGGTTCTGTGGGTTCCGGAGTGGTGTAAGGAGCCATCTCTTCAGTGGATACCCGGCATCACCTGTATGTGGCAAATAAAGGATGTTAGTGGAATGAGAGTGCTATGTACGCATCCCCCCCACCCCCTTCCTGCCAGGTCATTGATGCATCACATGGGCCACAATGTCATGCATGAAATGAGACTCACCGAGTAGCCAGGATCTGTGCCCTGCGTGTCGCTCCATGTAGCGTGGTATTCTAGAGTTCCTCAGGACCATAGAATCATGGGTAGATCCAGGATATCGGGCACAACAATGTGTAAAGATCCTGTTGGAGTCACACACCATTTGTACATTGATAGAATGATATTGTTTCCGGTTGCGGTACTGGACCTCCATGGCATGTGGGACAACCAATTCCACATGGGTGCAGTCGATGGCACCAATGCAACCTGGGATGCCGCCAAGTGCATGGAATCCCACTTTTGCGTTGGTAATCTCCTGGTCCGTGCGTGGTAGTGTGATGTGGTCGTCAGCGTGCTTCAGGAGGGCATCGAGCACTTGGAATAGTGTCTGTGAGAACAGTGGCTGTGAAATGCCATGCAACTGTCCGACTGTGTGCTGGTAGGTGCCTGTGGCCAGGAAGTGGAGTACAGACACCACCTTCAGTAGGGGTGGGATGGCGGTTGGGCTATCTATCAAGCTGACAAGGTCAGCGTGTGTCATGTCCACAATGGCGATTATGGTGTCCCGGTCCAAACGGTAGAGGGTGTGGATCTGCTCAGCAGTGAGGTTGAACGGATTAGCTCGGAGGCGTGGGATTGCGGGCTGCCTGCGTGGTGGTAGTGGCAGTGCTTGTGGGCCTTGCTGACCCTGCCCTGCCCTCCTTCTCCTGCGTCTCCTCTGTGCGGCCGGTTGTTGTAGCAGTTGGTGTTCGTCATCTTCTTGTAGTTGTAGTACTTGCAGTGCTATCAGGTCCCCCAGGGCCAACATCGCTAGTCCTGCCGGTAGCATTTTGGAGTGGGTGTGGTTGTGGGAGGGGGTTGGGTGTGCAATTTATGTGCTGTCAGGCTGTATGGGCTCCACCTGTGCTGATTGATTGAACCTGTGGCAGCTGCAATCCCTTTTGGGCGAGCACGTCCCGCACGAAACGCAGCATTTGGCCTCATGGCATCTTGCAATTGCAATCATGTATCAAATCCCGATGGCAGTGAAATGTACTTTGAATGAATATTATGCTATGCTCCCATTGTTACACATACTATATTTGCAGTCGCGAACAACCTTGTGAAGGGTCAGTGGAATGTAGGACTCGATCGACGGCGGTCCCTCATGCAGCACTGTAACGAACTTCACCGACGGCCGTGGCGTCCCATTTGTGATTGTAGCCAGTTAGCATTATCACACACAGCCGCACTACATAGATGTAATTGTGAATGCAAGCGTTCACAGAAGCCTTTTCGACGTGATGTTGCAAATGAGGAATTCGAAGGACAGCGCTTTTGGTTTTGAACTAGCGGCGAGGAGACGCCCACAGGTCTGCCTGGAAATATAACGTTCTATTGTTGAATGTCCTTGGGACAGGGCCCATAACGAGCAAGCAATGAATGATATGAATAGAATGGGATGCGCAATAGCGTAGTGGACGATAAGGCAGGACGTTCCCAAATCCATGTTACTTCACAACACTACAGATCCGGCCAGGAGCACTGTGGTTTTTGCAGACTGCATTACGCACAGACGCAATGGAAGTTTCCAATATTATGTGAGTGAATCTTCATGCGTTTTCATGGCGGGATGAGGGAATGATGAATGGATGCATGGACAGATGATTTAATTTAGAGTCTGCCATGTACATGGGTTTTTGGAATGGATCCCCTTCCCCTGCGCTATGTGATGCAAAGCTGCCATAGTGGGACCAACGTCTATCTGCCCTTGTTGGATCCTCCCTGTCTCGACGCGCCTTCATACACTTGTGTCTATGCACGTTACTAATCCCATGTAATGGGTTCTGTCTTGACGGACGCATGCACAGAAACAAACGTTAGTAATGGTGTATTCACCTCGATTTATTTCGTTATGATTCGCTAGTGATTTCGGGGTGTATATATTCCTTTGGAGTGGGCTAGCATGCATATGGTTGTGGATTTAGTGTGTTGAATGAAGTGTGTAATACATCAGAAGTCCTGAAGGCCATACAGTTATTTTGTGTTTCATTTGGGCGACAGGTATCTCCTGCCCTTTTGCAGCTGCCATCTGTACGCCACTCCTCCAGATGGGTTTTACTCTCGACACCTGCAGCTTCGGGTTAATTAGTGGAGCACCATTACGATCTTATGGGACGATCGCCAATGGGCCACATGCCCTTACGCAGTACTGGTGGCTAGGTGCAACATTTCAGCCTTTCAGCTGGACTAGTGCCTACCTCATGGGACGGCCCTGCGGTTCTAGGCGCTTCCATGTTGCCTTTTGGAACGTTAATGTAGGCCCTGTGTACCATGAAGGAACAGGGCGTCACACAAGTGGAAGCTGGTCATTTATTGCGGATGCAGCCCTCGGTGATGATTGATATTTTGGTGTTAATGTGCAAATTGCTGTATGGCCTTTGTGATTTGGATGTGCATTAAAATTGTATTCCGATATTTGCCGTGTTGCGTTATTCTTTGCAAGTGATGTAGCATTTTCCGATTTGTGGCGCTATGTATTGTGAGATGATCTGCATTGTGTTCCGGCTTCTGAGTTGAGTTGCGTGGTACTGTACTGGCCGCGTTTGCCTACGTAGCACAGTATGGTCACGGATAGGGGCTGCCATTGTGACTGTTTTAATGATGTCATGCTCAGGTGCGGGGGATTGGCTTTTGGCCAACTGGTGCCTGTCAGCCAGGTCGATTGGTGGAATGGTGGGATTTTCTGTATATGGCTGGTCACAGGTGCCTGTGTTTGCGTGCGTTTGTTGGAGGGAGACTGAGGTCATGTCCATTGGATTAGCTTCTGTGTTCGTGCCATCTGTGCCCTGCAGCTCCCATTGGCCCCTCTTGAGATGAGCCTGGCTGCTCAGTCACTCTGCCAACTTGTGTGGTACATGCTTATGCTGATGGTTGGTTTGTTTACTGGCAAGAGTACAGGGCTGGTGCAATCTCCCTCAGGATACTGCTTTGAATGTTGCCTTACACTGGTGGCAAGCGATGGGGGACTATTGTTGTTTTGTGTCATGTAATGTTTCTGTTCATTTTGGTGTCCTTGAACCTTCACATGCCTGTGCTGCATCAGTACGGCAATGGTGCCATGCCGAATATGGATGGCCACTCACAAGGCACTTGGAGCCCCTGCATGCATTTGTTCGTTGGCATGCATGGGTGACTTGTACATTTCACTGGTTGCATGGTGTGGCTTCATTGCGCCTGCGAGGAGTTGTGCAATGTGGCCAGGGAGTGGAGTACAGGCACTCAGTAGGGCCATTTACGGTTGGTTCACGATGCCGTATTTCTCACCATGGCGGAATGGTACTTTCCGCCATGCTTGACGGCGTTAAGTACATGTCCGCTAGGGTCAGAATTCGCGTACCGTTGCGCCATGGCGGAAATTCCGGTTTTGCAGGGCGCGCGTGCGTGTACTTGGTGCAGTTAGCGTTGCCGTTCACTGCGGTGTCGCTAATGGCATCGTACTTTACGGTGACGGGTCATAATCGCAACGAGCGGTATTCGATGGCGGTATTCCATTTCCGCCATCGTTTTTCGAATTCCGCAAGGGTCGGAATGAGGCCCATAGACAATTACAAAGCAAGCAGCAAAACATATGACCACGGAAGTAAGCCAATGGCACACCAAACTTTTATTTCAAATGGGCCATAAAATGAAAAGTATGAAAATGTACTGTAAGCACTTTTGTTTTCCTTTTTTGTTTCCCCGTCCTACAATCCCTTTAGAAATCCAGCTGGTCTGCTGGCCTGGAAGTTTATCCAGGAGGAAAGCAACCTTTGGCTTTACAGATGTTCTCGACTACAACTCCCATCACCCCTAACCAGCAGAGTCAATTATGATTGAGCATGGGAGTCATAGACCAAAGCATCAAGGGAGACACCCTGCATTATTGTACATGTTGAAACGTAGTGTGCCTTCAAACAGGCAGCAATAAGCAAGGTATTAGAAAGGCTATCGGGATCTAAAAGCAATGCCATGAAGTAACCCCATGAGCCATTCCTTCCGGTAAGCCAACATCACTTTGCATTCTGGGACATGTAGTTTAAACGTTTCTGTTATTAGTATGAACCTCCAAGATCAAGCATGTCAGGTGATGCCGGTTAAAAAGCAAGAACAACGTCCTGTGTTGTCCTTTGGACAGCAATTTCTCAAGCTGTTTAAAATCAGTTTCTACACATCACTTATTAAAGTAAGTCAATACTTAAAAAACAGCATGTACAACAATTGAAAAGGTACACAGCACAGGCAGAGATCCCCTATAATACGTGTAACCATGTCACTGAGTTCTGATGTTATTATTTGCGTAATGGAACCTGCTGTTTTGCTTTTCCCATTATACATGTAGGACTACAAGACCCAGAAGGCTACAAAAAAAAGATTACTGGATAAGCTACTCAGATATGCAATGGTCAAACGTGAGATGTCTGCACAGACTGAATTGTCTCCTAGTGCTTTAATAATTAGTGTTTGACCTTGCGGCAGCCAACTGGCACATGTCCTCAAGGGCAACTTTGTACATTCCAGGGACACTTTTATCACTTTTGGTAAGTATAATAATCCATCACTTTAAAAAATTCAATTATTCCCCATTCAAAAATCCCATTGCACTTCAGTGTAGTTAGGGGGAGCTTCCACTGCAGCAACTCTGCCCAGGCTTGGACAATGCGCAAATTGAACATCCACCTGGATGTTACCAGACGTTCTTCAGGACTCTTTCGCAACCTCTGCGATTCTCTCTCTCTCTCTCTCTCTCTCTCTCTCTCTCTCTCTCTCTCTCTCTCTCTCTCTCTCTCTCTCCTCTCTCTCTCTCTCTCTCTCTATTCTTCACTCTGCAGGACACACCCTTGATGTTCTGATCTCCTCAGACCTCCCCTTCTCTAACCCTCTCACCACTCCTCTTTCTTGGAGTGATCACTCTCTCCTTTCTTCCCACCTCTCTCTCACTTCCCCGCAGGTCAAACCGAGTCCAGCACTGCCACCTACCTTCTCAGTCATCCAACCCATGAAGTGTGTGTCAGTTGAGGATTTTGACACCACTTTCTCTCTTCCACCTGCACCTTCGACTGTCTCACACCCTGACACAGCCCTCTCTAACCTTCAACTATCTATCTCTAACACTCTGGATGTTCTTGCTCCTGTCATGATGATCCACTTGAAGCCCAAATCCAGGTGCAACTCTTGGTACGATTTCTACCTCCCCGCCCTTAAACGCAAGTGTAGGGTGGCAGAGAGGAAGTGGATGGCCTCTGGCGCACCCCTGACAAACTGGCCTGCCACCTGCTCCAAAGGCAGTACAGACTCTTTGTCCTCTCTAAGAAGAGAGCCTACATGCAAGCCCGCATCTCTGTGGCATCTAATAACTCAGCCAAACTTTTGAAAATATGCAAGGAGCTGGCCAATCCTGCTGCAGTCTCTACCCCTCTTGTTCCCTCCCAGGCCCTCTGCACAGACTTAGTCTCTCATTTCAATACTAAAACTCAGGACATCCTGTCCATCCTCTCTTCCTCTACCTCGTCTTACTACTCTTCTACCACTCCTGGCCCATCTGAGTGCATCTCTCCTCCTCCTTTCTCCTCCTTGCCCCTGTTCACCCCTGATGACGTTTCTAGACAAGTCCGATCTATGAACGTCTCATCAATGCAGGTTCTCCCTTACTCATCCAGCACAATCAAGGACCACATCGACACACTTATTCCAGCTTTGGCCAATTTCTGCTATCACTCATTTGTCACTGGATCTTTCCCCTGCCCCTTAAGCAGTCTCGTGTGTACCCCCTTCTAAAGAAGCCCTCGGCTGATCCTTCCTCTCTGGCTAACTATCGCCCAAACTCCATCACTCCTTTCATGGGCAAACTCTTAGAAAAGCTGGCCATCTCCCAGCTTAATCTTTACACTGAATCTGTTGGTTGCCTCCATGACCACCAGTCTGGCTTCAGAGCTGCCAGAAGCACAGAAACTGCTCTCCTGAACACCCATGAAGACTTGCTCTCTAATCCTGACTCTAATCTCCCTTCTGTCCTCATTCTCCTTGATCTATCCTCCGCTTTTGACACGGTCACCATTCCATCCTGCTCAATCGCCTCCGGGACAACCTTGGTATTACTGATCAGGCCATGGCCTGGTTGACCTCCTTTCTCACTGACCGGCCCCTTCAGGTCCAACTGGGGTATTTCCTCTTAAGTTTCCCTCTCTCTACCAGGGGTCTAACCTCTCTCCCTGGCTCTTCAACCACCTCCTGGCACCTCTTGCCCACTGCATTGCTACTTTTTGCTCTAATTTTCAATGTTATGCGGGTGACACTCAGCTCTCTTTCAGGCTCTCCTCAGACACCTCTGCTTCTTCCCTCATACTAGACTGGCCGCAATTCAGGAATGGTGTGCCACCAATGATCTCTGCCTTAATGCCAGCAAGACTGAGATCGTCCTCATTGGGACAAACGCTGCCTCCTTTCCTCTCTCTGGCCGCCCACTCTGGGCCATCTTCCTGCTCCTTCCTTTGAGGATGAGAATCTTGGTCTCTTCTTCGACTCTACCCTCTACTTCTGTCCTCACATCTCTGACATGTCTAAGAAGTCACACTGTCAGCTTCATCTCCTTAGAGGTATTCTTCCTTTCCTCAGTTTCCCTCAGAAGCTCACTGTCTCCAGAGCTCTGGTCCTCGCTAGGCTAGACTATTGCAAAATCCTCTTTCTAAATCTTCCTGCCTCTACACTTCGACCTTTACAACTTATCCAGAACAGAACTGCAAGTCTTGTCCTTGGCCTCAAGCTCTGGGATCGTATCTCTGCAGCTCTGAAATCTCTTCACTGGCTCCTCGTGGCTGCAAGGATCAAGTTCAAGATCCTCTGCATCATGCACAGGCTTTCTGTTGCCTGGGACCACTCTACCTTCAACTTTTTCTTACAAAACATCTTCCTTCTCGAGCTCTACCGTCATCCACCTCCAACTCTCTGACGGTCAGACGCTTCTCCATGCATAGAGTTGGGGGCCGATCTATCCCCTCTGCTGGGGCCTCCCGCTCAGACAGCCTCCCTGCCTCTCTCAAACTTGAGCAGAACCATCTCCGGTTCCGGGTGCAACTCAAGACCTTCCTTTTTGCTTCCACTTTCTCTCTTCCTCTCCCCTGCTGATGCACCTGACTGCTCTGTGCCCTGGTCACCTGCTCACCCTCTGAACTCGGGCCCAGGCTCCTGCATGTCCCGTTGCCATCGCGCTGCCTCCGGGCTCCCCAGCACTTAAGGGTCTGTATCTGCAACCCTACAGTGCCTTCTCTCTGCACCTATGAGCCACCCACTGGCTGCACTTGTGCGTTAACTGCTTTTCCCCCTTCCCCTCCCACCCTGGCACTTCCCCCCCCTCTTCCCTGCACTTGCCTAGTAAGGTTGTTATTTTGTCCCCCACCCCCTTATTTCTCTCTCCTTGTCTAGTCACACCTAGAAACACGTGTGTACAGGTTTGTTATAAATACCACATCATATCATATCAATTGCATGCCCAACATGCTATTGTGGGCCTGCTTATTTTGTCCAAATTGACCCGTTTTTTTCGTCAGAGTGGGCCACTTTGATTAGTTACTTCACTGTTCGGCTAGTAGTTTTGAACAGCGTTACTGAACAATTATCCATTAAAATGCAGAATTTGCAACACATTTGCCCCCTCCCCTCCTTCCGCCCTTCCTTGGGTACTACTCAGTCTGTCACAAAAAGAATGAATAACTATTTGCAACCGTGGCCATTTTTTCATTCGTGCCCGTGTCAATTTCATGCCCCAGCCCGACCCTGATTCTGTCAATGGTAATTTCACTATCATAATGGCGGATAAGCCTCCTTGCTAGTGCTCTGGGCCTTTCCTCCTGAGTACCGGCGGTAACTCAGTTATTCCAGTTACCTCTCAACTCGCGGTGAGACCCTCTGCATGGCTGCATTTGTAATACAGCCTTTCGTGTCCGAACAGGCAAAACTATGTTAAATAAAATGCCTGGAGTGTAAAATGGTGCTTCAGGTAACCTGGGGTAACATGGCAACTTTAAAAAAAAATCAACGTCGACACAAGCATTCAACGCTGTGGTGAACAGGGTGGACACGCATCTACGCAAAACGATGTGCAACTCACTGTATTGTTTTATTAGTACAGCATATCGTGCTCTTCTGATTAAAACTCGACAACATTGAGGCCATGGCGTTACCGCGTCCAATCCGCACGCCTGGCTGCCGTCCTTTTTCTTGTACAGTTCAGTCTCTGAGCAAAAGGTGGCGCTGCCGATTAAGGAGAGACTCGAGCAGCGGCGCAGCCCTGCCACATCTTTCCAGCTGGGATTTTGCAGCGGTATTTGAAGAAGGAATATTTAGAATCGAGGCGAGCTGTGCACAATGTTTCTGACCCCACAGTGCCAGCAGTAAGAAACCCGGGAGGGGGTGACAATATGGGAAAAAGCCACGCAAAGTCCAAAAAGTGCCGACGTCATAGAAGCCAAACACAATGCCACTTTGTTTGAATTATGTTTTTTTTTTTTTTGGTGTGGCACTCCACTGCACTCTGCAACCACTCCAGAGAGCTTCATTACTTCCTTACACCTAACATATCGCTCGATGGCCCAACGAGTCAAACACTCTCTTACCAATAGGAAGTCCTGGTAGGGGCACCGAGGGGGATTTTGGGGACCGCGGCACAGGTAAAATTTGTTAGCCACCTGAAACAAATATATTAAGAGATTCTGAACCTCTGGTCGCACCCGTCTTCCGTACAAATACAACACAATGTTTGCTATGCTGCCCCAGCAGCAATCAAAACAAGCAGGGGTTCACCTCCCCCCCCCCACCCTTTTAATCCTTGCTGGCGTGAGATTAATAATAAACAATTGTTATCGCAAGAGCAACAGGTGCGTGTGTTGTCCCCTAGGGACACAAAGCATGCTAGCACTGGAATCATTGAGGAAGGTATACAGGCTGTAGTATGGATATGATATGATAAGTCATGTATAACGTGCTGGCATACAAGTGTTTCCAGGCGTGGCAAGACAAGGTGTAGAAGGCAGAGCGTGGACACAACAAACGATTTTAGTAGGCCTTGTGTCATTCAGATTGTGCAAGTGCGAGACGCAAAGTGCAAGGGGGAGGGAGAGGGGAATGGGACTGTGAGGGTTCCAGTAACAGCCCCTAAGCTCGCGGTAGGCCCGGAGGCAGTGCAGAGGCTACTGGTCAAGGGGAGTCTGGTAGCCTTGAGACTCTGAGGGGTAGCCAGGAACCAGTCAGCACAGCAGACAGGCTGATGAAGGCTGTAGGAGACAGACTGGAAGCAACGAGAAAGGTCCACGTATCCGAACACAGATTACAAGAGGGGCATAGCCTTCAAGAGGCATTTCAATGAATGAACAACGAAACACATTACTTGGTAGTGTGCATTATATCAATGGTCACTACTATTATACATGAAGCAAAACCGTGGTCAATTAGTCCAGGAGTAAAGCTATTTTGGAGAGTGTGCTCTGAACACGTAATCATGCCTGGGGACTGACAATTGTGGGTTATTAGGGGCTAGCAAATTTGAAACGTTGCTCCCAATAAGATTAAAGGAGTTTCACAGGGTCACACACGTTGTTTAAGAGCTGGGAAATTACCTAAGTAGTCAATGTCTGCACTTAACCGTATTATTTCCCAGTTATGTGTCACATCAAGGCACGATTATTTGTGAATATTTGACTTTTATGAACTAAAATAATACTTTGTTTTGAAGACCTGGAAAGAAAACAAATCACAAAATAAAGTAACCTGGCAATGTCTAGATATAAACAAGTCTTTATTGGAACATGTTCTGCAAAAGTAGAATGATTTTAGCTGAATCTTCTCTGCAAACAATGGACATTCACGAGAACAATCATCCTGATTGGTGTGGGCCTAACAATGTCGTCTAGATTGTGCTACTGTATTTTAAAGCTGTACGTACACAAACTTGAGAATTGATATTCATAATGTGTAGAAACGCATTGGAATGTGTACAAATAAGCCAACTGTGTTTGTAGAAAGTGAGCAGAGCAGAAAATCAGCTTGCCCGAAACTTGCAACATTTACTCGGCTCTCTTCCGCCTACAAGTCCGGCCACTCAAATGGCCTATATTGACCGAAAGAAGAGTCAATAGGCTAAACAATGGCACCAGACCGAAAGAAGACAGTGCAGTACAATATTGGGGGATAAGATAATTCGGACAGGATCACACTATGGTCTGATGGCAAAGCCTGAGTATGAGCCTCAACGCTTTGCTTCCACAGTCTACAATGTAGCTGCCTAATCACTTATATGGAATAACACTTTATGTTTTTAATTGCCAGGTGGCTTCTAAATTGTACAACCTTCATTTGGAGGAGCCAAGCTCTCCACTTGCACAATACTAATGCACGTTCCACCTGGTACAGGGCTGTTGCATAGTGACACATACGGTGTTACTGTCCCCAAAATATGCAAATGCTCAAGTTTGACAACCTCAGAGAAAGGAAAGTCTGAGTGGGACTACCCAGAATTTGTAACTGTGATCGAGTAAATGAACAGAGATTTCTGCAGCAAGTCCTTAACAGACTGAGCTATCTTTTGAACCACATTTGTCTGCCCTCTGTTTTATTAATATGCCTTTCAAATTTGAATAGATCAAACAATCAATGTATTCCCAGGGACAGGCGAAAACGCCACACAACGTGTGCTACAGTGGAAAAAAAAATACTGTAAAACAATGAACATAGGTCACATTGCAGTATTAATTGAAGAGATTGAAACATATTTGTCAACAACAGCTCGGATTATCAGCAGCACACTGTACAATGCCACGATGTCTTATTCATGTTTTGTTAATATATAGGCACTGACTTATTAGACAGGGGTAACCGTGCTCGGGACCCTACTAAGGTGGGGGCCCGGGCCACATACCCCTTGTCTTCCCATAAGAAGTCTACGAATAGTAGAACATGTAAGGGGTGATACCACACTTCAAAAGGTGAGATTGGCCGTTTCTGGTCATGTTCCTGGCATATCCCTGCTGCTATTGTTTTGGGGCACTTATTCCAGGATATATCTACGCCCAGGAGAATCACTTAGACTGTGTTCAGACAGCTGTTGTCAAAAAGGAAGTTCCAAATGGCGGCCATCTTTTGTGTGCATTGGGAATGCATTGCTGAGTTCAAAAAGGAGTCAGCTGAGTATGAAGTGGTAATCTTGAAGAGACTGAATCTCGCCGTTGGGAGGGGTTTAACTAGAATAGGATCTGGCTCATTGGAAAGAGTAGGGCAACGTGGTGGGGATGGGGGAGCACTGCAGAAGATACGGACAGAGGGATTCTTCCAGAAGCAAGGTTTGGGGCATTGGTTGGAGGGTCAGCGTGGTACAGGAAGGAGTCACAGAGCACCATATATATCCGACAGGGTGCAGTTTATGGCGGCCGCTAGCAGCCCCATCTAGCACGGTGATGCACTGATCATGGGAGGGTGGGGATGTGTGTGATTGGATGGTCCATAAAGAGAGAGAATCGGCAAGGAGGAGGCAGTAGGCTGCTCCAAGGATTAATGATGCTAGTAGCCAGTGGGTATCTGGAAGGAGGAAGAGGTGTAGAGCAAGTCAAAAGGTAGTAGAGGTGGCTAGGAGTTGCGATTAAAGTGGAAAAGGGTAGAGCAAGTCAGGAGGGAAGTAAGGCGGACAGTCAGTTTGAAGATAAAAAGGGAGGGTAGCAAGAGGATGTTGGGGTAGCATGTGGCGTTGGTGAGTAGAGGGTGACTGGGGGACATGATAGTAAGAGGGGACATCTTGAGATGTACTTTGGCTGAGATAAAAAAAGTAACTGGAAATCTAAATGGATAACTATCAGCAAGCGGCATCAATTCCACCCAGGGGTTGAGAGTGACATCTGATAAAGATCAGGAATGAAGCTTGGGTTGTCTAGAATGTCACTCAGGTCCCCCAGTGAGATAATAAAGTCATTGGAATTCTATATGGATAACTATCAGCAAGCTGCATCAATTCCACCCAGGGGTTGAGAGTGACATCTGATAAAGATCAGGAATGAAGCTTGGGTTGTCTAGAATGTCACTCAGGTCCCCCAGTGAGATAATAAAGTCATTGGAATTCTATATGGATAACTATCAGCAAGCGGCATCAATTCCACCCAGGGGTTGAGAGTGACATCTGATAAAGACCAGGAATGAAGCTTGGGGTGTCTAGAATGTCACTCAGAACCTGCAGTGAAATGCTCTCTTTTGCTGATGGATTGCCGATTGTTGCATATCTACAACATGTTTCTGATTATTGATGACACACACGTGCACATCACACACAACCAAATGTGCATACTATAGCTAGTCCTATATCTGATCAATAGCTTATCCGATTTCTTTTTAGCGCGTTCTTCATACATTGTCTGAGAGATCCAGGATTGAGACTCCCCAGCAACCTAGACGCCCAAGAACAGCTGGAATCCTGAGTAGAGGGTGACTGGGGGACATGATAGTAAGAGGGGACATCTTGAGATGTACTTTGGCTGAGATAAAAAAAGTAACTGGAAATCTAAATGGATAACTATCAGCAAGCGGCATCAATTCCACCCAGGGGTTGAGAGTGACATCTGATAAAGATCAGGAATGAAGCTTGGGTTGTCTAGAATGTCACTCAGGTCCCCCAGTGAAATAATAAAGTCATTGGAATTCTATATGGATAACTATCAGCAAGCTGCATCAATTCCACCCAGGGGTTGAGAGTGACATCTGATAAAGATCAGGAATGAAGCTTGGGGTGTCTAGAATGTCACTCAGATCCCCCAGTGAGATAATAAAGTAATTGGAATTCTATATGGATAACTATCAGCAAGCTGCATCAATTCCACCCAGGGGTTGAGAGTGACATCTGATAAAGATCAGGAATGAAGCTTGGGGTGTCTAGAATGTCACTCAGAACCTGCAGTGAAATGCTCTCTTTTGCTGATGGATTGCCGATTGTTGCATATCTACAACATGTTTCTGATTATTGATGACACACACGTGCACATCACACACAACCAAATGTGCATACTATAGCTAGTCCTATATCTGATCAATAGCTTCTCCGATTTCTTTTTAGCGCGTTCTTCATACATTGTCTGAGAGATCCAGGATTGAGACTCCCCAGCAACCTAGACGCCCAAGAACAGCTGGAATCCTGAGTAGAGGGTGACTGGGGGACATGATAGTAAGAGGGGACATCTTGAGATGTACTTTGGCTGAGATAAAAAAAGTAACTGGAAATCTAAATGGATAACTATCAGCAAGCGGCATCAATTCCACCCAGGGGTTGAGAGTGACATCTGATAAAGATCAGGAATGAAGCTTGGGTTGTCTAGAATGTCACTCAGGTCCCCCAGTGAAATAATAAAGTCATTGGAATTCTATATGGATAACTATCAGCAAGCTGCATCAATTCCACCCAGGGGTTGAGAGTGACATCTGATAAAGATCAGGAATGAAGCTTGGGGTGTCTAGAATGTCACTCAGATCCCCCAGTGAGATAATAAAGTAATTGGAATTCTATATGGATAACTATCAGCAAGCTGCATCAATTCCACCCAGGGGTTGAGAGTGACATCTGATAAAGATCAGGAATGAAGCTTGGGGTGTCTAGAATGTCACTCAGATCCCCCAGTGAGATAATAAAGTAATTGGAATTCTATATGGGTAACTATCAGCAAGCGGAATCAAATCCACCCAGGGGTTGAGAGTGACATCTGATAAAGATCAGGAATGAAGCTTGGGGTGTCTAGAATGTCACTCAGAACCTGCAGTGAAATGCTCTCTTTTGCTGATGGATTGCCGATTGTTGCATATCTACAACATGTTTCTGATTATTGATGACACACACGTGCACATCACACACAACCAAATGTGCATACTATAGCTAGTCCTATATCTGATCAATAGCTTCTCCGATTTCTTTTTAGCGCGTTCTTCATACATTGTCTGAGAGATCCAGGATTGAGACTCCCCAGCAACCTAGAAGCCCAAGAACAGCTGGAATCCTGTTTTCAATCTGGAGACTCCTGAGTATTGTCATGTGATACATACATGTAGAAAAGAAAACCAACATGTGTTTTATACCAACACAAACTCTCTAGATCAAGGACAATTAGTTTCAGACTGGGTTTCTGTAGTAGGAAGTACATGCGTATGTTTGTTTCTATGATGGCCAGTTGCATGTTTTATGTGAACCCCCCCCATATGCTGTCCCAGTAAGAGAGTAGGTACAAGGAAAGCATGCCCAACATAGATGGCACATCCCCCACTGCCTTCTTCCAAAAGATAAGGAATGACCTGCATCCCAAAATCCTCCCTCCCATCCTCTCACCTCCTGTTTGCCACCTGCAAAAAATTGTGAAGCCATTTCTGGCCTCCAACCATGCCCCCCCCCCTCCCCACCTCGCTCAAATGTGCATCTCTACCACACTCTCCCAAAAAGGAAAACAGTTCCTAGCATCTTGCAGCCTACCACTAACTCCTTCAACGTCCCAACATGCTGTCCGAGCAAACTTCCAAACACCATAGGAGCCGTAACCTTGTCAGTTTTACAGCGCCATGGCTTCCACTCTGATGCAGACCGTGCCTGCATGCCAGTTTTGTGAAGGTGGCACATTCAAGGCTCCACCACTGCCAGGGAGCAATGCTGTACACTTAGGGAAAGTCATTACAGAAAGTGGAAAGACCATACACAAATCAGGCTGGGTTCCACCACAAAAGGGGCAGTCCAGGCAGAACCGCTACTTCATATCCCTTCTGCGCAAGACCACAATCATCCCCAGACATGTTTCGGCCTCGTTGGGCCTCATCAGTGCACAGTCGCTCTGGTTTCTAAGCCCAGGAGGCTCGGGAACCATGTCTGGGCATACCTGTCCCATTTGTGGTGATTTAACCAAACCAAGAGGTGATGGCTCAAAGGTTTTAAATGAATCTTAACCACGGGCACAACTCTAGGCAACCCTCAAGACCATTGTTTTTCAGACTGCCAAGCCACTACAGAAGGGAATCACCATATCCAAATCATGCTTGTCCCACCCCAAAAGGGGCAGTCCAGCCCAAAATACCACATGGTTCTCTGGCTTGGCAATTGTTGTAATCTTATAAGGAAGAGGTTTCATTGCTGGTACTTGTAAGAGGATTCAATTCAGCACTACAGCTAAGTTAACGCCTAGTCTAGAATACTGAATGAAAACCCTTATTGATATATCTTTATGTCCAGTTCATGCGTTCTGGATGACTACCCCTATATAACACCCCTCTCTTGGAATCCCCCTGACCCCACTGAGCCAAGAAGTAGTTCTGTTTTGCAAGTTTAAAAGGTTTATTTGATAATTTAAAATATATATATATCACACTTTATAATAAATTAATAATTGAATAGCACACTTAATCTGATATGATAAAGATCAACAACGGAGAATCTGGCACTAGCACACTTCTTATAATCACTAATGAGTTGACATGAAATGGATAAGGTAGCACACTGGTAAATAGGAACAAAAGTATGATGTGGTAGAGAATGCTTTATAGGGTTCAAATAAATGCAAGGTTGAAATAATGAAATGCAGTATAGAAAATACTCAATATGATTTCAACAAACAATGTAATCACTTTTCTCTGGCAATCCCCTCCCCCCCTTGATGCAAGGCAAGGAAATGGAAGGAAAACACACAGTTCTCAGAAATGCAACCAAATGTGATTCAGTTCACCCCAGCAAGCTTAGACAACAGAAAACAGATAGGAGTTTTGAAAACACAGGCAAAATGCTTTTATATGTGCTAGCAATGGATGAGAAATATGCTGGAAATGCTTTTAATTCCCTTTCAGAGGTTCAGGGTGAGTGGTATCTAGTTAATATTAGTCCAGGCTCACACTAGCAATGATGCAGGGATAGTTAGCAGGTTAAACGAATTTCTGGCAAATGGAAGGCAAGCAGCAGCAGTTTTTACATGTGAAGAAATTTGCAAATCGCGGCAAAATTTGCGGATGCGTGTTCCGCGATTGCGGTAAAACTATAAGGGATAGGAATGCGGTTCTAGGTTCATAGGAAAGCCACGATTCTAAGCTTTCAGATAAAAGTTACTGCAAGTCTCTAGCCCAAACGGTTACAGAGTTATGACCGATTTAATAGAGGTCGTTTTTGGTTTTGCAATTTTTAAAAGCTCAAAATGACAAGTGACACATTTTTGCAGCTAGAATGACAGGTGACAGATTTGGATCTATCAGGCAGTTCTACTTAGGTTAAATAGATTGAATTGGATGAATTTAAACTAAGAGATTGGTTCTACACAGTTCTGCTGGGTACTCACACTATATTCTTGAATTAAATGGGCCTCGTCACGGATCTGGTCAGGGTTTTAGACTGGGCTCTGGTCTCTCTCTGGGCACAGCACTGCTTTCTCTCTGGGTACAGCACTGCTTTCTCTCTGGTCTGGTCTCTTAGTTCTGGATAGATTGAAGTCTCTAGTTTGGCTTTCTGGAGGTTGATGAATTTGAAGTCTGGATCTCTGGATGTTGTAGGGTCCGGCAGAGTGCGTTGCAGCAAATGGAATTGAAGCCCTCTACCTAAGTTTCAGTGGTCCATTTATATGTTCTGCAAGTGGGTGGGTGTGTTGGTCATAACTAAACTCGCCCCTCTCACTTATCATTGGTCCAGCTTTCATTCCTCCCCGATTGGGGAACTAAGTTGTGTCAGAGTGATGTCATCCATTTATGATCTCTTGAAACAACTCCCCTATCATCTGTGCACCCAAATCTATATATGATCAAAATCCATATTTCACAGTTACACAGTTGTTTGAAATTACATATACATGGTGTGGCTGAATTTAGCCATGTCTCTCTCCAAATCTGCTCTTTCTAGGAGCTTGCATTCAAAAATGGCAACTTCTAGCACTTTTTCATGTGCTGAACAACATTGGATCTTCATTAAATGTTATACAACTGTTCCTCACATATCTACCCACATACCAATGCATTTTCGTTTGTCTAGCTGAAACAAGGAGTCTGTAATATTAATAAACAATGGGGTTTTGCCCCAGAACATCACACAAATTGGAGTTTGGGCTTGAATTAAAGGTACATTTTTTAAATTAAAGCTCTCAAAGTTATACATTTCTGTCATTTGATTACAAAGAGTTATCAGTGTTTTTGTAAAATATATATTTTACTTTCAATTCAGTCCTCAGAGTGTTGAAGTCCGCCTCCAAGACTTGGGTGGGTCAGTCACAGATCTCTGCTGGCTGGCAGATCTTTGTTGACAGCCAACATTCAGAATTAACATATTCCTTTCAGAGGAAAGGGTCCTTTGTGTGGTGTCTGGCAAGCTCACATCAGGAGGCCAGGGGGCCACTTTGCATTTAATTAACAGAACCCTGTTATTTCCTGGCTTCTTGTGTTGAGTTCTGAAGTGTCAAGAGTTCTCAGGACAGGCAACCCCTTTGAACCTTTGATGAAATAAGACCCCTTTCTTTGCACTCATACAGTTTGCAAGACAGCTCTCCTGTCAGAGTTTAGACCGCTAGCGCCACCATCAGGATTTTGTGGTTACTGCATCCATCCTTGGGATTTTTTTAGGTTAATTCATTTCAGCAAGTGATATTATATGGAGTATATTGTCAGGACATGGCATTGGTGTGTTTCTGAAGTAAAGTACTTCTGTGCCCATGATTTTGCCATATTTGACATTCAAGAAAAATGAATTCCCAACAGTATGGGTTTGCTTTTGGCAATCAGCATTGCATCTCTGAACTCACAATATAGGCGAAATGGGATTTTCCTGTGCATTTTCTGGGGAGCTCTGGCCATTATGATGTTTTCAATGCCAGTACTGCACAGTTTTGAGGTAGGGCCCGGATGCATGGGTAAATACATCCCACAAGCCCCCCTTCTTGCGGTGGCCATCTGATCCTTCACTAATGGGACCCGCAAGATCTGGGATGTAGTTCTCCTCTTCTTCCGATAAATGGCACAGTTCAGCATCTTTTCCTCCATCCGGTCGGATCGATCGGTTCTCCTCGCCGGTCCTGATGGGAGTATTGGGCGGTCCACTGGGCCCATTGGATCTTCGTTCCCGGTCTCCGGATCGTCCTTCTTGGTCATTCTTCATGGTTTCATCTCTCCTAGGATGATAAAGCAAAAGCGGCAATATCTACTCATAGACGATTTTTTTTTCACCACTGTTGAGATAGTGGGGCAGCATATGCATTTTATCATAACGAAACATTACATTCTTATTTTAATAAAAACAGTATGACTAAGAGACAGTTTCATACAAATCACAGTATGTTAGAGACTAGATGTGGTATGTTTTATGATTGGAACTGAATTAGTCTGATACAGTACCCGCTAGGATTCCAGAGGATTCCTCCAGTTGTTGCAGAGTGTGCCTGGGATGGC